>NC_084922.1:37658199-37961229 GCF_958298935.1 Phragmites australis | reverse complement strand
CGTCACCAACATCAGCGAGGAGTCTCACCTCAACGTGGTGAAGCTTTCTAGGGTGTTGACCAACTCCAGGAAAGCTTCGATTCGAAGATCGGGCTCCGGGGTGGGGTTGGCCTTGAGGTGGAAGAAATCATGTGGAAGTGTCTCCAGCAAAGAATACGACAGAAAGGAGCTTGGGGAAATCATAGGGGAGTTTGGGGAAGTCCTCTCCATCGATCTCCAGCTGTCGAGGTGGTCGAGGTGACTCTCTCTCTCTCTCTCTCTCTCATTCATTCACTTCCTCACTCCCTCCCCTTCACCAAACTACCAGTTTGGTGAAGGGGGGGGAGTGAGGAAGTGAATGAACTAGAGAGAGGCAGAGAGAGAGAGAGAGAGAGAGAGAGAGAGAGAGAGAGAGAGAGAGAGTTGATTGATGGCTTTAAGTGGAGCCTCTGCACTCTGACGGTCAGACCGCGGGAAAGGCTCACGTGCTGAAAGCCTTCATTCTTTTCCCCATTTCTTCCTTTTTTTTCTTCTCCTTCTTAAATGACTTTAGGGTCTTCCTAACTATCACTAAACGATTTCCACTCACAGCATACACACACACACATAGTGGAAACACGCATTGATCAGTAATGTAACATTTTCGAAACGTGTTTAATTACTTAAATTAAAACCAACCACATGAAGCATGATGTCGTGATGATTATGCATGCTTAATGGCTATATTATGGTTTTGAGGTGTGACACTCACAAACAACATCTAACCACAGAGATGGACAAGCAGCTGATGGAGATCACCAAAGTGCTTGTGACTCTGTAGGAGTTGAACAAGTCTATCTTGGATACCATGATGGACTTGGCAGGCTGGAAGTTGAAGGTGGACACGGTTGTGGAATGGATGTGGGAAGAGATCCAGGTGCTGCAAAACCAAGTGGAGCAGAGAGCAGATGGTGCAGAATCCCATTCTGTCTGTGAAGGCCTTCGATCTACCTTCACTGGTCACGAAGACGGCCACCATACCGCTACTATCTCCACCGTCATCATCAATGTCGGGGTGAACAAAGGAATGCGACCTGTCAGCTTGCCGCACGGATCATGCACCCAGGCTCGGTGGCCACTGCGAGCACAACTGTAACTGTGGGTGGTCAATTGGGGTTAAATCTCACCCGATTACACCTCCGGAGAAGGGTATGTGTTCTTCCTCAAGTTTTGATCAAGTTTTGAAGGGGGGTAGAGATGGACCAGGTCGCTATTTGGGGGGAACTCAAGGAGTACTACCTCGGATGGATTTTCCCCAATTTGATGGGGATAATATGCAGGTGTGGCAGCTAAGTGTGAGGCATATTTTCATGTGTTTGGGATTGTTGAGGAGTTGTGGGTCAATGTTGCAATGATGCACTCGATTGGTAGAGCGGTATTGTGGTTACAAACACATCTGCTAGTCCAATTCGCAACATGGGAAAAGTTCATGCTGATAGTTAGTGACAAATTTTGGAAGGGGGAATTTCATAGCACATTGCGTCAATTTTCTCATCTGCGGCAAATGGGAGTTGTTCAACAGTATGCAGAGAAATTTAATGGCTTGATGCACAACCTTTTGGTGCATCATGAGCCATGGGATCCACAATTTTTGGTCACCCAATTCTTAGATGGCCTTAGAGAAGAAGTTAGAGCTCCTGTTATTTTGCATAGGCTGCTGGAATTGAACACTGTTGTTGCGCTTGCCTGTTTGCAAAAGGAGGTCCTTAAGAACGAAAGACACTGCGAGCCCGAAGGTTTGAGCTGGCCGAGCGTCCGATTCAGCATACGGGTTTGCCCCTACCACCACCACCAAGTTGATCTCGACCACCCCCATACCCCTATTCTAAAGGTGGTGAAGAAACCAAGTTGGGACAACCGGGTGATTGCTTAGCTACCCTTCGAGCGCACCACCGCTTGCAAGGTTTATGTATGAAGTGTGGGGAGAAGTGGTCTGGGGAGCATCGTTGCGCCACCACTATGCAACTACATATGGTCAAAGAGATGCTCAAGTTCTTGGGCGGACCGAAAGGCATTTCCCTCGTTTCGGACTGGGACAGTCACAGGCAGGCGAGGAAACTATGGCTATTTTGGCAGCTGTAGTCAATGGCACAGAAGGGCCTAAAATAATTCAGTTGAGAAGGTGGATCCAGAAGAAATAGGTACTTATGCGGATCAACTCCAGCAGCTCACACAACTTTGTTAGTGGATCCTTCGCAAACAACCTGACAGGAATTAGACGTGAGGTATCACCATTCTCTGTCAGAATAGCTAATGGGGAAACTCTAAATTGCTTCCAAGAAATGATTGTGTGCAAGTGGTGGGCTCAAGGAGTCTCCTTCCGTACCAATCTAGAAATTCTACCACTCACGTGCTACGACATCATCTTGGGGATGGACTAGCTCAAGGAGCACAGTCCAATGGCAGTACATTGGAGGAGGAAGTTGTTATCCTTCGATTATCAAGGATGGCGGGTCACATTGAGAGGTGTTTAGCAAAATGGGAAACCTAGAGTTATGCTAATAGCTAGCCAACTCTGGAGTCTAATGAGGTGAGAGGCAATAGCAGGAATTGTCCAATTGTGCAGCAACAAAGAAACTGTCGGGACTGAACAATTACCCATTTCAGTGTAGCGACTGCTGGAGGAATTCGCTAACCTACTCTCAAAACCTAAGGGCCTGCCTCCGCGATGGCCGCATGACCACTCAATTCCACTGGTGCCCAGAGCAAGACCCGTGAATCTTCGGCCTTACCGCTACAGCATGCACAGAAGAATGAGATCGAGCAACATGTGGCAGATATGCTTGAACAAGACGTTATCCAATATAGCAGTAGCCCTTCGCGTCTTCGATTCTCCTGGTGCAAAAGAAGGATGACACATGGAGATTTTGCGTGGACTACTGGTGCATTAATGCAACCACAATAAAAAAAATTGTTTTCCATTGTCGGTGATTGATGAACTATTGGACGAGCTGGCATGCGCCTGAGTGTTTTCCAGTTTGGATATGTGCGCGGGGTATCACCAGTTCCAGATGAGCCCAGTGGATGAACCAAAGATGGCATTCAAAATGCACCATGGACATTACAAGTTCTGAGTAATGGCGTATGGGTTGACGGGAGCATCGATCGCCTTTCAGAGTGTGATGAACTGAATCTTGGCTTCGCTGCTGCACAAGGACGTCTTGGTTTTCATCGACAACATCTTGGTGTATAGCCGTCCTTTGGAGGATTATGTTTGATTGCTCAGACAAGTGTTCTAGCTTTTGTCCGACAATAAACTGAAACTCAAATGATCAAAGTGCTCATTCGCTAAAGATTGCCTCGCATACCTGGGTCATGTAGTCAACGCTGAAGGAGTGAGAATGAACAAAAAGAACATTCAGGCTGTGGTGAACTGGCCAACACCCAAAACTGCGAAGGAGGTCAGATGATTTTTTGGGCCACCGTGTTATTACAGAAAGTTCGTGCACAACTTCAAGGTGATTTGCCACCCTCTGACTGAGCTACTCAAAAAACAAGCAATGTTCCAGTGGTTAGCTGAGCAAGAAGAGCGTTCCAAACTCTGAAGAAGGCGTTAGTCATAGCGCTTGTCCTCATTTTTCCCGATTTCTCAAAGGTGTTTATAGTGGAGATCGACATGTCTGATAAGGAAAGTCTGACGATCATGTTAGCAGAGGATAAGTGGTGGCAATATCTGTAGGGAGTCGAGGTTGTAATATGTACTGACCAACAAAGCTTAGTCCATTTGGATGATCAACGGCTGGAAACACCGTTGCAACAAAAGGTGATGACTAAACTTATTGGCCTGCAATTTCGGTTGATCTACAGGAAGGGACCCGAGAACAAAGCGACAAATGCACTATCGAGGTGTTCTACAACTAAGACTTATGCTATTTCTATAGTTGTGCCAGCTTGGTTGGGAGGTATTTACATCGATTACAAATCTGATTCTGATGCCCAAGAAATTCTGTCCAAATTGGTAGTCGATTGCTCTTCGATACCCAACTTCAGCTTATAAGATGGTATGTTGTGATACAAGGTTCGCATATGGGTGGACAACAACATGTCAGTGCAAGCCTCTATCTTAACAGCTCTGCACAACAACACCATTGAAGGGCACACGGGGTTTCATGTGATGTATGCTCATGTTAAGCGCTTGTTTGCTTGGCCCCAGATGAAACAAGGTGTTAAGGAGTTCATTGCTCAGTGCATGGTCTATTTGCAAGCGAAATCAGAACATGTTAGATACCCCCAAATTACTCCAGCCATTGTCAGTTCCCCAACAGGCCTGGCAAGTTGCCAGTATGGATTTCATGGAAGGACTTCTGAGCTCATCAAGGTTCAATTGCATCTTTGTGATCATCGACAAATTGACCAAGTATGCTCACTTATTTCCTCTCAAGCACCCTTTCACAGGCTCCAAATAGCTCAAACACACATCAATCACATTTATAAAATGCACGGTATGCCGCAAGAATTGATCTCTGATCGAGATAAGATATTCACTAGTACATTGCTGTGGGAGCTATTCAAATTGGCGGGCACCAAGCTTTGTATGAGCTCCTCCTACCATCTCAAGTCTGATGGCTAGACGAAGCGAGTGAATCAGCGCATGGAGGCCTACTTACATTGCTTTGCTCATACTTGTCTGAACAAATGGTCGCAGTGGCTCTCGTTGGCGGAGTTTTGGTACAACACTTGTTGGCATTCGACTCTAGGGTGTTCTCCTTTTGAAGCACTATACGACCATCCTCCTTGCCACTTCAGCTTGACTGATGTTGCAACTTGTGTTGTGCTGGATTTGCACCAGTGGTTAAAGGAGAGGCAGCTCAATATGAATCTATTGCGTCAACACCTAGCAGGAGCGCGTCTAAGGATGAAACATCAGGCGAACAAGCACCGCTCGGAGAGAACCTTTGCTGTGGATGATTGGGTCTACCTCAAAATTCAGTAGTATGTGCAATCATCCATAGCTAACAGAGCTAACCATAAACTCTCCTTTCGGTATTTTGGCCCGTTTCAGGTGGTGGCGCGCTTGGGCACTATTGCCTATCGCATTCGACTACCGGAGCATAGCAAGATTCAACCAGTAGTTCATGTATCCTAGTTGAAGAAAGGTTTGCCGCCTTCTACTGCAGTCTAGGCATCCTAACCAGAGCTACCCAATGAAGACATGGATGAACCTATTGTACCAGAACGCCTACTGCAGTGTCACCTCTATCGCAAAGGATCCAAGGCAGTGTACCAGATCTAGGTGTAGTGGATGGGCCTTCCTCCTGAGTTGGCCACCTGGGAAGATGAATCGGAGCTCCGTCACCGCTTCCCTCATCTGGCGGCTTGGGGTCAAGCTGGGCCCTAAGGGGGAGGGAGGGAGGGATGTCACGACCTATGTACCGGTGGCATTACCAGATACAACTGAAGAAGCCGAAGACCAGATGAGGATCACGAGCCTAGACAGAAGGAAGGGGGCCCATGTGTCGAAGCCCAATTCGTTGTACCCCTCGGCCGAGTGGGCCGTGTAGCGTGCCTGTGGAGGGTTTAAAAAGGGATTGGACTGCCGTGTTGAGACAGCCAGACAATAGAAGAAAATATTCTACTTTCCTACCTCTGTCTTCCCCAACCTCCCGTTCTGCCTCTCCCTCACCTCCGGCTGCTGTTCTCCGATCGCCATGCTCGTGAGACAACAGGGCAGTGACACAATCTTGCTAACACAAGTGCATCGATTTCTTGTACAGTCAGAAGGCATTTACAAGCTGCAGTGTCAAGAATCATCGAATTGAGGTCATTAGTGTCATCGTGGCTGGAATAGCCTTTCATTCCGAGGAAACAATGATGCAAATGAATCACATGTTTTGAAGGAAGAACAAGGATATTCGACGCATTTAGCCTTTTATTCCGAGGAAACAATGATGCAAATGAATCACATGTTTTGAAGGAAAAACAAGGAAAATCGACGCATTCACAACTCTACACTCTACAGCCTACAACCTCTGGCTATGCACACAACTTTTCCCCCCGATGGCACTGCCATGACTACAGAAACTCCTCAGCTTGGCTAATTGCATATCTAGAAATACACTCGCGATTCACAACATGGAAAAACTGTCGAAAGAGCCTGCCTAGCAGGCCCGAACCTCGGTGAACCGGCTTGGGGCTGGTTCACAATTGCTGTCAAGTTTCAGCGATCCAAAGAGGCAGGACAATCTCCTCATGAAGGACTTGCGAGTGACAACTTCTAACAACACGGCATCCTTCCTGGTGTCAACGTACGTATCGTAGCCCTCAAGGTCTTCTTCTGTTATGAGGACTGCATCAATGCATCCAGTGGAACTGGTTGGCCTAGGTAGCATAACTTGACAAAGCGGCAAACCACCATCTTCGCAATCAAACTCCATGGCGTGGTAATCATCAAATTCTGTGTTAGTGGCACAGGCTTCGGTGGCCTCTAGGAAACAGCCCAGGTTTGAACTTCGTATTGGATGAAGTCCAGTGGTGAGAGTGCCAAATGCGTTAATAGCCTGCAAAATTGTGTTAATCATCATGACACAGCTTAGCGACCAGTATAGGATTGTAATCATAGCTAAGAATGCAATCACGAAAGAGGCTTCATACATGCCACTGTGATGGTGCCAGAAGCACTCTAGGCCTAATGGATCGGACATGATCCAAAGCTGCTTCAGGGGTCATGCTTCTATATTTAATCTGTAACACAAGGATTGTCATCAGGAAACTGAACTGGAGCACGTACAATGTTGAGTTCAGAATTTAATATAGTTTATCTTACCAAATAGCACAAAACAATAGTGGTGCTTCGACCTCTTCCAGCTTTACAGTGAACATAAGTAGTACCACCCTGTGCTGCATTCCCTGAAAAAAAAAACCCAACTATATATTAGTTCTAAAAATTTGAGATTTATGTCGATTGTTGAGAGGATGAATAAAATTGGTTCTTTATTTTCTTCACACTTAACTCAAACCCGATGAATATCTGTCAGTGCTAAATGCTAATGCATAAATGCATGCCTTAATGATTCATTTGCCATCAGATCAGAACTGGAAAACCACATTTCACAAGGAAACTTATGAATATAGTTCATAATTTCTTAGGTAATTGTAATTCTTTTTTAAAAGGTTGCGCAGACTGTAGACAACAAATCACCATCATCAACTTTTGGTGTGGCAGAAATCAGAAAGCAATACGATTTGCCAAACAGAAAAAACTCCAGGTCACAAGAAAATGGTGTTCTTCAATATAGTGTTCAGTGGCTGTTGACACACATAAATCAAGCACCTATGGCAGAAACAGCTTGTAGCAATGCTTTGGTAGGTTACCCTTCCAGTCTATTTAAATGCCTGGAATGCTGACCATGTCTAGTGGTCGGACTAGTTCTAAATTTTCATCAGCAACTATATAATAAACATTTCACCTAATTCTCGTGCATGATGTTGTAGACAATTACAGCTAACTTCACCCTGCAGTTGGGAAAGGGGTGTGCATTAAAAGATAGTACTGCAACTTAGATGTAGCTATACGCCTATACCTACTACATCAGAAACTAATTAGCGGCAATAGATGTAATACCTAATTCCCTAAATATTATCCGACCAATGATAAAAAAATATCACCTCCTTGTCTGAGTTGATTGCTACCTACTTTGCTTCCGAGATTTTAGTCAACCACTACAAGCTTGTTGATTGTGGATTGTAAGAAGCTGGATTGTAGAATCTGCATAAGCTAGTGGAATGCAGATTGCTGGATTGTTACAATCTGGAGGTTGGATTGTTAAAAGCTGGATTGCACAATCTACATGTTTGTTTCAGTTTACAGATTGTGATCTTAATCCACAATCTAAAAGCTGAAACAAACGAGGCCAAAGAACTACAGATACTGGGAAAACTGAACCGCAAATTGATCACAGTTGGGGTTATGATTCAGAAAGGGCGTGAAAAAGAAAAAGAAAGGGCAATAGAGCATGAACTTACGGTGGATGAAATCTATGGCTCGACAAATATCCTCCAGCGAAGGTGCGAAAAGGTAATCTCTTGTTGGAATCACCAGGTGATCAATGTCATGGGCCTAGCAAAAGAAAGTGCGTTATTACTCATATGAAATACTTGTTTTGCTCACTGCATAAGCCCAACAGTTTGATTGACAGTTCTCTGAGAACTCTGAACAAACCATAATCGTATGAAACCACACTATATGAAGTCGAGCCAAAATGATATTGGGGGTGTTTAAATTGAAATACAAAAGAAATCACATAACTGGCAAGTGACGGAAAAGTTTACCTGGTATAAGGATGTCGAGACCAAAGTCTCATAAGGTTCATTCAGCGTTACAACTCCTTGAACTCCAAGCTTCTTCAAATGTGGAACATCACTTGGAAAAGGGACAGCGCCTAGCAAAACACACTGTGGACGGGAGTTGAAAAGGTTAGGCGCCGGCATCTTTACAGTGTACATTCATCTGATACACGATCAAAGTACAAAGTTACGCGAAGCAACAATAAAACAAGAGAACCTTTACAGTACACCATGATACTAGATGATGGAGAGTATCATTGTTGTGATCCAACCGTCCATTTTAGTAGGTATTATTGTAATTATTTTGATACTCTTAAGGGTAATTACGTCATTGACTGACCGGACTTCGGACTTTCGTCACCCATCATCGACCGACCGATGGAGGATGGAAACCCTAATAAATGAAATGAACAGAATAAGTGAAAGCTTATCCGAAGAATAAACTAACATTTTGATCTTCACTAATTAAACATATAATTTACAAGTTTATCATAGTTTTTTTTTTCAATCCTACCCTTATGATACCCATGATACTATTTAATGATACTCATGATACGGATGGACGATAGAGTATTATTAGGCCAATCTAAACTACCGGATGAAGAAAATGGACGGTATGCACTCATTTAGGTGTACTGTAAAAGTTCTCTAAAACAATAACAACAGCAACCAAAGGCATGCTACTTAGAAATGACCATATGCCCTTTAGCTTCTTATGTAAAAGACAGGGCTCTGTGGTCCGAGGCATATGCATATCCATCCACTAGTGCCGAATCAGAGACTGGGATATGCTACAGAACCGTATAAGAAGCCGAGACATTGACAGATCTTTTTAGGACAACAACCACTGTTACCAAGAGAGAAACAAGGCACTCGATTCCCCAACTACTGAGTGAAAATCACACGTCCAGCTTAACAAAAAGAGGCGATCCCGGCAAAGAACTCAAGATCAAGTGCCACCGTGCCGAAGCAAGCAAATGTAAAAACAGACGACATAATCCCAGAGGAAAGAAACTGGAAAGTCAAAACATGCACTAATCTCACAGGAACAAGTCAATAGCCACACTAAAGCTCTCGGGTACTAGAGCAGAGACTATAATACCATCCGAAATAATCACCCGATCCATGGAAACCGGACTCAAGGCAGGAGTTGGGCAACCACCTGGTCGACGCGATCCCACCACCGGAAGTCCGCCTCAAAGCGGTTCCGCAGTACGTTGTAGAGCAGCGTCGGGTAGAACAGCACCCTCGCGCCGGCGCCGACGAGCGCGCGCTTCGCCTTCAGCCTCACGACCTCGCCGCTGCCTCTGGCCTCAACTTCCTCCTCCTGCCCCACCAGCCTCCCGTCACCGTATCCCAGCTCGCAAATTTTCATTCCCCACCTCCCCCAGCAGCTCAGACCCGATCAATTGGCGCTTAAACGCTTCCCCTTCCTCAGCGAGCAGATCCGCTTAGGCGTGGAAGAGGAAAAAAAACCGTGGATAGAGAGGGAGAGAGTGGGTGGCTTTGCTCGTCGTGGTCGTGGCCTGGGGACGCGAGAAATGGGAAGAAAACCCCAGGAAACAGGTGGCACGGAAAATGCCGAATCGGAAGGAGGCGGAGCTGGCTCGCTGTTTTTTTCGTTGGTGGGTTTATTGGTGGCGGAAACGTGGGTGCGTTTTCTCCTTAGCTCCTTGTACGCTTGCATAATTGTAATGTTTCTTGTTGGTAGGTGCAACAACAATTCTTCAACGTTTTATTCATGCTCCAGCACCCATGTCTTCGAAAGGTCTTAACTTACATGGTGGAAAATCATTAGGAAGTAGAATGCACTCCAAAAAAATAGTGTGCTTATCTATCTCTCAAGCTTTGCGCAATATGGACCCTTTGCATTGTCGAGCCGTACCCTACTTGAAGCTTTTTGTCGAGTGTTGGCCACTAGTTTAGCGTTGTGTTGGTTTGTGTGGGTTACGTTCTGTCTGTGAAGTGAATTCTCCTATGGTGACTTATTTATCAGGTGTGAAATTATTTAAGTTAGTATGGCGTTGCATCTTTTTTCTATTTTATTAATATAATTGGCAATTATCTCTGATAAAGAAGGACATATGACAGCTCAACAAATCACCATTCAATTTCTTGCAAGAAAATTGATGCTAAATCGATGACGTGGGAATAGATCAAGTGATGTTCCTCTAAAAAGATTAGGAAAACATAATTGAAAATGAACTACACCGTATGACCTTGTAAGGAAAAGTTGTATTGCTACCTTTTTTTTCTATGAACTTACCCTTTTAATGAATCAGCATTCCTCGCCTTGAAGGAAATTAGCTACAAGTTGTATATGATCCTTATTCATTAATGCACAAAATCTCTCCTTTTTTCGCGAGGAACTTGAGCTCAGTTTTGTTACTCAATGCCAGGGTGAAATTAAATTGTAGGCAATTACAAAGGAAATATGGTGCATGATATAGCATATTAGGAAGGTTGTCATGCTCACATACAGGATGGGCAAAGCTGCGATACCAAACTAGCACACGGTGAGTGAAAAGCTAAGATGCTTATATTTAACTTCTCTGTTTATTCCCTGCCAACTGGACGAAGAATGTATAGGAAATAACTCTAGCTTTACACAGTCAATAGTACTACTACATCGGTTCTTAAATAAAAGACGTCCTAAATACATATAGTTAAATTTTATAAGCTTTGCTCACTAAGTATATATAAAACTTTTGAGAATTATCATATGAAAATGATATTAGTGGAGTTTTCATAAAAAATATTTTCACATCATCAAATTTTAATAATAAATAGTAGTGAAAAGTAATGATAAACATGTTCATTAGAGACTGTGTCAATGTTTAAACAATAAGTAAAAATAATAGAGTAGTTAACAGTACTAGTACATAATAACCGGTTGCAATACACGGCAACTAACTAGAAGTGCTAATGAAAACGACACCTAATTAAAATACACTCCCTTTTGATACTGAAACTCGAAACCTACCTTACAAGCAAACATATACACAGTTACGAGTTATTGGAGGGTATGGACGAAAATTTTCCTAATTACCAATCACACGCGTCAATCACTTTCTAGGGGTATAATCGTGAAACCGCGCGTTTATTGCCCAGCACTTCGAATGACGTCAACTCCGCGCGTTTATTTTTTTACTGGAAACCGCGCGTTTATTTTTTATTTTATTTTTCGTGGAAATCACTTTATTTTTTTAAAGATGTCATAAATTTTTTTAGTGGTGAATGGAGAATTTCATTAACATTCCGAGAATTATACGCTTCCAATATCTTTGCGCCTCAGCCGCGCCCCTTCCGCCAAATGTGCCTCGTCTCATCCTGGCCGTATATTTTCCATCCAATGATCCACAAGATCGGCACCACAGCACCGAGACGGACACCGCACTGCTCGCCTACGCGCGTGATTGGACCGCGGCGAGTTGGCGTCGTCAGCGGCGTCACGCGTGACGTACGCGCACGGCGCACGACCTGCCCCCTCACGGGTCCACGTCGCCCACCCGTTCCTGCAGAAGCAGTCCAGTGTACCCGCCTGGCCCGGCTGGGCGGACGTGAACTCGGTACGGTGTCGGTTGGATGCATCCCGTTGGCGGGACGTGGGCCCGCGGCGGCTGAGCTCCTCGGGAACGATAATGAAATGTTGGGCCCACGGGTTGGAGCGGGCCCACCACTTGCGCATGGTGTTTGACTTGGTGCGGGGGCGGCCGGCTCGTGCTGGACTTGTACCCAACGGATTCATTGCCACTGGGACTGGGCGATTCTACTCGTCATCTGACGTGCTGCCTTTGAGTGGTCAGTGGAGTGCGTTGTACTCTTCTGTGTTTTGACGACAACACAGATAATGTAAAAAAACAAAACAAAAATGCGTACGCAATATGCGGAACACTAAACACTTGAATATTATGTATATATACTCCGCGTATTCTCGACAAAATAGAACGTACACATGCATCTGGTGCATCAACTGACAGTATGCATCCGTTCTGGATATGCACACATCGCCTAGCACTATGCGGCACAACATGATAGGCCTGGGGCATCCGGTTTTACGGTTCAGTTTTGAACAATTCGGTTTTCAATATATGCAAACCAAAAATGATGAAAAATATTGGAAAATAACCTAGTTCGGTTTCAGCTTTTAAGGTTCGGTTTTCACCGAATTTCGTACCAGACGGTTTCAGATCAGAGTATCCAAGCAAAGTGCTGATGTTATATGAACAAGTTCTAACAGAGTAACAGATAAACTGATATTACACAAACAAACTGATAAACTGATGCATCATCAACACTTGAACAGATTGTTAATCTAATATCAGACTCATATCACACAAACAAACTGATAATACATTATCAGATAAGCCTATATTATCAGACCAGTTATGCACTGATGCAGCAGCATGAACACTTAAACAGATCTCTACAATGATAATAATTGACAAACACATTATCGTCTTTACATATATTCAGATCAGTGATACACACGATCCCTCACATTGCAGCGAAGCATGCTGGAGCAGTGCTTGCATCTAGCCTGCTTCGCTTCATCTGCAATCATGATCTTGGTGAAGCTATCTCATACTTCTGATCTTGATGTCATAGCTTTCATTTTCTTGCTTGCCTCCACCTCCTCCTCTTTCTCATTCCGCTGTTACTGTTGCTTCCCATTGCCTTTCTCTACCTCAACCTCACGATCTTGATTTGAAGTTGCAAGTGCTTCATCATTCTCCCCCATATACAATTAATGCCCTTTGAGACAAACCTAATATTCCTTTAAACCGTGGCAGAGCACTTATGCATATTGTATTTCTTCAGTACTCTATTAATGTATGTCTTTTGAGATAAACCTAATACTCCTTTTGGACCATTCTCGGTGAATCTTAATACCAAGAATGTAAGAGGCTTTACCTAAATTTTAGGACCATTTGGAAAAATGCTACTATGTCAGTGACACATGAACAATGATTTTTTTTGTTTCAATGGCAATTTTCCAATTTTCCCTAAATTTTATCTCTTGGTCTCTGAAAGTGTATCTAGCCTCTATGTGTGGTTTTGGTAATTAATAATAATACCTATATTGTTTCATATGTGATGCATGAAAGAAAGATATGCATCAAGATGAATGAGCTCTTAGTAATGCTCGGGTATTGAGTTTGTTAATAGGTTGTTTCATATGTGATGCACAAAAGAAAGATATGCATCAAGATGAATGAGCTCTTAGTAATGCTCGGGTAAGTTAATGATAATACCTATAGACTAACAATTCTGTTGAGAATTCTTATTAGGTTATTTCATATGAGATGCATAAATGAGGAAGCATGAATTTGTTAAGAATTGCCATGAGTTCAAAGAATTGCATCAAAGTCATTGAGGTATTAGTGATGCTCATAAGAGAAAAGAAAAACTCATAGAAGATTGACGATAAGCGTGAATGCTAAGTTACTTATAGAGATCAAATAACTAAAGGTATACCATTGTCAATAGAGTTTTATGAACCGACTCATATGCTTTGCACTTGAGAGTGACTTGGAATTAGAATCCATAAGAAGACATAAGTTGAATTAAAATTATATATGTCAAGAGTGAAGAACAAGAGTGGACTCCATATATGATAAAGTGAATTCCTTTAAGATGTCAAATACAAAGTATTTTTTCTATAGCAAGACGGTGAAGGGCAAGTAAGACTCAGCTGCGATGGATGATCTGTAGTGAAGGGCAAGCAAATGGCTTGGCATCGAAAGGACTAAGGCGGTGGTGAAGAGCGAGTAAAGGCTTTGCGCCAATACCGTGGGAGGCCATGGGAAGCTACGGGTGATTTGCATCAATCACATGAAGAATCAAGAAGAAATGAAGTGACAACGATATAAAAGTTGGTAACCCTCTAATTTTGAAGGAAAGGAGCAGTACTTGAAGGTATTCAAAGGCTCAATGTGATTCAAACGTGTTTTATCTTTAAAATTGAGTATATGCATGTCGCACTATTAAAAGTGATACAACGTAGAGCTATTTGTTGTGTCCCAGTGCTCAGGAGTTTCTAATCAACCCAAAGTGAGATTTTGCTTAAGGAATCCGGTGCGAAAAGTGTGGAAGTGTCCAAATTAGATTTTGGAGTATTCCTAATTTGATCCTATGTGTTTGAGATTATGATTTTAGATGAGATGTGTAGCCCTCTGAATAAACTTTCTGTAGATTCCAAAATCGTTTTCAGAGGGTCAGCTATGCTAAACTCAGACATTCCGGGCTAACCCGGATAGTTCGGGTTGGCAAGAGCCTCTGGGCTTAGCTCCAAGTCAAGTAGTCTGTTAGGGCCTAAGTGTTTCATCTGGATATTGTGGATTGATCCGGAGACTCTGGGTTCTAGTAGTTGTCCAGACTCCAGACCTTCTGAGTTTTACTCCGGCCAGGTTTTTCGATTACTTGTTCAAGTGCTAACCTGGATACTCCGAATTGACCTAGATACTTTGGTTCGGTACAAAAAGCTGTGTAACAGCTAGTTTTTATGGGAAGGGTATAAATAACCCATCACACCCACCGTTGTTTGCTGCTGCTTGGGCACGAAAAAAAAACCTTTTAGAGCCAAAAGAACTCCCTCCCACTCCAATATAGTGTGTGATTTGAGAAAAAAAGTGAGTTGGGTTGAGAGATTTCAAGTTTGATATGCAAGTGAGCATATCTCCCATCTTGAGCACTTGGGCTCATCGGCAAGAAGCTTATCATCGTGTTTGTTACTCTTAGACCTTTAAGCTCCTAGGTGGCTAGACGTCGCCGGCGAGCACCCAAGGTTGTGGTGTGCCATGAGGAGTTTGTAAAGGCTTGAATTTTACCTCCACAAGGAAAGAAATCAAGAATGTAAGCCAAGCTCAAGAGTGACCGAGCTTGGAGAGGAAAAGGGTTAAGAGAGACACCGCTCAAGGTGATCGAGTCGCTCAACGGAGATGTAGGAACCTCTAGTGTGAAAGTACATCTAGCCCTTATATGTGGTTTTGGTAATTAATGATAATATCTATGGACTAACAATGTTATTGAGAATTATTAGTAGGTTGTTCCATATGTGATGTATGGAGCAGAAATATGCATGAGCTCTAGGTAAATAGAGAAACTGAAAGTGCATCAAGATGAATGAGCTCTATGTGGTGCTAGGTGATGCTCATGAGGAGAAGAAGAAGCTCAATAAGATTGATAATATGCATGAAGGCTAATAAGTTACTTGTAGAGATCAAGTAACTTAAGATATAAAAGTTATCAATTAAGTTTTTTGAACTAACCCATGTGCTTTGTGTTTGAGAGTGAGTTACGGTTAGGATCCATAAGAAGACATGCGTTGAGTTGAGATATTCTATATGTCAAGAGTGAAGAACAAGATTGGACTTCATATATGATAAAGTGAATTTATTAAACATATCGAATACAAAGTGGTTTTCTATAGCAATACGGTGAATAGCAAGCAAGACTCAACTGCGATGGACCATCCGGTGGTGAAGGGCAAACAAATGGCTTGGCGCCGAAGGACCAATGCGGTGGTGAAGAGCGAGTGAAGACTTTACGTCTATACCGTGCAAGGTCATATAAAGCTACCAGTGATTCACTTCAATCACATAAAAAATCAAGAAGAGATGGAGTGACGATGATATATAAGTTGGCAACCATCTAAGTTTGAAGGAAAGAAGCGGTACTCAAAGGTATTCAAAGTCTCAATGTGATTCAAACGTGTTTTATCTTTGAAATTGAGTATAGGTATGTCGTATTATTAAGAGGGGTGCAACATAAGCTATTTGTTGTGTCTCAGTGCTCAATAGTTTTCTAACTAACCCAAAGTGAGAGTTAGCTTAAGAAGCTTGGTGCGAAAAGTGTGAAAGTGTCCAAATTTGATTTCAAAGTGTTCCTATTTTGATCCAATGTGTTTGAGGTTATGAATTCAGTTGGGATGTGTATCCCTCTAAATAAGTTTTCTATAGAGTCCAAAATCGTTGAAAACGGATTTCAGGATAAAAAATTATCGCTGTTTTTCAGAGGGCCAACTGTGATGAACTCGGATACTCCGGGTTGTCCGAAATCTCCGAGTGAGGTTAGGACCTAAATGTTTCACCTATATACTCTGGGTTGACCCGAAGACTTCGGGTTCTGGACCCTCCGAGTTGTACTCCGGCCAGTGCTCTCGGTTACGAGTTCTAATGCCAACCCAGAGACTCTGGGTTGACCCGGATACTTCGGATCAGTACAAAAAGGTGTATAACGGCTAGTTTTGGGGTGTTAGGTATATATACCCTCTCACCCCCATTCTTTGTTGCTGCTAGCACGAAAAAGAACATCTTTAGAGCCAAAATAACTCCTCCCCACTCCATTTTAGTGAGAGATTTGAGAAGAAAAGTAAGTTGGGTTGAGAGATTGAAAGATTGAGTGCAAGTGAGCTAAAATCCATTCTTAAGCACTCGAGTTCATCAGCGAGAAGTTCGCGAAGCGTTTGTTACTCTTGGAGCTTGGAGCTCCTAGGCTGTTAGGCATCATCAGCGAGCACCTAAGGTTGCGGTGTGCCGCAGGAAGTTTGTGAAGGTTTCGATTTTGCCTTCGTAAGGGAAGAAACCACGAGTGGAAGGCAAGCTCAAGTGTGACCGGTCTTGAAGAGGAAAAGGGTTGAGAGAGACCCGGTTCAAGTGTGACTGAGCCTCTCAATGGAGACGTAGGAACCTCTAGAGGAGGTGTTCGAACTTCAGGAAACAAATCGCGTGTCTCCTCTCTTGTTTTCATATTCTTGTGTTCTTGATTAATATTTGTGCATTTTGCTATATCTATTTATTCGTGTGCATTTGATTGTAGGTTCTCTATGGATCTACGTGGAATCATCACTTGGAACACATGACTTCATTTGGTTTGAGTTAGAACCCTTTAGGGGTTGTTTAATTTTAATTTTGAGTTCATTCTCTGTTGAACCAGGAGGTTCCGGATATAACCTGGAAACTCCGGATACTATGCAATCAGCTATGAACTCAGAGTATCCGGGTCAACTCGGAGTCTATGGTGAACAGTATTTTTAGGATTTTTCAACTAGAGTTTTCCTTCATATCTTTTGCTAGATTTGAGTAATTTTTGTCACCCTAAGATTGTAATATCCATACTTATTTAGGGTGATTATGCACTAGTTGAGCCTAGCATATTTAGTATTTTCACTTGTGAAAAATCTATTAGTTTATTTTTCACTGCAAGTTTAGGATGATTTTTTGTAAAAATGCATATTCACACCCTCTCTAGGCGACATCATTATCCTTTCATAGTGAAGATGTTTGAACTTTGGAAAATAAATCGCATGTCTCCTCTCTTGTTTCCTTGTTCTTGAGTTCTTGCTTAATATTTGTGCATATTGCTCGATCTACTTGCTCGTGTGAAATTAATTGTAGGTTCTCTGTGGATCTACTTAGAATCATCACTTGGAACACACAACTTCATTTGGTTTGAACTAGAACTCTTTAGGCATATTTTAATTTCAGTTTAGAGTTCATTCTCTGCTAAACCCAGAAGTTCCAAATTTAACCCGGAAACTCTGGATTCTGTATAATCATATATGAACCCGAAGGTTCCGGATTGAACCCGGAACCTCTGGTGAACAATATTTTTAGGATGTTCAACTAAAGTTTCTTGCATATCTTTTGCTAGTTTTAAATAATATTTGTCATTCTAGGATTATAACTTTCACACTTATTTAGGATGATTATGCACTAGTTGATTCTAGCATATTTAGGATTTTGACTTGTGAAAAATCTGTTAGTTTATTTTTCGCTGTAAGTTGAGACCAACAGTAAAAAGGGATAAATTTTTGTAAAATTGTCTATTCACCCTCCTTTAGATGACATCATTGTCATTTTAATTGGTATCAGAGCCAAATCTCTCCTTTTAGGGCTTTACCGCATAGAGAGTAAAGATGTCGACTAGTGAATTAGTGCACATAGAGCCACTCTTATTATATGGCTCTAATTATTTTGAGTGAAGTACTCGCATACTAAATATCTTTAGGATCATGAGTTCTCAAATATAGCAAGTTGTAGATGTGAGCATTTCTCCTCCTAGTGATAAACTCTTATCAGTTGAAGAGGAAGAGAAATGCATACATCTCAATGCTAAAGCCACTAATACTTTATTTAATGCTTTGAGTATAGATGTGGTTAAATTCATCTTGCCGCTTGAAGACGCTCATCTCATTTGGACTACTCTTAAAGAAAGATATGATAAGCCCAAATGTGATGAAAAAGAACTTCTTTGGAGACGTCATTTGTGGAATGCTCTACTTCATCATCACACCATGAAGAGCAAAAAATGGCTTCCTCTTTGTCCAAGAGGATATTACTTTATCATCTACCTCACCAATTGACGTATCCGAGCAAAGTAATAATATGGTGAGTATGATTAATAAGTGTTCAATCCCTCCTTTTGGACTTTAACAATATTTACAATGAAATTTATATATCTACTCATGTTGTTAACTCTTGCATATCATCTAGTGCAAAAATGGTTATTGATCATGATGATATGGTTACTTATTCTCATAACAATGTATCTATTTCCACTTGTACTTGTGAGACTAACTTTTTGAAGAAAATAGAAGTCTATGAGAGACAAAGTATAAGTGGAGAAGCATTCACCTCTCCAAGATGTTCATCTCCCCATTCCGACACCCACATGAGCCTTATGGCTAAAGATAAAAGGAAACCGATAAGTAAGGATGATAGTGATAGTGCCATTGACGGACTTAACTTTGATCATTTGAGAAAAAATAATATATCTAAAATGATCAAGGTCATGGCCGTCATAGAAGGCTTAGAGGATAGCTTTGAGAGGCAAGAGGAATTTCTCATTGGAAAAATTGAGGAACCCAAAACCTTAAATGTGAAATATGAAAAACTTCAAGAATCTCATAATTTTTTATCTAATCTTTATAGGGATCTTAAAATTAAGTATATTTTTTTGCTTGATAAATTAGATGTTATGCCTCTAATGGATTTAGAAATACCATATCCCAATTACAATATTTTATATAAGGATAAATTTACTATTTTTTCTATTGATGATGCTTATGCTACTAAGTCTAATTCTTGTATAGCATCTTTTTAAGAAAAAATTTTAAGCTAAAAGCTCAACTTAAAAGACTTATTAGCAAGCATGCGAGCCTATAAGAAAATCATGACAAGCTTTTGTGCACTCATGAAGATCTTGTAGATTCTCATGCCATGCTAGAAATAGCTCGTGAGGTAATGGTCATCACGGTAAAATCATATGAACCTCATGTGAACATTAACACATTTTCTTTGCCTAATATAAATATGATATGTGCTAGTTCTAGCAATTCATTTGATGTCAATTCCATATTCAATGATGAATTGTCTACTAATTCTTGTTGCTCTAAAGCTAAAATTTTCCCTAATGTTGCTTGTAATATTGATAGTAAAGGGAAAAGTAAGAATCTCAAAGATCAAATGCATTCAAGAAATAAAACTAGACTTGGAGTCAATTCCAAAAAGAAGAACAAGTCCAACAATATCAAGATGAAGAAGAAAAATCAAAAGAAAATCAAGGCTCCCATCACTTGCTTCAAGTGCAAGAAAGAGGGCCACCACGTGAGAGATTACCTTTTGAAGAAAGTAGAAAAAGAAAATGAACAAGAAGAAGAAAATGAGAAAATTTTTGCTCACATCAAGTGCGTCAAGTGCACCAATACGGGACACTTTTCCTCAAATTGTCATAGCAAAGTTAATGATGAAACAATACTTTCAACAAGAAAATCAAGAATCAACAAAAGAAGTGTTATGGTTGCAATGGGAAGGGACATGGAATGATTATGTCCTTATAAGAAGTAAGAACTTTGCAAGTCATCGAGTGAGAGGCAATCCTGTAGCAAGCAAAACAAGGAGCAAGACAAGAGGAAGAAAAGATCTTGTGGAAGCAAAATTCGACTTTGCTACATTTGTCAGGCAAAGAGATATGTTGGTAAAAATTATCCCAATGGTAACATTTATAAGCCTAACTTATGCAATAATGATCAATATTTACCTAGTAAGGTTAAGAGTGATACTTGTATTGCTAAGATGATTAGTTCACCTCATGTTAATGTAATGACTATTTAGGTATCTAAGTCTCTCGTGAATAACCTTAAAGGACCCAATATGATTTGAGTATCACAAAGTTCTTAATTTGCTAAATATGTACTTAGAGATGCATTGAATACTTAGCTTACTTGAGAAGAATTTATTGGAAATCTCATATCAAGTTTCCTTTCAAATCGTATTTCTCATCATTTATGGAAAGAGCGCTAAGTATGAAGATTATTAATCCAACATTAAGAACCAATGACATCGCGATAACATGTATCTACCTTGAAATATCTAGCCTTCTTAACCTTATGTAGGTGTGAGTCATTCACAATATTTTTTGATTGTGAACACTCAAAGTTGGCTAGGTTGTTTTTACTTAAATGTCTACATTCTTATAAAGTAATACATTTAATAATGCTCTCTAGAACAAAGTCTTGTGAGTAATGCAGACAATGAATACTTGGTGGTGGTCATAAAGAAAAATATCAAGAAAAGGTCAAGACTCATGAAAACCACAAGCATCTTAGCTTTTTGGATAATTCGGATATTCCAGATTGAATCCGGAGGTTACGATCTTTGTAAACCGGACATTCCGTCCTAAATTCGGAAGTTTCAAAATCTGTAGAAAGTTAGAGGTATATTGAGATGAAGAAAGGAGTTAAAATTAAACCTCCACTACAAGTGCCTTGTTCAATAGCTCATCAATAATCCAAAAGATCATCCCATCGATGATTCAAGGAGACATTTAAAAGAAGAGTGAAATACTAGAGGATTTGGACTTGGTGATGGCTACGGAAGATAAACTTAATCTATATGATCTCATGGTTGTAAGTTTATTCTTGTCACAAGTATTTCATTTATAAATTTATTTTGTGTCTTAACTTAAAATATAGGGTAAACTCCTCAAGATTCTTGAATGAACTATGTGTATGTTACATGTAATTCAAGTATTTGAATGCACATATTTAGGGGGGACTCATTCTATGTTTTGTGCTTTGAGACTAATATTTCTTCAAGTAAAAGTTGTGTTTAGTCTCTTTGTGAAATGAATATCCTCAAGGATGTCAATGAGAATTGGTATTGGAGACTTGACTATTTATTTGAAGAGCTATCTAATTGTTCAAAGAGTGAGTTATATGAAAATATATTTACTATCCATCCAATATCATTCTATGAAGGTAACATTCTATCATAATACCTTAAATTCATATTCTTGTTTATTGCGTTAGATTTTTATTCTGCACAATTTTTTGGAAAGTTTCAGGTCAGGCCAGAGTATTCGAGTGCTCCAGAACTCGGAGGTTTCTGGTCAGACCGGAATATCCAAGTGCTCCAGAACTCGAAAGTTCTGGGTTGTATCTGAAAATTCTTGATTTTGGAAGTTTCTAGCTCTTTGCATGTGTAGGTTTTGTATCTATACTTGTTTTAGAGTTTATGCTTATCCTAGCATGTGTAGACATGATTGCAATATTGTCATGTCTATATTTTATATCCATACATGTCTTGATTACTTGTTAAATATGCTATAATTTTTTTGTGATGCTTCTAGCTTCTCTTAACAACTTGTATATGTAAGTCATATAACTAGGATGTGTAAGATGCATTGCACACTCATTTGTTGATTGTATGGTTTTAGAGTCTTATTTGATTTTATCTATCTTATTGAATTCTATTTTGGCTCTTTTGGATAAATTAATGGAATATCACATTATAGAGGAGTATTATGCTTTGTGCATTTTAAATACCCATAAAGTGTGAAAATTTGAGCAATACCACTTAAAATTGATATTATTGCTTATCTAGTATCTATATGGTATGTCAAGCTCATATAAAACTAAATTTGGCAAGAATCCATTAATTAATCCACATTTGATCTTAAATTAAAACTTGAGATTCTTCGTACTTTCTCGTATTTGGATCAAATCAACTATAGTTTTTGTATGTTTATTTATGTTCGTTGATTTTGTGAAGAATGATGTTGAAGCATGGTGCTTTTTTTTTCTAAACCTTCTTTACATGCTTCTTTGAAAGAAAGTTGACCTGTGCCTAGTTGCCATTACCATCTTGTGATATCTCTATATACAATTGTTTTCTTACAATTGGTAGTAATACAAGTGATAATCCTTATTGATCATCTTTGTTTCAATTTTTGCTTTCAAGTAATTTCCTTCTGTGTGAAAGAATTAATTTAACTCTCCTGATAGGAAAATTGGTTTCTACACGGAAACTTTCCTTTTGGAGTTTATGGAAGCTTGCTATCTCAATATTTGTATCTTTCTCCATATACTTGCTTGAGATAAGTTTTTAAGCATGTTTAGCACTTCTTCATATCTCTATATGCTCAATCTTCACTTACTTCATTTGTTGAACTTTGTGAATGACCATTTGTTGATCTTTTGGTCTTATATGTAGTTTGGATATCATTATTGGTATTTTGTCTTTCATTTGGTAAATTTAAGTCTTATATGCTATTTTTGTCCAAATTATATCTTTATCGAATCTTGAAAATGACGAACATGCTTGTTTGACATCATTGTTAATATCTATAACATGTTTCATTCTTTGATCCACCATATATAGTAAGCCTCTCTTAAATGTTTTTAATGGCTAAAAGATGCATAGTATTTTTTATTTTTTTAATTAGTATATATTTTCTAATTTTTATGCAATGATGTTCAAGATTCATTTACATATGCATATATTATGGGGGAGTTTACTATACACATACTGATTTTAGTAACATCAAAATCTTTATGGTGTTTGATGCTAGTAAAGCTAATTTTAGCAATCTCAAATGTCTTTGTGATATTTGATCTTTCCAAAGCATGTTCTTTGTATACATTTATCTTCGGATTAAATGTATGCTTAGAACTTTAAATTTTGTCAAATATAACCATATAATGAGATTGTCATCAATTATCAAAATAGGAGAGATTGAAAGTGCATCTAGCCTATATGTGTAATTTTGTTAATTAATGACAATACCTATGTACTAACAATAATATTAAATTTGTTAGTAGGTTGTTCTATAGGTGATGCATGGAGTAGAGATATGCATCAAGATGAATACACTCTTAGTAATGCTCAGGTAAGGTAATAACAATACCTATAGACTAACAATTATATTAAGAATTATTATTAGGCTATTCTATAGGAGATGTATAAATGATGAAGCAGATTCGTTCATAATTCCCATGAGTTCAAAGAATTGCATCAAAGTCATTGAGATATTAGTGATGCTCATAAGAGAGAAAAAAACTCATAGAAGATTGGTGATAAGGGTGAATGCTAAGTTACTTATAGAGATCAAGTAACTAAAGGTATACCATTGTCAATAGAATTTTATGAACTAAATCATATGCTTTGTGCTTGAGAGTGAGTTAGGGTTATGATCCATAAGAAGTCATTAGTTAAATTGAAGTCATATATGCCTGTGAAGAACAAGAGTGAACTCCATATATGATAAAGTGAATTCCTTGAAGATGTCGAATACAAAGTGGTTTTTTCTATGTCAAGACAGTGAAGGGCAAGCAAGACTCGGCTACGATGGACCATCCATGGTGAGGGACAAGCAAATGACTTAGAGCCAAAGGACGAAGACGATGCTGAAGAGCGAGTGAAGGCTTTGCGCCAATACCGTGGGAGACCATGGGAAGCTACGGGTGATTTGCATCAATAACATGAAGAATCAAGAAGAAATGAAGTGACAACGATATAAAAGTTGGTAACCCTCTAGGTTTAAAGGAAAGGAGCAGTACTTGAAGGTATTCAAAGGCTCAATATGATTCAAATGTGTTTTATCTTTAAAATTCAGTATATGTATGCCACACTATTAAAAGGGATACACCGTAGAGCTATTTGTCGTGTCCCAGTGCTCAATAGTTTCTAATCAACCCAAAGTGAGATTTCACTTAAGGAATCCGATGCGAAAAATATGGAAGTGTCCAAATTAGGTTTTGGAGTATTGCTAATTTTATCCTATGTATTTGAGATTATGATTTTAGTTGCGATGTGTAGCCCTCTTAATAAGCTTTCTGTAGAGTCTAAAATCGTCAAAATCGGACATCAAGATCAAAAGTTATCACCATTTTCAAACGATCAGCTGTGCTGAACTCGGACATTCCGTGCTGACTGAAAGGATCTAATGGTCCTACAGGGGGTGAATAGGGCGCTAATAAAAAACTAAACCAACTACCGATTTCTAGAACAAGGAGTAACCTTAGCTTAGAATGTATAAAAGCAACTAGACGATCTAGCAAGCTAGAAAGATAAGCACAAACATGCAAGCATATAGAACATAAGTAAAGTGTGGAATTGAAACTTGCACGAAGGAAAGGCAAGAAGTAAAATGCAGAATGTAACAAGAGTAGGGAAAGAGGACACCGAGTTTTTCCCGAGGTATCGAAGAGTTGGCACTCTCCATTAATCCTCGTTGGAGCATCCACACAAGGATGTCGCTCCCCCTTCGTCACCAAGACTCAAGTGCTCACTAGTGATTGCCACTTCTCCATCTCTAGATTGACAGGCATCAAACCAAGTACACGAGCTTCCCAGGACTCCCACAAGATCTCCAAGAGTTCATCGAGAACACATCCAATCTCCACGACCGGCTAGGTGTCACCAACCACCAAGAGTAACAAGTTAACTGGTTCACTTGATCCCAATCAAGCCTAAAACAACAGTTAGATGCATACTCACTACTCTTGAAGCACTAATGGAGTCCTTAATCTTCAATTAAGAACTTGCAAATCACTTCAAGTGCTCTCCCTTGCCTCTAGATGATACACAATATGTATGAATGCTTTTGGGTTGCAAGAGAGACAAATGAAACCAAATGAGGAGGTATATATAGGCTATAAGTACAAATCTAGCCGTTGCCTAACCACTCACTTTTTCTGTGAACACCGGATGGTCCGGTGCACATGCCTCTGTTAACACCGGACAATACGGCGAGTTAATTTTTTCCACAAGCTGATTTGACAGTTGTCAGTAGCTGTTGAAAAATGCTCTGGTTTTCTTCCATATAGCATCACCGGATAGTCCGGTGAGTTATACTCCATTTCCTCCAAAAATACTAAGCTTCTGTTAAACAATCCGGTGATGACTCCTTTAAGTCACCGGATAATCCGGTTAGTTCAACTATGATTTTCTACAGAAAAATGGTCCTTTTGTTAAATGGTCTGATGTATGAGTCATTCAGATCACCGGACAATCTGGTGCATGTAACTTCAAATTTCTCAAAAAAAATGACTTTTCTGTTAAATGCTCCGGTGCAAAATTTCTTCCATCATCGGACAATCCGGTGAGTTCATTTTGAATCTTTACAGAGAAGTAAAATGGTCCAGTGAATATAATCCTTCTCATACCGGACAATCCGGTGAGAACAAACTTTCTGGAACTCGTCCAATTCAATCGACTTTGAGTACTAACTTCTCAACTTCTCACCCACGGATTTGTTGAGCTACCTAGTGCTAGATTTTCGCAAGTGTGCATCCAAGTATGTCTAGACTCAACTAGGTCAAGCTATAACACTTAGCCCATCTTTATAGTACGGTCAAAAGATAAAAAGAAGATCTATAACTACTCTAAGTGTCCTTCATCACCTTGTGACACTAAGAACTAGAAGATCCTTAATTTTGACACAAAAGTCCTTTGATCGACCAATAGAATTCTATGAGGGACCAAGAAAAACCATTCAATCATTGTGAATTAAAGAATTTGATTTTTCTTTAAAACATATGCATTAGTCACAATGATATGGTTGTCATTAATCACCGAAACACTTACCACTTACCTAGGTGCCTAGATGCTACACTAATCCGAATACTCCGGGTTGGCCGGAGTCTCTGAGTTTAGCTCCGAGCCGGGTCATCTGTTAGGGCCTAAGTGTTTCACCCGTATACTCTGGGTTGACCCAGAGACTATGGGTTTTAGTAGTTGTCCGAACCCTCCGAGTTGTACTCCGGCCAGGGTTCTCGGTTACGCGTTCAAGTGCCAACCTGGATACTCCAGGTTGACCCGAATGATTCAGGTCAGTACAAAAAGCTGTGTAACGGCTAGTTTTTGGGGAAAGTGTATAAATAACCCCTCACCCACCCTTGTTTGCTGCTGCTTGGGCACGAAAGAAAAACCTTTTAGAATCAAAAGAACTCCCTCCCACTCTAATCTAGTGTGTGATTTAAGAAGAAAAGTGAGTTGGGTTGAAAGATTGCAAGTTTCAGTACAAGTGAGTGTATCTCCCATCTTGAGCACTCGGGTTCATCGGCAAGAAGTTCATCATCGTATTTGTTACTCTTGGAGCTTTGAGACTCTAGGCGGCTAGGCGTCGCCGGTGAGCATTCAAGGTTGTGGTGTGCTGTGAGAAGTTTGTAAAGGTTTTGATTTCGCCTCTGCAAGGAAAAAAACCAAGACTGTAAGCCAAGCTTAAGAGTGATCGAGCTTGGAGAGAAAAATAGTTGAGAGAGACCAGGTTCAAGGTGATTGAGCCCCTCAATAGAGATGTAGGAACCTCTAGTGGAGGTGTCTGAACTTCAGGAAACAAATCGTGTGTCTCCTCTCTTGTTTTCTTGTTCTTGAGTTCTTGCTTAATATTTGTGCATATTGCTTGATCTACTTGTTCGTGTGAAATTGGTTATAGGTTCTCTGTGGATCTACTTAGAATCATCACTTGGAATACACGACTTTATTTGATTTGAGATAGAACTCTTTAGGTGTACTTTAATTTTAGTTTCGAGTTCATTCTCTGCTGAACCCGGAAGTTTCAGATTTAACCCAAAAACTCCGGATTCTATATAATCATATCTGAACCCAGAGGTTCCGAATTGAACCTGTAACCTCTGGTAAATGATGTTTTTAGGATTTTCAACTAGAGTTTTCTTGCATATCTTTTGCTAGTTTTGAATAATCTTTATCACCCTAGGATTGTAACTTTCACACTTATTTAGGGTGATTGTGCATTGGTTGAGTTTAGCATATTCAAGATTTTCACTTGTAAAAAAATCCGTTAGCTTATTTTCTATTGTAAGTTTAGGGCAACGGTAAAAGATGAGTTTTTGTAAAATCACATATTCACCCCCCTCTAGGCGACATCATTGTCCTTTCAGTCTCAAGTAGCACATCCTTATCACTGTTGGCCAATAAGATATAATCCACATAAAGAACTGAGATGGTGAATTCTCTCCCTTTAAACTTACATAAATGCAGTTATCAACTTTATTTTCTTTAAAACCAAAATTTCTAACGATTTTATCAAACTTGAGATATCAATGCCTAGAAGCTAGCTTTAGACCATAAATTGATTTCGTAAGGCAACATCACAAATGTTCGTTACCTTCTATGACGAAACCTTCCGGTTGAGCCATGCAAATATTTTCTTCCAATTCACCAATAAGGAATGTCATCTTCACATCCATCTGATGCAATTCTAAATCATAATGCAATACAAGCGTTATAATTATTCTGAAGGAATCTTTACTTGATACAGGAGATAAAGTTTTATTATAGTCAATCTCTTCTCTTTGCGAGAAGCCCTTAGATACAAGCCTTACTTTGAACCTTTCGATGTTCCCCTTAAAGTCATGCTTGGTTTCGTAGACTCATTTACAGCCTACTATTTTGACTCCAAGAGGGATTTCTACTAGATCTCATACATCATTATTGCTCATAGACTTTAATTCGTTATTTATGGCATTAAGCCACTCAGGCGAATGCTCACTCATCATTGCCTCTTTATACTATTTAGGATCTTATACCTTCCCTATGTCATTAACATCCTCATTCATGTAGACAACATAATCATTCGAGATGACAAGTCTCCTGTCATACTGTGATATCTTGATCGGTTCATTAGGCATTGCAAGACCAAGATTGGGTACTGCAGGGGACTGCTGAGGCTCATCGTTAGGTGTATCATTAGGAATTTCAAAGACCTCAATAGGGGGGGGGTGCACTGACGTTAGTTTCTAATGAAAGTGCAACCACCTAGAGCACAGGAATGTAGGGCTCTTGGATCGGCGGTGTAGTAACATAAACCCGTTTTTTCTCGAGATCAACTTCCTTGTACTCTAGATCCCCATTCTTAAGAAATACAACATGTCTTGTTTCAATAAACTTAGTGATCCTATCTGGACAATAAAAACGATATCCTTTTGACCTATCACGATACCTGATAAAGTGACAACTAACTGTCTTAGGATCTAACTTTCCAATATGTGGATTAAAATTTTTAGCTTCAGCTGCACAACCTCACACACGTAAATACTTCAAAGAGGGTTTTCTCCTAGTCCAAAATTCATAAGGGGTTTTTAGAATTGATTTACTGGGAACCCGATTGAGAATATGCGCGGCTATCTTAAGTGCCTCCATTCATAGTCCAACTGGTAAACTAGAATAGCTGAGCATGCTTCGCATTATGTCCATAACTGTGCGGTTGCATCGCTCAGCTATCCCATTCTACCAAGGTTCATCAGGTGTAGAATATTGGGTTACTATGCTATTTTCCCAAAGGAATCTAGCAAAGGAACCAGAGATTTGCCCGTAAGAGGCATGTCTCCCATAATACTCTCCCCCTCGATCCGACTTCACCACTTTAATCTTTAGGATGTGTTGATTTTCTATCTCAGCCTTAAATATCGAGAGACTCAGATCAATCTTTAATGGGGTAGATATAGCTGTAACTGGAGAAATCATCAGTAAAGGTAATGAAAGAATCAAAACCATCAATCAATGTCACAAGAAAAGGATCTCAAATGTCCATATGAATTAATTCTAATAAGCATGTGATCCAAGTCGCCCCCCCCCCCCTCTTTATTTGCTTAACCTATTTTCCTTTAATGCAATCTATGAGTGGTCAGAGTCGGATAAGTCTAAGGGTTGAAGAATCTCTTCCTTAATGAGACGCTCTATTCTCCTCCTCGAAATGTGGCCTAAATGATAATACCACAGTTTCAAAGATGTCTCATTATTTGTACTTCTCTTTCTCTTATGGCTAACATTACAAAAATTTATAAATTTGTTTAGGAGGAAGCATATAAAGTTTGTCTTGTTGGATGACAAGACTAATAACATATAAATTAAACTTAAGGATGCACTTATTGTCTCCAAAATTACAATAAAAAACATTATCATCTACCATCAAAATTAAAAATGAGATTCCTCCTCATGGTAGGAATATAAACTACATTATTCAGTTTAAGAGTGAAGCCACTATCAAGAACTAATGAAAGGGATCCGACAGCTTCAACTTTAGCCTCCATCCCATTGGCCACTCTAAGACTTCGCTCCCCTTTCTTAATATTCTCACGGTAAGGAATCCTGTGAGGAACAGGTGACGTCCTAAGAGGAGGGGTGAATTAAGACGCTTAGAAACCTAAACCAAATTAGCTCCAAAAACTTCACAAGATAAACATATCTCAATTTATATCTAAATTTGCTCTAGGTTTATCTAGTGTGTCTACTCTATCGCTTAAGAGGATTGTAACCTACTCTAGCAAAGTAAATTGCAAGTATGTAAATGCAGAAACGTAAATAAGGTAAAGAGACAAACTCGGCATAAGGAATTTTTATCTCATAGTATTGATGGCATGAATACCACCTCTAGTCCACATTGGAGCTCCACCAAGGATATACTCCCGGTCGTCAAGTCTCTTCCGGTCACGACTCTTGAGCTACCAAGTCACCAAGACAATGTCTCAATCACGATGAGCCACTAAGCCACCAAGGTAATATCTCACTACTAGCATCTCTTTCGGTCACTTGCTGTCATGAGCACTTCGAAGCTTGAGCCACCAAGGCAAGGTCTCCGTGTCTCCGTACACGTGTCTTGTCGCCTCTCCACACAAAGTTGAAAGGTTAACAAGCTTGAACCACTAAGACCCAAGATGTCGGTGAGTCACTAAGACTCCAAAGCGCAGACGTACCACTCGATACAAGGTAGGATCACTCCTTGATCCCTTCTTCAAGCTGTAGCACCTAGCTACAACTCACTCTAGGCCAATAAGCACTAAACACTCTCTAATCTTGTGCTTAATCGCCTTAGACGATCACTTTAAGCAATTTAATAGCTTTGATGTCTTCTAAAGTGTGTATGAGTTTCCTCTAGATTCTAGTGTACCCATCAGGACGGTGTCACCCTCCTGAACGTCCTCGACGGTGGTGTGGCGTGCTCGGCCACGCTTGGGAACATGGGTCGCCTAGGGGGACTGTGGCGCACATTGAGCCGGTGGTGGCCTTGGGGCTGTCACCGCGGCTCCCAGCCTCGGGTAGGGGCAATACCGAGCGTAGTGGCCAACACGGTTGTAGTTGTAGCACAGGCCGCAGGGACCACCTGTCACGCTCACTTGGGAGCCGACGGGTCTTGTAGGCTAACCCTGTGGAGCGGAGAAAGCCAAACGTTGCACCAACCATATCGGTTGGGGAGCAGTCGGTGCTGACATGTGAGATGGTGGAAGCCGACTCTCAGTGCGGGCACGTTGAGAGCTCCCCCCCCCCATGGAAGCGAGGGACCCCTCTTGCGCTTCTTCTCCTCCTGGTGGTTCTTGAGCTGAACTCCACCGTGAGCGAGGTGCTCACAAGTTTGTTGAAATTGGCGAACTCGTGCGCCGACAACCAGTCTTGCATCTTCGAATTAAGACTGTTAATGAAGCGGTATTGTTTCCACTCGTCGGTGCTCACTTCATCTTGAGCACATTGTGCAAGGTGGTTGAACACCTGCACATATTCCATCACCGATCGGCCTCCTTGCTTGAGGTCCATGAACTCCCGTCACTTGATCTTCATAAGACCCTTGGGAATGTGGAATTCCTGGAATGCCTAGCAGAACTCCGCCCAAGACACCCGAAGATTGGCGGGGTGCATGGCCAAATAGTTGGACTACCACGCGCCCACCGGGCCTTAAAGCTGATGGGCGACGAAGAGCGCCTTCTCGTGGTCCTCGCACCGAAGGAGAGCGAGCTTTTGCTCGATCGTGCGAAGCCAATGGTCGGTGTTGAGTGGATCCTCAGCACGCGTGAAGGTAGGCGGCTGAGTTCTAAGGAAATCCGAGAAGTCATCTCGGCGCCCGACCCCACCTCCTCCATGAGGGGCCGTGTTGCGCACGAGGGCCTCGAGGAGCGCCTGATTCGTCTGGCGGTTTTTCTCAATTCTCATGAGCACTTCCGCCATGCTCGGCGGTGGAGGCGGCGAAGGATTGTTCTCATTAGAACCATCGGGAAGATCTCCTAAACTGCCACGGGTTCTCATCCTATTGTGACGATGAGAAGAAAGAGAGGCAAAGGTTAATTTCCGACATAGGTGAAAATCAAACTCCAACTAATGCTATTTTGCTATGTCGGATCTCACTTACTTGGATCCATACACTATATATTGATGAAAATGCATGTTCAAAGGCATGATACAAATTAGCAATAAAACATGAAAGTATGCTCGTTTTTGAACTACACGTATCTTTCTCGAATGCATCTCACCCAGTGAGCCTCACAACCACAAACGTTATTCTTAAGGGCATAATATAGCAGATTCATACATATTGATAGGAAAATGCATAAGTAAACTTTAGTTGGTTGCTTAGTGGGTTTGACATACTTATTAAACAATATTCTAATGGTGTTTAGGCTACTTAATTAAACCAAGCTCTGATATCACGCTGTGAGGAATCATCCAAATAATATTCTAATTAATCACCAGGAGGATCATTATTCATAATCACAACCTCGATGATTAACCAGAATATCATCCCGGTACTCCCGGCACATGTTTTGTGCTCAAGATCGGAACACATGCCTTTCCAAGACATCACAACAAAGCTTAAGAAAGAGTGAGTAATTAACATTATATTACAAATTCTTAAGCATGCAACAAATTATCACAATTTACAGCAAAAGAGAGCTAGGAGGAGACTAAAACCTGCTCAACTCCTAACTAGCAAAAGAACTAAGCAGCGGAAGACTAAAAGCTATACAACAAAAGGGGGATGGAGTCATATTCCCTTAGGCTCCATCACGAAAGTATGACCATCCAGAGTAGGATGCACTGCTCTTTCCCACCACCTGCATCGGCGGGCACAAAGTAGCCAAACACCGCATCTTCCTCAGCGACAGGAGTACCTGAAAGCGCAGACATGAGTACGAAGGTACTCGCAAGACTTAAACCATATAGAACGCATATACATAGCTCGGCTCCAAGGATTATGCATTGATCATTAGCAAGGATGAACCACATGTTGAGTAAAACATAAGCACTAAGCATCCTAGACATATGTGTGAGTGACAGAAACTTAACCAAAACATATGAAAACTACCCTGCAACTAACAACTGAACAAGTGTAACTATAAACAACATGTATATCAACAAGTAACAAGTGCCCACAATTATCATCTCCCACATACCGAACCAAAAACCATACTCGAAACTCTACAATCGGGTGCAGATGAAACAATAGTATGCTCATGACCGAGAGCGCGGCAGTTCAAACTGTTTATACACCCTACAGTGGGATACTCCTGGACCCACACGACACGAAGACCATACGGCTTGTGCCACCCGTTAAAGTGCACACAAGAGGTTACTCGTGACAACCTTTTCCAACTAGCCCCAGCCGTGTGGGGCATGCATCACTCGGCGCAGCAATACTAGAACTACTCCCGGAGCAAACTAGTACCGTTTACAAGCCTGTCCGCTCACACCGTCGATGTCCACGCCCACAAAGCCACAGCTGCAAAGGTATTCGGCTCACCTTACCATTAGATCAGCATGCGGTGAGTAAGGTAAGTGCTAAAGCCAACTACCCCGATGATCGGCTTTAAATGATGCAAGCAGTCTACGGTGCTCGGGTTTCCTCTCCCGACCTGCCCCTGGACTTTCCACCGAGGCAGACGACACCCCTAATACCACCCACATCTCGTCTCATACTCACCACTCACCAACCATGTCAACCTCAACAAGTGTATGTAATCATAAGAAGGTCCCATGCTCGCGAACAATAGGATGCGCCGTCGTTCGACTTCTACCGAATGACCTAAGCATGGCTAAGTATATAAGTCAAACTCATACCTAAACATTGACAACACCTCAAGACTATAAGGAATGTAAATACACAAATATTCAAAGTAGAAGAATGCAACCGGCATAGGTTCTACCCATTGGTACCCGACACTGACTCACTAAACATTCATACATACATAAGCATATTTAATCAATGTTAGACTTATCCAATTACACAAGATGATCAATATGCTTAGTTGCTTGCCTTGATGCACTGGCTCACAAAGGTGGGGTGTCTCCGGATCGCCCTCGCTCGCCGGGATCGTCGGTTCGGCGAACTCTAAAAAGAATAACGCGTGCAATACCATGAGTATGGATGAAATGCAACAGTGTATGGCATAAGATGCGCAAAACATGTTAAAAGTGCAAATATGCGAGCTAGAACAAAATTGGGACTCAAACCAATTTGAAAAGTTGTCGAAAGTGCGGAACCTCCGAACATATGCGGACTATCCGCAAAATTATGCGGAACACCCGGACATTGCGCAACTCAGGCAAACTCCGGACTATCCGGAGAACTCTCCAGATACTCCGAACATGTGCGGACCCTCCGAACTTTTGTCCGGACACTCCGGACCTGGGCTGAAAATGTGTTTTCGATGATTCGTCAATCGATTTAACTCCAAACTTGAATCTATGCTACACACTTCTAAGCATATACCATACTAAAGGTTCTAGACTAACTTTGTAACTTAACCCTAAGAAAATCTTGAATATAATTCAAATTGCCATTTTTCCAGAAAGTGCAGACCCTCTGCACTTTGGTGCGGACTATCTGCACTTTTATGCGGATACTCCGCACTTCCTAGAACTTCTCTGATTTGGGAAAAATTTTGCCAAATCGAAATGCGATCTTTTCCAACTAAAGAGGAACATGTTTGAGATGGTTTATGGAGTCTAGAATTCACTCATCAACCTAGCAACTCGATTTCTAGCTCAAATCTCATTTAAATCCTTATTTTGGTCCAAAATCTCAAAAACTCATGAACTTTGCTAAAACTCGAAATCGATCAACCAAACCACGAATTCTTGCTATGAGGAGCCTAAGAGACTTACTCAAGATGCTTGTGGAGCTGGATGACCGTCGGGAAGTGGAGGAAATGGAGGGAAATCGAAGAACTCCGGTATTCCTTGTGCTTCAACCAAGAACACCAAAAGACATCAAACCCAATTCGAATCTTTCGAGGAAACGAAAATGAATTGGATGCATGAGTATCTTATGAGCTCTAGAATACAATGGTACCACATGCATACCTTCAATACTTCTCTAGAGCTCGGATTTGAGGGAGAAATGGAGAGAGGGAGTGAGAGCTTGAGTGGGAGGGGGAGCTGTAGCTGCTGCTGCACGTGTGGGAGTGAGGGAGGAGAGAGAGGGAGCAGGTGAGCTGCTCCTTTTGGAGTGGAGAAGGCGTGGGTCCATGTGGGTCCCACATGTTAGAAAGAAATAGGTCTGTTTAACTGCGACTTTAATTCTTTTCTCTTCTGAATTTCTTTCTCTCAGCCAATGACTTTAAACGAATCGCTCTAGAGTCACAAAACAAATTACGCAAAATTAAACATAATGCTTAAGAAGCATAATTATGCTTAATTATGTGATTATAGAATTTGGGACGTGACAGCCACTTCAGGAAACCAACACAATTCTTTTGGTAGTGGTCCTTCTTGAGGTAGAAGTGGCATTCGTCATCCTTAGGTTCTTGAGAGGCAGGAGCAGAAGGAGCAGATGCATTGGGCGCCCTCTGCACTTCCTTGTCGTGCTTAGTGACGAAACATAGTTTTTCTTAGAGTTAAAATCTCCTTAAAATTTCCTTTTGTTTCTGGGGTTATTAACTTGGTTAACAAAATCTTTCTTTTCAACCCTTAGCCTCTCTTCCTGTTGACCACATATCGCGATCAAGTTGATCATGATCCATTCCTCCTTCTAAGTACTGTAGTTAATCTTAAAGGGAGAAAATTCAGGAGGAAGAGATGTCATAATGAAATGGATAAGAAAACCATCAGATATTTCTAGTTTCATGCTCTTAAGTTTGGCAGTCATGTATGTCATCATCATAAAGAAATAATTTACACGAAAATAACCATACGTTGGTCTGACTAAAATCTTGTAGAAAATTAAAATTAAAACTCTAATCTGTATCACCGTTGGGCAGAAAATGAAAAAAGAATTTGAACTAACACATAAAATGATGCACATTTACAGTCAACTTTGGTCAAAAAGTAATTATGAACCTACATAAATCGATCATAAAATTCTCTGAAAAAAACTTCTCGTTGGTTCCAATTCATCCAGAAATTTAATCATGATTTTGTATATTAATTCTCATTATTTTTGGACCATTATCCATTGCATAAATAGTTAAACATTGAAAAATCCTGGATAAAATATTAGAAAATATAAAATCCCAATGCTTAAAGAAATAGCCCAAAAGGGACTCTCGGCTTAGCCCGGCCGGAGCCACGTGCATGCCGGCCCATCAGCCTCGACGCTTCTCAGCCGTCCATCATCATTGACAGTTCATCGTCATTTCCACTGGATCAAAACTGTCAACCGACCCCAAAACTCTAAACCTAATTTCATTTCGCCTCTCCTAGGTTGCATCGTCCGAGAACTGGTGGCGGATTCTAGCGACACATGGCCGCTGGCCTTAAACTGAGAAAGAGATGGATATAGAGAGAAAATAGAGAGCGGCGCCGTCTAGGAACTACCCACTGGCGCACGCGTGCGACAAGGCTTGTGCGCGGCGCCGTCGGTGGGTCTGTGGTGGCACCCGAAGAAACCACCATGTGCGGCATGAGGAGCGGCAGAAGCTACATCGGATATGAGGAATCCATGTGTGGTGGATGAGCTGAGGAGGGAGGCGTGCCAGCGGAGAAGGAAAGAAGCTCTGGCGGTCTTATGTTAGCTATAAGAGGTGAAAAAATGTAAGCCCCCTCTCTCCTCTCTCTTTTGACATAGGTTCCCGATTGGGATTGGATTCAGATTTAGAGATTTAGGCTCAGAATTTTTTTGGGATTTTCCATTGAGGTTTCAGATCGGGGAAGGATTTTGGGGATTAGGGTTATGTGTAGAAAGAGGATTCTAAGAGTTTTTTTAAAAAAATTGCTTAATCCTCTCCTTCTACATGCTAAACCTGAGCTGGATTTACCATATCTGAACCATAAAACATTTAATCTGAGACATAAACATCCTAAAACATGAATGCACGTTTTGATCTGAGCCTAATTCATCTTAAAGATTCATAATTGACAGCTAATTATGTAAACCGAAAGAATTAGGCCCTATTGGTCATAAAACGACATCAACCGAATACTAAATCAAACTATTAGGACTAATTGGGTCTAGACAATACCAAATATGAAACTAACTTGCTTCTTAAATGACAAGATCATTAGCCCTAATATCAAACACCACCTTAAGAGGAATCATATGGACGTATCGCATTCAGAGATGCCATGAGCGATCGGTGAGGAGCGTGATATAGGTGTAGCCGTGTGTGGTGATGATGCTATGCAGACCGTCAGCGATGTCGTCACCGGCATGATGTAGATGTAGCAGTAGTAGACAATGTAGTCGGTGTTCCAGTGTAGCTGATGGTAACGGTGGCTATGTTCTTCGTCTTACTGATGCGTCTGTAGTAATCGCTAGGGTTTTAAGTATTTAAGGAGAACTTATCCTCATGGAAAAACCATGACACGTTAGGTATCGACTTATGTGTTTATATAGCGCATGTGAGATGACACCGTAACTATCGATTGATTATTCTTCTGATCAAAACGGGAGAGATGGCCCAATCAATTAGGACGGTAGTTGGGATTAAAACGGTAATGATAAAAAAATACCAACAGATTTTTGCCCCGCCTACTGCATGATTAGATTAGGCTTACAAACCGACAAACCTGATAGGCTCTGTGACTAAAATATCTGTTGCTGGGGAAGGCTGGCCTTACATTTTACTAGTATTATTCACAGGCGTCCAGGCAAGATCACTGTTGTGGAATAGACGCTGCTGCCGTGTTGTCTGTGTGACCGTGTGGCGTCCACCCAAAGATCAGATTCGGGGCGATCTTTTCCTCCTGGGACGGGAGAGTACTGCTGGATAGATTTATGCGTTTCAGGCAATGACACCGATCGCGTTCGCACGTCGCGCTCGGCGACGACCACCTCATGTATCGTCTTCGTGGAGCTGTGGCCTGTGGATGCATCGAATCTGTAGCTATAACTGTACTATGTCTGCTGATCATCCTTTTTCGTCTATTATCCTCCAAATGTGGGTTTTATCCGAGTTCATGGTGTTTCCTCATCTTTTTTCGGTGCCAACTGACCGATAATCTTGTGAACCTTACACGTTTCTTTGGAATCTTATCTCTAAAGCGCGTACCGAGAGCGCGTCCTCGTTGATCCACATCATCAGGAAAACGAGAACCGTCAGATCACGATTGTGCGGTCGCATCTTCACCCTCCCCGTTCGTTCTGGAAGACTTCAGCTCACCCGTGCTCTCCACGTGCCACTGCGCTCGTGAAAAATCGCTCGTGCTCTCCACGCCGTCCTCTCCCTCCGCGTCGGCTGATGTTGTCGGAGCCGCCGTTCGCGAGGTCCCCCGAAGTGTCTGCCTCCACCTCTACGGACGCCTCTCCTCCGTAGGACGCCGGGGGTGGCGGGGGTAGCGCAGCGTCAGGGGCCCTGAAGATGAACACGCTCTGGGCGACGTGATGGCTCTGTTTGCCCCGCATGGCACGTGCAATTGCGCCCTCACCTGCTCCGGATCCCGTAGCTACACCTTCGTCCTCTTCCGCTCCCCCGCGGAGGCCCGCGTCGTAGTCGAGGCAACACAGGGCGCCAAGGTCAAGGGCGCCGCCATGCGCACCGAGTTCGCATGACCAGTAATTTATCTTGCCCACTGCCCCGACGGGATCTACTCCCTCCCACCTAGATTTTCCCATGTGATTTTGCTGCAGTTGGTGCTTCCGCGTTCTTATTTTTGCGGTAGCTAGGATTTAAGTCCCCGCCGGCCCCTTCTTCGTCGCCCGCTACTTCGTCGCCCGCTACTGCCGTCAAGTTGCCTCGCCCTCCTCGCACCCGTTGCAAGGTAACACTTCGAATCCTTTGTGATTTCGTTCAAACACTGCTCAATGGTTGAAGCCAGGTAAGACTTTGGGCCGATTTGCCCAATCGAGTCAGACACACACACCTGTAGCCTGCAGGAGATGTTTCAACCACAATTCGAATTACATCCAGGCTATTAATCATGCGAGACAAATTACTAACTGCTGCTCATTGATGTGATGCAGATTGGTCGCACAGAATTTGAGAGTTAACAGCAGTGACTGTGTCTGCTTGTTGAGATGCAAGGTTATTACGACATTGATGACATCCTCACGGAGTTGGTGGTAGTTAAGGATGCTTGCTTTATTCTCTCTCTTGCACGCTTGTCTTAATAGACGACCTGAATATGTTCCTGCTCTGAGTGCAGCCTATTTTTGTTTTTTATCAAGTAACTGCAAATGCTGTTGTCCCGCTAGATTCTGGCACCGAAAGTAACTGTGTAAGTGCCTGTTCAATGACTATATGATGAATGTATTTTTATTGTTCGGGTATATATATCTGCTTAAGATATGTTGAAAAATCTCTTCTGTCGCGATAATTCTCGAATGGAATTGTTTTGGAATTTTACAAAGTTGAATAGTAGTTAGTTGAGATTCTTCTTATGTAGTGTTCGGTTTCTTATATTGGCCAGTCTACCGTTGAAAGTTGAATTGGATGCCTTGCATTGTGAATACCTTTTTAAAAATAGATGTTCTTGTCTTCTTGATATCCAGGTTGAAAAAGGTGCTAAGGTGGACCTCCCATTTTGGCTTGCACGCGGGCTACTGTCTCTGGAACAAGCGGTGTGAATAAATCTACCTCCATGCTTCACACAGAAGTAGGTTTGTAGCGCTTGTTGCTGCATTGCTTCATACACACAAATTCTTATACAACAACAGTAAAGTACAAAAGATCATATAGTATTCTTAGTTTGTCAAATACATTTCAAATTTCTTTCTAGAGCTTAGTTATGAAGGGATCTGGCTCATCTTGCCTCATTTTTCTCTCAACCTTGCTTTCATAATGTTTTCATATTGTATACTACTACAATTTGTCACATAAATAGTATTACATTGATCAACCTTGCTTCATATTGCTTCATATTGTATACTACTATAATTTGTCACAGAAATAGTATTGCATTCATCAACCTCTCAAATTTCAATTTGATTCGTATTGTATACTACTGTAATTTGTCACAGAAATTCTGTACAGCTACATGGTTATATGTAATTTTGTGCAGTTACTTGGTGATGGGTGTCTATAAATGATTTATATTTGCTGCTATGTCTTTAGTCAGCTATCCGATTCAAAATCTGGTAATGAGATGAATAAGAAGAATTCAAATTAGGAACCTAGATAGAACAAAAAAGTTAGACAGTAAGGTACACAAACATCAGGGCCTTTCTTGGATTTTTGTTGTTTTTGTAAATTTTGATTACCGCATAATCATGTGTACAATCCAAAGTCTGAGTTGTTTAAGATTATGTATCAGGCTTGTAGCCATAAGTGATTATCTTCATTTTATTAGCCTTCTCATGTGCCACATGGAGAAGACGACACAACAGAGGAGGGTCAGCCGGCGTGGCAAAGACGCGCCCTTTTTCTAGTAAAATACGAAAGCACGTGTTCTCTCGTCGTGTTCAAGCTACTCGATGTCTCAGTATCTCCAGCTTCTTGTGGATGTCTCGTTATCTCCAACTTCTGACGTGAACTCCAATGAGGTCAATTGGTGGGTCAAGTGTCCACGATCGGTCTCAAGAAAATGTGATCCACGAGTGTAAAACTAACCAATCGAAAAGAATACAAAACATTAAGCACCAAATCTCATCAAGGTAACTTTTACCCCAAATTAAGCACCAACTAAGCGCTTCTTCCTCTGAAAAAGCATCAGCAGTCGTCAGCCCAGGCAAGGCAAAGAGGCAGCACTACGGTCCAAAACTTGCCTAAAGCCGGGCAGCTAGCTAAGCAAAATGGGCCGAATGACCGAACCACTTACCAGGCTCCAGAAAACCCACGAACGCTTCCCCTCGTCGTCGAACCTACGCGCATAGTTCGGATCCGACCACCACATCCACCCGGTCGCCAGCCATCCGGCGATTTTTTTTTATTTTCATACTTCGAAAATAAAAAATTATAAAAATGGACGTCCGTTTGAATTTTTTTTTTGCAAAACTAGCAACAAGTTTAAATAAATAAACATCTCATTTTTCTAATGAGCCAATAATTAAGAAAATACAACATTCCAATGCTATCAAAATTTAAGACACTATCAAAATAGTTATGAAAAAATATAGTGTAGAGAATGCTATAATCTAGCTTTTAATTTTTTTCAACTCAAACAATTACTTTTATAATGAGAAAAAAGAGACAAAATTTATTGTATAAAGTTTAATTTTTTTAAAAAATCTAGATCATAGTATACTCTACATCACTAATTTTTTTAAAAAAATTATAACTATTTTGATAGTATTTTGAATTTTAACAGTAATAGAACATTTTTTTAAAAAAAATCTATCGCCTCTAACGACAGATTTTTTTAACCGACGTCTATTTTTATAAATTTTTATTTCCGAAATATATATTTTTTTTTGGCGAACCTACGCGCACAGTTCGGTTCCGACCACCACCTGATCCACCCGGTCGCCAGCCCTCCGACCGAGCTCAACCGCCGCACGCCCTCGCGGCCTCGCCGGCCGCATACTCTGACACGCCCACGTGCGTCGCACAAAGCCTCCGACCGCGCCGCCCCAGCCACCTTCCCGGCGGTTCCCCTAATCTACCCCGGCCTCTGGCCCTCGCCGCCTACCGAGTCCCCGGGCCACGGCAGCCATGTACCGCATCGCCAGGAGCCACCTCCGCTCTCTCAAGGTACCGCTCCGCCCGCTCCCCGATCCCTCCCGCCGCCTGACGGGCCGAGTCGTCTGTTCACGGGTGCTGCATGTGACCGATCTATGCGTTATAGCTTAGCGGTTCTGACCGGTCTACCTTTGATCGTTCCCGTCAAACGGGCGCGGAGTGCACGGTATTTGGTTGTTGTTTTGTGATGCCACTCGATTGGAGAAGAATGTTGGACCCTCTTTCCTGTTAGGAGTTACTCATCAGCATTGTATTGAGGGAGGGATTCCATGTCAAATGTGATTCAAACACTGATTTACTCCTCACTCAGCTCCCCAGTAAGTAACTCGGCGTGTGATTTTTGTGTCATTTTTGCAGTTGATGTACGTGGTTATGTTAAATGCTTGACTGCTGCCCCATTCATGTGTATTTTTTTAAGGTGTTGTGCCATTAGAGCATGTTTTGATTGGCTAGTTTCCTAGAAGTGTTTAGAATATGACTTATCTAGTTGGTGAATTGGTAGCTAGCTCAATAACTGTATTACTAGTGTCATTTTTCAGTTAGATACTGTTATACCGTTTATTTTTTCTAAGGTGTATTCACACATGTTTGAAGCAACTGTGGTTTCGCTTAACTAACATGCCATAGTTAATACTCTAGAAGAGCATACAAGTTAAATCAATACTCTTTATTTTTCCTGTAAATTTAGTCATGGTATTCAAGCTTTTAAGTATCTAACACCTGTTTGCTGTAAATGTACTATACTGTGCACAAAATTTTGTTTCATGTGCAAGCTTTTCAGTATTCAACATAGCTTTTGGGTGATGTTATCCGATGTGTTCGCCACCACACAATCTGCTTCCTTTTCTATTTCATATTTTCGTTAATCATGAAGAGTAAAGACATGCTTATTTTGTTCATGTACTTGCAGCGACATGGTTCTAGTAGGTTTGCTAGTACAAGTGTCGTAAAGCAGTCCTCAGGTGGTTTATATTTGGTTGGCTTCTTTATTATTATTTTTTTTGGGGGGGGGGGGGGGGTCAAGCCTGCTTCCTCCTCTCGATGTGCCTCTCCCAGGCATCACCACTCTTCCGAACGGCATCAAAATCGCCTCAGAAACATCACCGGTATCACATACACAACACTACATGCCTTTAGATTTTTCATTACATTCCTCTTTCTCTGCATCTGCAAGGAAGTAATTTTTTCTATAACTTCACTGCAGAGTCCAGCTGCGTCAGTGGGACTGTACATTGACTTTGGTTCTATATATGAAAGACCTGAGTCATCTGGTGCTTCACATCTATTGGAGCGAATGGCCTTCAAGAGCACCACCAACAGGAGTTATTTGCGGCTAGTTCATGTGGTGGGAATGTATCTGCATCTGCCTCTCGTGAACAGATTTGCTATACATATGACGCATTCAAGGCTGAAAGAGCAGGTAATCTGTTATTTGAAGGCAAGCACTTCAGATTTTCCTATTCAATGTATTAATGATGTCTTGTTGTCTCTACAGCTGCAGAAGATCAAAGCAGAAATAGCTGAAGTTTCTGATGATCATCAAGGCTTACTTTTGGAGGCACACCGTTCAGCTGGCTATTCAGGGGCACTGTCAAAGCCCCTGATGGCACCGGTATCTGCTGTACATAGATTGGACAGTAGCATCCTTGATGAATTCATTGCTGTAAGACCCATCAATTGTCAATTTTTCATTTACGTTATTGTTATTAAATTAGAAATGCTTTGCTTTGACATTTGCATATGTTGAGGGATTCAGGAAAACTATACTGGTCCAAGGATGGTCCTTGCAGCATCAGGAGTTGGGCATGATGAGTTAGTGTCAATTGCGGAGCCACTTCTGTCGGATCTTCCTTGTGTGAAGTGTCAGGAAGAGCCCAAATCGGTTTATGTAGGAGGAAATTATCGTTGTCAAGCAGACTCTGCAGTGAATTCTTGTTGCTATTTGGTCCTTACTGATTATTCATGATGATGCATATATGGTTTACTTCTATACTCCTGACTTATTTTCTTGGGAACAGAAGACACATGTACCTCTTGCTTTTGAAGTACTAGCTGGATGGTACGAAGAGAAAAGAGCCATGTTGTGACTATCCTTCAGGTACTATTGACAAACACCAAAGTGACTTATAATTCATGAGCAAAACTCCATACTACAATCATTCCTTTTCATTGAGACACCCTATAATTTAGTGACTAGTACACTGGTGATGTTAGATGTGAAAAATGAAGATTTATTGTACATTCATTTCCAATAAAGCTATGTGCTATATGAACAATTTCAATATTTTTGCAGATGCTCATAGGAGGAGGATGTTCTTTCTCTGCTGGTGGTCCTGGGAAGGGCATGTATTCTTGACTGTGTATGTCTTGTCAATTCTACATCCTAATTAAAATTGACTCAACTTGTATTTTTTTTTAAAAAAAATAGTATTTAAAGATGAGGTTTTACTTGCAGATCTTGGAATCTAGACAACTACCAACAGATTGAGTCGTTCTCTGCATTCAACAGTATCCACAATCATTCTGGTCTTTTTGGAATTCATGCAACAACTGTAAGCCTCGTATCAAATATAAATTATCCTATTTTTTTTTCGTGAAACTCAGGAAAGAGAATATTTGATGATTGTCTTATCTCTCTTGTAGATATCCTACAGTTACACTATTTTTTCTAGTATTTTCTTTGTATTATCTTTGACGTCACCTAAATTATATGTACAAAGAGCATTATTCCTTGCTCCTTTAGGTTGTGAATGGACTATACTGTTTTGCTAGTTACACGTAGAACATTGTTTCTTTCATTGCGAATAAACATGTGAACTGTAATTCTAGCTGTTACCTGCACCATTTACAAATAGAGATAAAGTAAACTGTTTTGCTATGCTAACCTCTGCAGTAATTCGTGCACTATGAGTTTGCCACAACTTTTCAATTATGTAACCTGCTTATCACTATTATGGCAATAGACCACCATTTCATTTTTTTTTCTTTCCTTGGTTGTGAATCTCAGTAATTCGGCTTGTTGAAATTGCAGGAAACCCATTGAGAACTTCTTGAATGATCTTGAAGAAATCATTTTGAATGCCATTTCTTCAACCACCAAGAAGATCATCTCTTCACCCCTTATGATGGGCTCATGGGGTGATGTTATGTTCTGACTAGTCACAGTGCTTTCTTCATTCCCTTTTTCTGTAGTAGATGTTGTCATTGTGGACTTGTGATTACTCGAATGTTATTCTTGCAGTTATTCATGTCCCCAGCTATGAGTCTGTGAGTCCGAAGTCTCATTCGAGATAAGTAAGCCTATGGCGGTGTCTGCATGACTTGCAATGTGCAGATATGTAACTCTGCTGGCAACGGCTATGGCCCTAACCGATTTGCTGGAGTAAATCATCTATACTCGATTTTTCCTTGGATATCTATGAGCAAAATAGCAATGCGGCTGACTATGTCATTTGCTATTCTTTTGCCTGCTATATGGATTTGTAAAAAATCTGCTACAGCATACATGTAACTCCTTTCTATTGTAGCCATCATGTTTGTTGTCCTGAGCAATGAGCATAGCCAAGCTCGGCCTCGCGGGTGAAGAGTTCATGTAGCTGAAAGTATACATCTTAAATCATTTCGATGTTCTTTAACCTGGTAACTGATGCTTTCCTGTTATAGGTCGCCTGTAGTCCAATTCCTATTTGGCATGTGGAGGTTCTGAAGCAGTTTTCTTGTCATCTGGTTTTGCATCTGATGCACACCGGTCCTGGTGCTGATGGCCTGCTGCGCTGCCGGTGTAAACTGGAGACATGACGGGTGCAGCGGTATGCTGTAGTCTGTCCCAATTCGAAATGGGGTGTTTTTTTAATCTTCTTTGGTCTCCTTGACCTTATTAGTGGAGCAGTTCCATAACCGTCGTTCCTTGATTCGTTTTGGTGGAGCAGTGCCATTCCTCGAATAAAGAACTGCCAGAAAAAAAGCATTGCTTCGGAATCAAAAGGTGAAATGGAAAGGAGCCACAACGTTATTCTGATTCCCGAAGTTGTTCGCGTAATATGCTGATGTCCCGTGGGGACAACTGCCTTTTTGGCCCAAAACCAGCGATCTGTATGCTATCTGTGGCTGGGCGACGCTACTTGTTTTTTTGATCTGGAATTTAGGATGGTGGGTTCTTCGCCACCATTGGGTCCGTCGATCTAGAAGGATGCCTCCGTGTTCTATTTTCCTCCTACTGGACGCTCGATGTCTTCTGGTTCTAGGCGTCCTTGCTTTTCCGGATCGCATGAATGGACTTTTTGGGACGTCTGGGGCTGCTTGGTTTCTGACCATAAATAGCCAAGTCAAATTTTGATCATGCCTAAAGAATTTGGATACCATCTGGTTGGAATTTAAAATTTGGCCGGCCATTTTTTTTTTTTACATGCCCAGCCAATTTCTTCCCAACTAAAGGACAAGTTCTGGTCGGATTTGCTAGCCCAAGCTGCCAAATCCCACGAAACCGTGATGTGGCAGCAAGCTATAGAGCAATCAAATCCCACTGCACTTGCACTAATTATTGGATAACAAAAGGTCTGTTTGGTAGAATTTTAAAATTTTAAAAATTCGTGAGTTAGGCATCTTAGTTCTAGAAAATTTAGAACGGGAGCTGTGAGCAGATTAGGAGTCTTTGATTTAAACATCTTATTTATATTTTGGATTGAAAATAGATATTTAAATCACTTTATTTTATCTCACAAACTTCAAATCATATATAGATCTCAGAGCTTCAAACTGGGTCAAACATTCAAACGAACATAGCTCTTAAAACTATGATTCTAATTTCTAATCTGATTGAACTACCATACTCCTTGCAATTTAATCAACAAATCAAGGCCCATATTATCTATATTTTATCGCTAGAAATGTTTAAGCCATGGTGCCCCACATGTTATACTCACACACTACTTTGTTGGCATTGTTTTAAAAGTTTGGCATGGTCATGATCTAAACATCTCAATTTTAACTAAACTTTGGTCATACCTAGGTTTTATCTGTGGTTAATTTTTGGCTTGGCATGTGGGGATACAAACCAAATAGTGCTGGTACACAAACAAACAAAACGAAGATATGGGGAACAGAGTCCTCATATCTACTGGAAGAAGCGCTAGCAGCTCTCCGTTAGACGAGCATTTGGGGTATGACCAAAATCATTCTTGAGTCTAGCACGTTGAATCTCATTGCTGCTCTGAAAAGAATTACTTTTGATCTTTCTCCTCTGGGTGTTTTGGCGATAGAATCTCGAAGTATGCTACTGATGCAATTCATTGAAGCTGGGATCATTTACTGTACCCGTGACTGTAATTCGGTAGCAGATACTTTAACAAAGAATAATGCTAGTCTAGTTGGGGATGATCCTCATCTACGGTTAATCATTTCTCAATTTTTTTAACTAGTCGTGTGGCCAACAATTTAGCTGAGACAAAAGTCTAATAGAATCTGTTTCCATAAAAAACACCTTTGTCTACTTTTGTTCCCACCATGACTTGTTCATTGCCTCGTTTGTGTGGTGAAAGACTCGAATTTTTTTCTTAGATGCATGAATCATTCCTTTTTCGACCCTTACTATTTTAATTTTAAAGTGAATGATAAAATGGCAGCCATCGTTTAGTCAAACCCTTCTACATCAAACAAGCAAACCGTCAACCCAAAGAGAATTCTCTCAAGTTGGAACATCCATGATGTGCTGTTATCTATTCACAGCACAGGCTACACAAACTGTATTTTCAAATCCTAAACCAGAAAACGAGTCATAAACAATCACATAAGAAGCCCATTTCATTTCATCATCGGTAACACTGCAACAACATGCCCTCTCGCCGACAGCAGAAACCATCAAACAGGAAACCACCATTCCCTAACTCTAAGCTCCGAATCTTTATCATGTGTCAATTTGATCTCTCATTGATATATAAGATCACCTAAATCACTAAATATAAACTAAAACGATAAATTTATTATCACTCACCTAATAAATTTGACAAAAAATTAAATGTCCCTTCTCCCTCTCCTCTTCCTCTTCCTTCTGGCCCCTTCTCCACGCTTGCTTCGCCCCTCGCCGAGTATTTAAACCCGCCGCACTTCTCCCTCGTCGGCTTCCGGTAAGAGGGAACCGTTTTTTTAACGCCCGCTTGAGACCCACACACACAGCCGAGAGCCCCGAGCTCGATCGAGGAGCTTCTAGAAAGTTGGGGGAGTTCCCTAATGGCGTCGTCTCACATCATTCTGCCCAAGGAGGAGGAGCAGGAGGAGCAGGAGGCGGGGCTAGGCGTGGCGGTGGAGGCAGATCACGACTCGCCGGCGCAACGGTCGTACCAGGAGGGGCCCGGGAAGGCGGCGCTGCCGTTCTCGGCGACGTGCGTGCGGATCTCCCGCGACTCGTACCCCAACCTTCGCGCGCTCCGCAACGCATCGGCCATGACGCTCCGAGACGACGACGCCACCTACGTCAAGCTCGAGGAGGGCGACTACGGATACTTGCTCGACGACGTCCCGCACCTCACCGACTACCTCCCCGACTTAGCAGTGAGTACCGCCGCCCTTCCCGTGCTCTGTGGTTGCTTCGTTGCTGGATTCGATGCTCCAGGGTACAACAAATGCTATGAATTGGGTGCTGCGTGTGCTGGGGATCGTTTTGGTCGCGGGGGTCTCGATTAAGCCATGAGGCATTAGCTTTGGCCGTGCCATTTATTAAATTTCTCTAGAATAATGCCATTTATGGTAGTTATTAGGCGGAGTTTTTGGTAGTTACGCTGCGATTTTATTGCGTGGTATACTGGTATTTGGGGATTGGTCGAGGCGGGAGCTGCATTTTTGGACATTTTTATGAAGTTGCACATTGGCGAGTCGGCCGGTGTTTAGTCAGCTTATTAGCTGGATATGATCCAAGAGTAAAGTAATATTACTTGGCGATTCCTGGCGAAATTGAGGTTGCCGTGTGGATCTCTTGTTTCCTTGCGTCTATGTCGTAGGTTGTCAGATTTGTTGTTTCTATGCTTCTGAAAGGGAGGTTTGACCCGGTAAAATGGAGCGTAGTTTTACTTTAGGAGCAGCTCGTCTTATTCTTAACAGAAAGAAATTACTTGTGATTGGCAACAAATTCTCCTTGCTGTAATAAACCATTTAGGTGTGCATTAAGAGGAGACGGGATATGCAGCAATTTATTTTTCTAGTTTTTCTTTAAATTTTATATTAAAATGAAGTCGTTTTCAAGGTGACATTACAAGGATTGAGCTAATGGTTTCCCTGTTCAATCTTTCTGGCAGACTTTTCCAAATCCTTTGCAAGACCATCCAGCGTATTCAACCGTCAAGTGAGGATTTCTTTCATTTTGACTTTGCTACCTCTTTTGGACGATTTGTAATAATCATGCTCGTTATGCAATCTGTTAAACTGAATGTTTTCTTCATACATTCACCAGGCAGTATTTTGTCAACGCAGACGATACAGTACCTGAAAAGGTAAAAGAATAGCATAATTGATGCTTCCATATGTTGATGTTGTTTCAGTATGGATTGGTGAAGTGACATGTTCTTTGTGCTACCACAGGTGGTTGTTCAGAAGAACAGTCCACGAGGAGTTCACTTCCGTCGTGCTGGACCTCGTCAGAGGGTATGATGCCTTCGATATACATCTATACCATTTGCGAGCAATGCATTATTTAAATAGTCTGACGTAAATTTTCAAACCTTAGGTGCATTTTGAGTCAGAAGAAGTGAAAGCGTGCATTGTAACTTGTGGAGGCCTTTGCCCTGGGCTCAATACTGTCATCAGAGAGTTGGTGTGTGGCTTGTCCCACATGTACAATGTCAACAATGTCTTCGGAATACAGGTTTGAGTCATTCTAGATTACCTAAACCCCAGCATAGATGATCTAGAATGTCATTCCTTGCAGTTTTTAACTAATCTATTAATTTTTATTTTTATTTTGAAAAAAAACAGTGATAGAGTCTTGATCTTTGGCCTGTTAAACTCTTGGCAGAAATCAATAGGAATTCTGCAATGCATTTCATGCAAGTCTAAAGTGAATAAACAATGTTTGGCACACAACTTCAAACTCAATTAAAAAATCATTTCGAATGTATTATACTGAGATAGTTGCAAGTTCTGGGATCTTCAAATTTTATTGCCTGACGTGGGCCCTTCATTTGCGTGATTACACATTAACAACTACTATGAACTTTGTGCCAGCTAGCGGTTTTGCCATGATAATGAGTACACATTGTGATTGTAGTGCATCAGTGAGATCAATTTTTTAATTGTACTTAGTCTATGCATGAAACCTTTCTGTTATCACCGAACATGTTATATGCAATTTACCAGGATGGATACAAGGGCTTCTATTCGAGCAACTATCTTCCCATGACACCAAAGAGTGTTAATGATATCCACAAACGAGGTGGTACAATTCTTGGAACATCACGTGGTGGTCATGATACCAAAAAGATTGTTGACAACATTCAAGATCGTGGAATTAATCAGGTACATGCTTGCTGATTAGTGTTTTTCGTGCAATCCTTCTTATTTTGGAGGTTGAGTAAATATTCTTGAGTAACTCATCTAGGTGTACATCATTGGAGGAGATGGAACTCAGAAGGGAGCATACGAGATATTCAAGGTAACCACTATCACGACTCATGAGTATATCTGCCAGATTTGGTTCAGAACTTTAGATATTGTCAAACCGCTTCTTTTGCACATACAACTTCTGTAACGTCTGTTCAAGCACGCGCAAGCAGCAGGGACCTCATGTGGTAGTGTTGAATGTGGTTTGAATACTACCATTAGGGTTTTTTGTTGACAAACATTGTAGAGACTTTGATCTAGAAGTTTGAAATTTTGATTGAGTTGTATTTTTAAAATTACTGACAGGAAATTCGGAGACGCGGCCTAAAAGTAGCTGTTGCTGGTATTCCCAAGACAATTGATAATGATATAGCGGTAATTTGTCTACCTGTTTCCTTTTTTTCTTGCAAAGAAGCTTTTGCTGCGCAATTGTTGATTTGGAAGGCTGTATGTGCAGAGGCCTGGATCAATACTGATTATTTGTATACACTTCCATTAGGTTATAGACAAGTCATTTGGTTTCGATACTGCTGTAGAAGAGGCGCAACGTGCCATTAATGCAGCTCATGTGGAAGCTTCAAGTGCTGAGAACGGAATAGGGTTTGTGAAGCTTATGGGTCGTTATAGCGGTTAGTTTTCCTGCCTACGAACTGAAAACCATTTACCCCTTGTGTCAAAGCATAATGGATTCCTGAACTTTTTTCGTTTTAGCTATTTCATTTTGCTGTCCTTACAGTGACAGTTCCTCGCTAATGCAGGGTTTATTGCAATGTATGCTACTCTTGCAAGCAGAGATGTGGTGAGTTATTTGCTTCTATTTATACCCCAACTATTCCGATCAATATTCTGTAGTTTCTTCAAGTGTCTTGTATTGTATATTTGGCTCTGTTGCCTGTTTTGAATTCTGCCATTGTGTAACATGTGACCGCTAATGTTCTGATATTTCATTTACCTTCATGGTAGATGGAACTAATTATTCATGTCCATCTTATGTAGGACTGCTGCTTGATTCCCGAATCACCGTTTTATTTGGAAGGGGAGGGTGGACTATTCGAGTATATAGAAAGGAGGTTGAAGGAGAACAACCATATGGTTATTGTTGTGGCAGAGGGAGCAGGACAGGATCTTATTGCTCAAAGTATACCTGCTGCAGATCAGCAAGATGCATCTGGAAATAAGCTGCTTCTTGATGTTGGTCTCTGGTTAACTCACAAGATCAAGGTACATTTATATCAGTTTTTCCCGCGCAGACTACAAATCCATTTTAATTTCACCTTTCGTAATTATAATTGTTTGAAATGTTGCTTTGACATGCACTTTGTGCACATCTTTCTAGTTTCCACTAAAACTACAAGAATGCACACAAATGGTTATGACATGTTCCTTGGGTTTGAAACTAGTCTACCATAGGCAAAGTAAAATGAAACCTTGGAAGGGACAGCAACTTTACATCCAAGGAAAAATTATTGTGTGAACTTGTATTATACTCACCAGTTAAGTAACATATATAAGTCTAGGTGGAGGTTCAGAGCATGGTTACTAATAGCTAGCTGGATGCCTCGGCATAAATGTTCACGTGGGTTCATAAACCTTGTTCTATAACTTATTTATTAGGTTCAAAACTTTAGCTGTAGGTCATAGTTAAATTACTTCATTTTTTCAAGCTTTGGGTGTAAAGTATATTGTAAAAGGAATAATATCATCTATACCACCACTTTAGATGCACTTTTTATCTATACCACTAGCTTATGTTATTGACATGTAGGACCAAACCCCACCTGTCATTGACACAACTGATGGTATAGATGAAAAGTGCATCTAAAGTGGTGATATGGATGCAAATCCCCCAATGTCAAATATAAATTTCTACTTTAGTACTCTAGATGCATAATGCATGTAACTATCTGTAAAGCTTACAAGGCTTGGCAACCTCTTGGTGTGGAGCCATGCACACTATGTGGTGTTAGTATATCAGAGGAACCCTCATGTCCGTCGTTCTTTTGTGTCTTATTGATTAGTGATTACTAATATACTACAGTGTTGCTCCAAGGTTCTCTAAGCAATTCTTTAATGTTGCATTATTGTCTTATCGGTTAGGATTATTGCAAGAGCAAGAAAATGGAGATGACTATTAAATACATAGGTAATTTTCTCATGTTTACTTCTTCAGTGCAGTGTTAGTTTGTACTTTATAGCGTGTCAAGGAATTTGTCAAGAACAGTTTGTCATTTCTAATGCAGATCCAACTTACATGATCCGAGCTATTCCGAGCAATGCATCAGACAACGTCTACTGCACACTGCTCGCACATAGTGCCATTCATGGAGCAATGGCAGGATATAGCTTTACAATCGGAATGGTCAATGGCAGGCATGCGTATATACCATTTCATGTGAGTATAACTTTCAGTATATCCTTTTGTAAACAGGGATAGAATACCCCTTTCTGCTAGTTGAATGCAAGTTTTAGGAAATGGGCATATTGGTTGGGGCCACCGATATTTTCTTATGGGTCAATGAATTTTGTTTCCACTTTCTTTGCGGCAGTGGTAGCTGTCATCACAGATCATGCTAAGATGCCCGAACTTTGTGCTTACATTTTGACACAATCTTGCACACTGCATACCCAAGAAGAACTGAAGAAGTGAATCCAATTCAGTTTAGTGCTAAACAAGCCTTCTGTTTCATAAAAGGAGCGCATAAGGAGTCTACACTCACCATCAACAATCACATCGCACTGCACTTGTTTGAAACTTTGCAAGTACCTTGGTAGACATCGAAACTCAACTAAAATTTCTTCTGTATCTTTGCGTCCACAAGAGTTAGGATGTGCCATCTGGAAGGAAAGAAAGTTTTGATGAAATTCACGATTAGGATTTCTAGAGGGGATAGTTTTCTCTTCTCTCTCTTAATGTTACCTTTGCAATTAGCATGACTCCAAAATTTATTCTGACAACAGAGGGTAACATCAACACGAAACAAGGTGAGGATAACTGACAGGATGTGGGCAAGGCTGCTGTCTTCAACCAACCAGCCGAGCTTTCTGGGCCAGAAGGACATCGATGCGGCCAGAGAAGCCGATAAGGCGGCAAACAACAGGGAGAACGGAGAGGATACGAAGAAGCAATCTTCATCATTGTTGGCAAATGGTGAGAAATAACGTGCTTTTGACTGTTCTTAGTTGTGTACAGTAGCTACTGCTATTTGGCTGAGGTCATGGGCCAAAGCTGCAGATTCAGTGAGTTCTGCCTCCATTTGCATCGTTCTGATTTCTCGGAACGAATACACTCGAACACTATCTCGATAGTTCACGTAATAAAAGCTCCAATTTGTGGCATTTGCATCAGAACGCAAACGGCAAGTTACCTGCTGGATGCATGATCTTAATTTATGCCTGTGTATTCATCTTCTGTGATGGCCATGGCCATCCATCCTCTGCAACCGCGGTTCCTCTCAAGCAAGGTAATGGGTAAGCCAAATATAATCAGCTGTGAGCCCTAGCCGGCCGGCAGCTCTTCCGATGAGTTCCAGGAATGCTGCTTCTTCCAATATAACTTCCTGTGTGACCATGTGTCTGCCTGTCTGGTGCGGCGATCTCACGGGTGGTTGCTTTCCATCGCTCAACATTTCTTTCCCGTGGCCCCACCAAACAGACCGCCGACCGTCCACGATCCTCTTGACTTTCTTCATGTTGCACAGCCGGAGCCGGCGGCCGAAAGCGGGGCATCACACGTTCCCGTCGTTGGACATGACCTTTTCTTTTCTCGTTTAACTGTTCTGCACGTTCTGTGGTTCAGCTTGATCAAGCTCTCAATGCTCAATTTCTCCCTGACATCTCTACGTTTTTGCATGGGAGAAGCCTCCAATGGCGTGGTTGAGGCCCCTGCCCCTTCGACGCCATCGCAGCAGCCGACGGCCGAAACTCTCGCTCCTCCATCTGTAGCACCGGACGCGAGGGCACCGGGCTCTGACAATGCGGACGAGACCGGTGCAGCTGCGGCTCATCAGGAGGAGCAGCCGAACCAAGAAACAGAAACCGCAGAGGAGGCCGCCGCTGCGAGCCCAACCGGAACGCATGCGCAGGAGAAACCCACGCGCGGGGCAAATGTCTCTTCGCCCGCGACACCTCCGGAGACGCCAGAGCGCGACATGGCGCCGCCGTCGAAAGCCGGAGAGCATGCACGCGCAGCCGAGATGGCGCCGGACGTCGACACTGTCAAGCTCGAAGGCTGCACCACGCCGCCGCCACCTCCGGCGCACGACTCCGACGGGTCCGACACGCAGAGCGCCGATGGCCACGGGAACCCAGTGCGCGGGGAGAAGCCGAAGTCAGAGGGTTCGAGCGTGAAGCGAGACGTGGCTGCCGCGAAGTCGAGTCTGCTCGCGTTCCGGTCCTTCTCGCGGGACAAGAAGGTGAACAAGTCCAGGGACGCGGCGCCTCCGCAAGGGCTCGCGCCGATGCCTCCGGGAGGAGACCGGCAGGTGCACGGCAAAGCGGGCGAGGAGAGCGCGGAGCACAAGGAGAAGGGCAAGGAGAGGCGGAAAAGGTTTTGGAAGTGAAGGTGGTGTGTGTTTATGCCATGCATGTAAAATGCATAGTGGCGGATTGGCAGTGCACTTCAATTTTCTCACATGCAAGTGTCGTGATAATTGATATAACATGAGCTTGGATTTACCGATCGATTATTTCATGTAATAACCTGTACAGCGGTTCGAAACGACGAACACACAATCGGTCCCACTTTGTTGTATAATAATGGTTTTAGTAAAGAAACATTTTCTTTGAAAATACAACTCTTTCATCTTTTCCAACATCATCATCCAGAAAACGTTTTTGAGAATTGCTTGATACTTCAATGAATGAAATAGGTTAGTCCATAGCCTCCCATTTAAATCTAGTGTAAAAATAAGTAATAGTGACATTTCTCTAAAATCATGAAACGTTATGAATAGTGGACTAATTCATACTAGGATGAGATGGTTCTTCATATCAGACACCCACCCACAAATTATCTCTCTGGAGTTTACCTAAGAAACCAAAATCGAATATGGGATCATTTCATCTGTAACATGCCGGACTCGAATGGTCTAAAGGGGTTCATCATTTAATAACGATTCATATTCTACATTAGTCCTTCACGTACGCCTTCATCATGAAGACTGAAGAATAGAGCCTAAAAAAAAAAAACTGAAGAATGGTGAGGTTAATGTGATCTGTGATAACGGCGAAGGGTGGAGAAACAGACGAATGCTATTATAAGTTTCGATGCTATTAATGTGATCCATAACCATTTGGTGTTATAGAACCAATTTCGCCTAAGAATACAGTGTTCGAAGATATCAAACCGAATGGGGATCCCTGCACCGATTATCACTTAGTTCTCATACGATAGAATACATGGCTTCAGCTCTAGTAAGCTGATCACAGGTACACAAAATGCACCAGACTGACGTTGTGCCTCAACGTCAGAGGAGCCATTAACATGAGCTACTGCTACAGTGCAGAATATGATCTCTGATGCTACTGTTCATGAAGATATTACGCAAATAAACTGTTATCAAAAGTGATTATGAATTTACTGTTTCTCGATCGCATTGCTCTATAAACGTTAGAGGATCATATTCCGTAAATCAAGTACTACTCTGATTACTTACCAACGCCGCCTCTCAAGTCTCAAACCAGTTTGCAAACTGCGATTAACGCAACCCAGATACTTATTTTGTGTCATATTTTACTTAAATAAATTACACAAGCGCCTCAATCGCCAATGTTTGCATCCTGCATCTGTTCACTAGCTCCCATCTGGTCAAGTTGTGATCCATGCATTGATGCATCTGACAGGTTGATACGCCGCCATGCATGCTTCTTTCCACGCCACATTTTGCTGGACAGTTCCTTCACTTCACCTCAGTTGGTTTAAGCTCTTCCTTTTCAGTAGGTTTGAGCGCTTCTTTTTCAGTTAATTTGAGCGCTTCTCTTGTGCCTGCATCAAATAGAATAGTTCATGTTTCTTTTAGATCAAAACAACAAGAAGAACCCATGCCTGTTACTAGCACACAAAAAAAACATACAAACAACAAAACGCATCAAGAATTACTCATCCAGGTTGATTTTGGTCAAATATCTTATTATTAAAGTAAGACCCAGAGGAACGTCATTTTGCCTTAGATGGAACTCCAATACTGTGTCTCATAAGGTGCTGCTTTTGGCCAGGAACAGGTTGAACACCATTTGTTGGCTGCTTATTCCCTGCCATTTACAATGCCAGGACAAGCTCGCCATTCACTCAACCAACAAGCATACAAGCTCGCCATTCACGCAACCAACAAGCATCTGTTCTAAATGTACTGTTTGGATTCTCAATTTGACATAATTCTGTTGTATAAATTGCAATAAAATGAGCAAGGAAACAATCCCGCATATAAAATTGAGACAGCACAAAAGCACATAGCCATTGAACATGATCTTGCATGAGTGTATAACAGTTCAGAAGTAAAAGCATTCACCATCTTTAGTTAATGAACTAAACAGTAAGGTGATGTAATAAAATTGCTCTCAAAAGGTTCTAAGTAACTGGCCCCAAAACAACAAGGTTCTGCTCCCTAGCTGATCATATTACACATTAAAAACTAGGCATGTAACTAAGATCACACATAAAACCAGAACCTGACAAATATTCTCTGAAACTTAGTAAAGCTTTCTAGACAGGGCTACTGAACAGATTCAGAAATACAAAATAAAACAAAATCTACAGAGACTAAAATTAAGTGAGCAACAGACCAACAACTCAAATAGAGAATAGACCATCAAATTCTACAGCTCCAATAATTACAGTAGCACCATATCCAGGAATTCAGGTTAGCAGACAGTGCACATAGAAGCAACCGAGTCACAGAACTCAGTATACAGAAACTAAACCGAGAGTCCCAACACACAACCCTCACAATCTGCCAGAATTAGCAAAGCGACAGAGAACTACACAAGTTCAGTCTATTGTACTTAGAATACATGCCTAGTTTCAGTGAATTTCATCATCATCGAACATTAATACACATGCAACCGTACTGTTCGGGATAAAGAAGAGGTAAAAACTCATAGAAAGATTTGATGAAATGAGCTAACAATTGAGGCAAGGTACGACTTAAAGGTCGCAGCCCCAGAAATCCTATCTCCCGTTGTTGCCACCGACGAGAAGGAAGACGGAGATATAAAACCTCACCACACTGCAACGGAACATGTGGGTGAGCCTCAACTGCGCAACTCCGAACACCACCACTTCTTCGCGGCACCAAGTACAACGACCAAGCACGAGGTGACCTTGGGCCCAACCTCACCGATGCAAACCGAGAAGGAACAGAGGAAAAAAATGTGATTCAATCTGTTTCCACCCATGTGAGGAGAGGGGTAGATAAAGGGGAAGCAACTCACACGCACACAGATGAGGCTGAGGGATTTTCACCTCCTAATCGTGTGCGCCCCCTCCAATTGAGCGACCCCTAGGCGAATCCAGTGACCAGCAGAAGAACCAGCTGCGCTTGTCGCGCCTAGAGCCCCCATGAACGTGCGAAGGACTCAAGCACGGCCGTTTCGCTGCCACCATCCAGTGCCTGACCCATGCACTCCCAACCTCATCCTCAACTGGTGCAACCCATGCTGAACCCTAGCAGCCGGCCACTGCTTATGCCGGACGACTGTGGTCCTAGGCCCAGCAAAAGAAAGAAGGCCCAGCCAACTGCTAGTATTTGGCCCACAAAAGAATTTTTCTCACATTAAAATTTCCAAAATTTACAACAAATTCTATCGCCACCATTAAAAGAAAGTGAGAGCTGTGCGCATGTGAGTCAACTTCTACAACAATTATGCTCTCCTAAAAGAAAGGTTGCCTCACAAGCACAACACAAATTCAGCAAAACACTATTCAGTAATCTATTTCTATTGGATTGTCAGGATTTGTTTAATCAACTGATACACAACTTGGACCACACTGTACGGAACGACCCGTGTTACTAGTTACTACCCTTCCGTTGCATCACATAGTCACCATCAAGCTGAGACTCCTGCATTAAGTGCACTAACTTGCTAAGCAGTAGCCTTAATAAGTTGGTCATTCAAACCCTTCTAAACCAGAAACCAACATGATGAGTCCCTAGATTTTCAGCATGGCAAGCGGGGCATTCATATGGATAGTCACACACATAAATCCGTAGCGGGTACCAGTATACAAGAGTTACTTCCTCAGACATCTGGAGATCTCACCGACGCAATAGGTGGGCATAAAAATGAAGTTCTTCTGGATATCAAGTTCGGCTACTCCTCGCAGCATCTTCTTCCTTACATCAACAGAAACCACCATCTCCAATTTGTCTATGTGGCTGGTGCTGCTCCTAGAAAGCATGAAGACAACATCGTCATCCATGCTCATGGTGGGGTATGCAACTGTAAGTTTTTGCAGCTTTGATTTGGTGTCGCTCCCGCTCAGCTTAGACAGCAGGTTAGAATGCCTTGGGTCGCCGAAGTCCATAGTGAGGTCCTTAGTGTCTACTTCACAGTCAACGCGCCAGTCCTCCCATGAAGCAACCGGGATTGGCATGTTATATGTTGTGGCCTTCCAACCATCACGGAGTACCCTGGAGTTGCTTGAGTTTTGGCGCACCCATTCGAGGTAGGAATCAGGGATGGTCTTCAACACTCTTGGATTTCCATCTCAATGTACTTGATAGAATCTTTGTGTCGGCTGATGGCGATGTCCCGGAGAAAGTTGGGGTTACATTGTTGGAGGAGGAGATCCCAGTTGCCTTTTGCCGGCGTGGGAAGCGGGACGCTGCGGAGCACTGGGCACTCGTCGAGCACGTTGCAGAGGAGGATCCACGCCAGAGGTCCACGTCCACCCAGGAGACCGTGCCGTGCTTACCGCTGACCGTGATCGACTTCGCCGTCTCGTGGTACAGCATGTCGTTGGCCACAGTGTCCGGTAACGGGACAAGCGTATCCCACACGGGCTCCTCCACTGGCATGCGCTTGGAGATCGACCCTCGGCATTGGAGATCGAACTCCACTCTTATGAGCGTGCCGCCGCTGGGATCGTACATGGCAACCCTTTTCCTGAGGGCGGCGACAGCGTATGAGTGTCGTCGAAGCAAAGCAAACACAACTTTATTTGCTTCCATTTTAGTATGGTTAAATTTTAGCTTAGCTTTCTAGGAGCCCCGAACTAAACACGCCCATTATCCTCCGTTAGAAATAAATTGATAATTTGTCACTAATAAAATTATGATGCTATTTATGTCAATAAAATGCGAAATTATCTAATTCAACAACTATGAGCCAGAGGGATAAATAAGCGAAATCAATTCTTGATCGTTACGGCACAAGCGAGTACCGTGCCTTCTTCATCGGCCAGAAGACAATTCTAAGGTGCTGGTTTAGGCCTCTTGTAACTTCCACAGCCAATTTTCCGATGTACAAATAGAGAATGCAAATTTACAGGAGCCCTGTACTATTGAAAACCGAGACAGGGCACTCTCGAAAAATACAAAAAGGCCTTCTAGAAAAAAAAATTTAAAAGGCTTTATTCACTTGTGCACAAAAAACACATTTACTTTGCACTGATTAATAGATACAAAACTACAGCACATGAAGTTCACAGATTACAGTTATTTTGCAGTACTTGATCATCTCAGAAACTGAGTGGCGAGATGTGTAGGTGCAAAATTGCATAAATGATCCAAGAAATCAGATATTGCAATTCTGCAAGAACCATGGATAGGGAGAAATGCCCACTCAACGTAAAGGAGAATATCCTGAATATGGATCACTTGAAGTCTCCAAGGCCTGATCCAGTGGCCATTGTCGTTCCCGTGTACCACGGAGCAGCTGGTCCTTTCTCCTCAGATCCATCACTCAGCTGCCCAACAACCCCAACATCTGAAAGATCAACTTTCTTTGCTGCATATTACAACGATAGAACACACATAAGCTATAAGAAACGATGATTCTTCCTTTTCAGTATATAGAATATTTAGCTATTGAACTGTGCTTGCTGATCTCCTCCATGCTCCTGCAGTCTTAACTGAGTGTACTCTTGCCTTCTTTTGTTTTGTGAACTGTAGCACATAATTCCATCGCATATTTTATATGTAAAATAGGAGACAAGCTACAGTCTTGAAATATGTTGTTCATTGTTGCTACTAATAAAGAAATTACTACGTACAACATTACATGTGCAGAACTGGGACTACAGCTCATGATATATAGTCTTAAATATTTGCATGTACAGAACAGGAGCTAGAGTTCTTTCTTTTCTTTTTTTGAAAGCAAGGCAGGAGCACTGCGTCTAGGAAGTTGGAAAGCAAAAATGTCTGTACATGAAAAACAGGAAGAAGAGCTGCAACTCATGTTCTGATATAGCTAATAAAGTTTCTAACAGGAAAACGGAAATGCAGAGGCAACACCAAATGCATGCATAAAAAAAGAGCAAATAGGTTATAATTAACAAAGTAGAGATGCTTACGGGCAGTTATATTCAAATCAATAAGCCCACGGCTCAAAGAATCTGCCCATATGCCAGACTTGACCTGGAAAGCCCCTTTCTTCAAATCTGGTTTTGATGCTGACATAGAGACCGGCTCCAGCTTTGTGGGGGACGTATTCATGGGTTTGATGGCACTTGCTGTAGGCGATTCCATTTGTGAAGTTAAGGCACCAAAATTCAGCTCCTCTAAAGGACTACGATCAGATATTTTGACATTTCCAGTAGGATTATGTGTTGGTTCAGTAAGACCTGAACTTGTATTTGAAGCGAATGCACCAAATGCGTTGGATCCATCAATTGTAGCGAAAGGATCGAAAGATGCGGCACTAGCATGTTGAGGTGTGGGTTTTTTTTCTTGTAACGATTTGCTTGGGGTGTCATGCACTGATGACCCTGTGCCTGAAGGGAATGATGTGGCAAAGGATGGTTGGAAGGGATCAAAGGCAGAGGCAGAAGGATGTGCAGGGGAAGATAGATTATGCTCTGACGATTTGTTAGAACTACCTAAAGATGATCTGCTCGCAAATAGATCAACACTATCCTGCAATTGAGATGAGGCAGTGAGTTAGGGAAACGATGACAATATGAGAAGCCGTGGATTTAAGATTTACCAAGTGTTATTCATAAAATATTTATGTAAAGTTTCAGCTGTCAAGTATTATTTTCTTTAACTGTGAGCAGCTTTTGCATCATATTAATGTAGGATAATCTAACAAGGAGATGTGAAACGAAGTGAATTATGCTAAAAAGATATCACTAGACACTAGATCAGGGTAAACCTGAGAGTGAGAGCCAGTTGCTGTCTCTAATGGAGCATTTGCTGACTGGAAAGCTGTATTGGCAAATAAATCAACTTCTGGCACAGGAGCAGTTCCAACATTTGGCATTGCGGTGGTGTCGACAAGGTCATCCATTAAACTTGGTCCAAAGAGATCCACGTGATTAGAGCTCGCATTGGCTGTTCCAGACGCATTTGAAAGACAACTAAGTAAAATGTCTGACAACAAAATGATGGATGTGGTCAAACAAAAGTAAATCCATAGAAAAATCTTGCATCTTATGTCACTATTCTGATAACCATTAACCAGAAACATTACGACGCCAGCATCAGAACACACATAACAAAATTAACAATGGCTACCAACACAATGGGACCACTCTGATACAACAATCACCACATAATGTTACGAGAGACAGTAGAGATTAATGACCAGATGTGGAAGATCCTCGTGGGTTGAAGTCATCATCATCTTCATTGTTCACTTTCTGTGAACTTGGGCCTCCAGATGTGACACTCATATTTGACGATGGTTTCGAATGTGATGTTGAAGAATCATGATTTCTAGAAAACAACAAAATAAACAAAAAACTAACTATGAAATAATCACTTAATAGTGGATTCTGGTGCTCTTCAAGCCATTGCTCAATAAGTAGATAAAAAAACAACCAATACAGGTCTAATAAAAAAATTGGAGAGGTACCTCCTGCCATGCCATTCTTTCTTTGTTGACTTATAGCTAGTTGCACCGTTCGTATTTTCTTTTGACATTTTTCTAGCTGTGTTGTAACCTGACACTGTTTCTTTACCGCTGTTGCTCCATTCTTTGCCTCTGTAGCTATCCCTGATTGCGTCAGCTTCCCTTGAACTCCCAGTGCCTCCGTAAAGACTACCAGATGAGTTTCTGCCACTGCCAAATGATGTTGCACTTGACCTGTATGTCATTCCAGTCGATGATAAACCAAAGTACCTACACATATGGTCCGTGTACAGATGTGATTTTTTTTGCTATCAGTGCTGTACTGCATCTGTAAATGGTAAATCAGCCGTGAATGCCTCACTTATCCCTCGTAGCAGCAGCCTTCTCCCTGACTTGTTGAAGCTTCTCCCCGTCATCCACAATATCCAGAACAGTTTCAGCCTTCTTTCGCACGTTAAGCCCAACATCTTTTCCATTAGGCTCCACATACTCAAAGCTTGTAAATGTCTTCCCAAAGAAAATAAGCATCAGACAAAGGCATGTGTTATAAGCAGTGAAATTTCCACCAAAGCAAGCTGATGACACATACCGCAATTTGTGAGCTATTGTCAATAATGTCATCGACGGCACGTTCAGTGCCATTAGCCAGAAGATACTCAATCACAGCCAATGCCTGTAAATGAGATAAACAACCAGTTATGAAGAAACAATCCAAACAGTGTATTCACCAACAATCAACTCCATCTTATCACTACTCTCAAAAAAATTACATCCTACCTTATACACATGACGCCAATTCGCACCGGCGTTCCCCAGCCGTTGCCACAACACATTCATGATCATTGCACATTCATCACTGCAGACAAAACAGGGCAAGCAGCGAACAATCAAACATGTTTTCTCAATACCCTAAATTCAAAGAGCAAGTGAGGTGGGGGAAAATTGAGCTTTGGCACCCACTATCTTTTGGTGGCTCGGGCAATGTCCGCCAAGTCGGAACCATGAGGCCCCCACGGCTCGTCGCTTGTGGCATCAAGAACCTACAGTTGAGAAGACTCTCGTGAACATGTCATGATACAAATCGCAAAATTCACCACATCGATACACCGTAAATCATCCGACTATCAAAATTTGACAATTGACGGCAGAATCCGGAGAAGAAAGTCCCAACCTTCTGCTCGATTTCGGGCACCTTGAGTACCTTGAGGTTCACCTCCCTCTTTCTGCATAAAAGGGTAGAAGAAAAGTTGTTTACCAAAAGTCCTTTACACAAACAGAGAAAAGGAACCGAAAGAAAGCGATTCTCACATCTCCCGGACGGCCTGATCGAGCACCTTCATGAAATCCATGGCGGCGAAACGAGATTGGACCAAGAAGAATTACTATCGCGGCCTCGAGATTCGAGGAGCTGCTTGTTCGTATCTGCTCTAGGGTTCCGTGGAGAAGGCGCTCTTTCTTTCCCGAGACGAGGGCGCGCAAACTGACGACGACGACGAGGCGTGGCGACACAGAGACAGAAGAAAAAGATGGCGCCACGCGCGGTCTCACCGGCGGGGTGGGTGGGTGGGGCGTGGTGGATTCGCCGCGCGACCGGCTGCCATGTGTCCTCCAGGATTCGGTTCCTCGTCAAGCCTTTACTTGTCTTGGGCTTCTCGATCTCTCTGGAATATAGGCGCTATTTGGTTTTCAGGCTGGTTGGGTTCGAGCATTAACTAGTCTTTTCAAAATTTTGATGTCAAAAAACATGAACAATGCTAAAATATAGGTGAAAAAATGTTATTTAGATTGCATTCTTGATAACTCACGAGCAATACCAAAATACATAAGAAAAAATGTTATTTAGATTTCAATCTTGCTAATTTTTACCAAAGTTACGAACATAACATACCTAAGTGAGATCTCATTTTATAGATTTAATTATAAAAATATAACAGTGCAAACAGATTGTAATTTGAATATACTGCTTAGTAGATATAATAATTTGGAACTAGTTAATATATGAGTTTTGAAATCCGTGTATAAGAAATCTCATGATGTTGAAGTCATCTTGACATCATTATTGACGTGTGGATCCGATCTGATGCGTCAACGACAACACGAGATATCAGGGGATCGCAGTCCGCTTTGGTTGGGCAGCCAAAATACAAGTGAGTATTTTGCTCATTCTTGTTCTCGCCCGCGTGCAGAATTGAAATGCTCGGACATGCCAAAAGGTTGGAGGTCATCCAAACAGCAGCCAATTATCTGAGGTGTGCTAAAAAATTGGTAGAGTTGATTAGGGCTACAAACCAAAAGTGTCCTTTATCCCCAAGGTGCCAAACTAAAATTTGGCTGCATCCAAAATTAAGGCATAGCTAAAATTTAGCTAATAAGATGATGTCTAGATGACAACTATGCCAAAATTCATTTGATCATGTGCATGACAGTGGCTCCACATGTAAATAAAAATGTTAGCTTCTAAATACAGTCGATATGGATCTTCATTTGTTCATTTAATTGTAAGAATTACAGTGGTGTAAATAGATTATAATTCTCACTTACAATTTAGAGATATTATCGTTTAAATGTTTATTTACCCTATGTCCTTGTGCCACCTACACACTTGCATGGAGCTTAGCTGCCCAGGCAGACCGGGCGAGGGAATTGTCCGCCTGAAAGTGGCCATGATTTTGTGAAGAGTTGGCTTGGCCGGGACGTGCCAAATTTTTCTTAGGCCAAACCAAAATTTGGCTTTTAATCAAATGGTAGCGAATTTTTTTTTAGTATGACATAATTTTGGTTTGACCATGATGAACAACCAAACAGTCCCATAAAGCACTATTTGGACTCTGCTTTCGTTTTGTCAACCCCGTGGGCCAGATTCAATGTTTCTTGCTTTTCTTATAAAAAAATTGTTTCTTGTTTCGATTCGGTCGGGAAACAAAGCTTCGAAATTTCCATGTACGCTTGTAACGCTAGTATTATTCTATCAGCATAACTACTTGTTCCATTCAAAAAACGAACATAGCTACTTGATTGATAAGGTCGCATACTTCATCCAACACTCCATCGAGAGTTGCATCACAAATTAGGTTCAGAAAAAAAAAAGGTCGTAGCATCACATATCTATCCCTGGAATGCCACTATGGTCCATTTACTGGTAGGTTTGGTTCGTGTGGTGCTGTTTACCTTCCGATATAATTTGGCCAAATTCTGCGTAGAATGTTATCGGGCAGATTCCACTGTTAGAAAAAGGCCACGAACGGACGAGAACACATAGATTATTTTAATCGTCTATAACTCATATGTGATATTTAACCATCTATTAATTCTTCATATACATCTTCAACCCAAATCTTAACATAAAAAATAGTTCTAATAAACTATACGTCTGCATTGCCTAGCAGCGACGGGGCTAGGCTCAAAGCCCTCAAACTCAAACAGCTGGCAACGACCCTGCCCCAGGTGGTAGTATATATATGTGTGTAATATACACCGTTCATCCAGCGAGAGTCAATTCATCCGGAATAAATAAATGACGCTGACATGGAGTCTCGCCCATTCAGCGACACCTAGTGGGTCCATCCAAAAGGTATTGCCCACTGTTCGAGCGAGACCTTTTAGATATAAAAATAGATCGTGTCGGCTATGCCAACGTTAGCGTCTCATTTGTATCCAACCGAGCCAGCAGAGAGGGAGGAGAGCTCAAGTAAGGGAGGAGAAATTAGAGACGAAATCCTGCTAAAAGAAGTAGGTACGTTTTTTATCTATTTTTTTTATAAACCTGGTAAGATAGTCACTAGTGTTAGATTTTGACGTAGGTTAGAGGTTAGATCTAGGATTTTTTTACAAACCCAGTAGAATAGTCACTAGACGTAGGTTAGAATGTAGATCTAGGTTTAGAATTAAGGTTAGATATAGTTTAGCAATTAGATCATGTTTGTACGTATATTTTAGCAATTAGATCTTATTTGTACGCATATTTTAGTAATTAGATGTAGTATTTAGATATATGTTAGGTATTAGATATAGGATTTAGACATGGTGTAGATATAACTAAAGTAGTAGATGTAGGATTTAGAGGTGTTTGATGTAGCAATTCAGAGATATTTTGTTGCGATGTAGATTAATTTTTAATTAATATTGCATTATTATAGATGTAATTTTACGTAAATTTTATGTCTTGTCGCAATAATGTTAGGGTCTCTTGTCGATGGTTGGCAAATATGTCGGATAAGTGGTAGTTTAAATTTTTTATGGGAACAGTAAAATATTATATGATTCGGAAGGAGTAGTATTGTCTGTATTTGAGTCAATGGATAGTTGTATTTCTAAACCTATGCAAAAAAAAGTATCAGACACTTGTACACATGGTTGATGTGGGGTTTCAAAATAAACCTCAAGGTTCAAGAGATGACAATTAGCATTATGAACAATAGTATGAAAGATGGCGTGTGTTGGGCGGTGTACCCGCTCAGGAAAGTTCAAATATGGAGGATGTACATGTAGGATGTTGTGCAAAGAGATTAGCCACATATGTTGCTTGTGTAATGAAAGAATGCGTAGACAGTTGGGGAGATGCAAGGTAGGAGGTACACGGAGAAGGAGGTTGATGAGGAAGAGTATGATGAGGATGAGGGTAATGAGGATGCTGATCTGGATACTAAACATTTGTCAGATTATCTGATTGAACCGACATTGAGGTAGACGAGGGAAACAAATCCCTTATTTAATTGAACAGATGGAGCGGGATGATCTTGAGGATAACGAAGCTCATGAGTATGACATGCTAAATAATGAGGACGATGCTCCTATTCTCACGAACTGGAACAATCCCAACTTTAACAACTTTATCGTGAATGAGGGGAATCAGGTGTCCTGGGAGTATACATAGAATGAGATAACCGATGGTGCTATGTATCATACCAGTCAGGCCATAAATCATGTTGTGACTCAATAGGAGATTTTGCTTTGACAAAAAATTTATATTGTCAAGTCAAGCAAGAAGTAATATGATATCAAGTGTGTGAATGAGAGTTGCCTGTGGAGGGTGCACAGCTTCAAGGGAAGTGGGTGAGTATTGGGAGGTGGTGATTGTGGTGGACACACTTACACGATAGACAAACTTGAGCCTAGCCACAGGAGCATCAACTTAGCCTTCGTCACGCCCAGATTGTGAACAACCCGAACAACGAATCAGGGTCCATAATCATGACAATTGAGTATTGGGAAGTGGGAGGAGATCAGCATGGATTTCATTACTGGATTGCCGAAGACTTCTCATGACTATGACTCGATTTGGGTCCTTGTGGATTGGTTGACGAAGTCCGCTCACTTCTTGCCCGTCAAGACCACATTTTCGGCCAAGCAATACGTAGAGCTATACCTCACTCAGATTGTTTGCCTCCACGGGATTCCGAAGAAGATAATTTCTGATCGAGGCACTCAGTTCACTTCTCAATCTGGAGGAGCCTTCATGAAGCTATGGAGACCGAGCTCTTCCATAGCACTGCGTATCATCCTCAAACTGTCGGTCAAACTGATAGGGTGAATCAGATTCTAGAGGACATGCTCCAGGCTTGTGTTCTCACTTATGGGAAGAGGTAGGACATTTGCTTACCATTTGCCGAGTTCTCATATAACAATAGCTTCCAAACGAGCATTGAAATATCGCCATTTGAAGCTCTATACGGCTGACGATGCCGAACGCCGTTGAATTGGTTCGAATCCGGCGAAACGGCTTTTGTAGCCCTGAATTTGGTCAAAGAGGTCGAAGAACATGTTCTAGCTATTCGAAGGTGTCTTCTCATAGCACAATCACGGCAAAAGAGCTATGCAGATCACCGCTGTTGAGACCTCGAGTTTGCAATTGGAGATTATGTATATCTCAAGGTTTCGCCTCTCAAAGGCGTCCGACGTTTCCAAGTTCGAGGCAAGCTAACGCCTCACTATGTGGGGCCTTTTCAAATTGTTGGCCGGCGTGGAGAGGTAGTCTATCAATTGGACTTGCCACCGTCTCTCTCTGTCGTGCATGACGTGTTTCATGTCTCGCAGTTGAAGAAGTGCCTCCAAGTCCCGACCGAGGTAATCAAAGTTGCAAACCAAGAGTTGCAGCCGGATCTTACATATTGTGAGCGACCGATCCAGATATTGGACGTAGCAGAACGCAAAACTCGGCGTCATTCCATAAAGTTTGTTAAAGTCCAATGGAGCAACCATTCGGAAGCCGAAGCGACTTGGGAGCGTGAGGATAAAATTCGCTCCGAGTATCCCGAGCTTTTTGAGAGCTTGTAAGCGTTGTGTAAATTTTGCACAATTAGAATCTCTTGCATGTCTATGCTCATCACTATGTTGAATAAAAGTATTGCATTAGGTTTCGTATCTCACCGCGTGATATCTCTCACAGCGTGGTTCCTAGACTCATCGTCCTCTCCTCGACTCGTGCCGAAGCTTGAGACGAGATTCTTCTTAAGGGGGGAGGTATGTTACGTCCCAAAATCCGTAATTACATAATTAAGCATAAATATGCTTTTTAAGTATTATGTTTAAATTTGTGTGATTTTTTTTGTAACTATAAACAATTCATTTAAAATCATTTGGATAAGAGAAAGAAATTTGGGAGAGAAAAGAATAGAAATCGCATTGAAAAACCTCCTTTCTCTAACATGTGGGCCCCACAAGTGGCCCACCATCCCAACCACCAAAAGGGGCAGCACCAACTGCTCCCTTTCTCTCCTCCCTCACTCCCCACGCCTCCCACTCAGCAGCTCTAGCTGCTGCCTCTCATTCTCCCACTCAGGCTCTCTCACTCTCCCTTGGATTTCTCTCTCTAGGAGCAAGATCAAGGTATGCATGTGGTATATATGCATTATCTAGCTCATGAGCTACTCATCTATCCAATTCATTTTTGTTTTCATAGAAGAATCAAGTAGTTATTGAAGTTCTTGAGCTTTTTGGAGAAAAATGGAGTTTTAGACAAATTTGAACTATAGAGTCGTGTTGCTAGTTGATGAGTGAGTTCTAGGATCCTTGGAATATCCCTAACATGTCCCTTTAGTCTTGGAGAAAATCGCAACTCGAATCGACAAAAATCCACTCGAGAACAGCTTTTCTAGGCTGACCCGGATACTCAGGCCTCACCCGAATACTACGGGTTCAGCAGAAATCGTCCATCGAATTGTGTTCAAAATTTGTTAGGGTTTAGGGTGCAAGATCGGTTTAGAATCCTTTGGATAGGGCATACACACGTTTGTGTAGCACATATTTGTAATGTGAGTCGAATCGACCGAGGGAAAGTTTGTGGAAGAACATAAGTCTGCCTCACCCGGATAATCTGGGTAAACCCAGAGACTCCGGGTAATTGCGTTAACGATTAACCGAGAGCCTCTCCCGGAGCCTCACATAGAGTGTCCGGCACGGCCCGGATAGTCCAGACCAGCCCGGAGGTTCCGGGTTAAGTTAGAAAAGTGGCTAACCGAGCATCTTCACCGGATTCACTCGGATACTCAGGTCCAATCAAATAAAAAGGCAGTAATCGAGCGCCTCTTCCAGAGGTTCACCCAGAGGGTCCCAACCCGGATACTCCGGACCAACCCGGATACTCCAGGTGGTTGTTATTTTTTAGATTTCGTTTAGATCGTTTAGTATTGCATTGATTCACATGTCTTGTACTTCTATCATGTTATTAAGCATTGTGGTATACCTTGTTGCATTCATTCATGCTCATCATTGCACGTGTTCTTGTTTAGTGAACAAGGAGCTGGAGCGTGACGTGGTTGCAGTTGAAGACGACGCCCACCTCCTGGATTTCTGTGAGTGTTGCGTGGGTAATTATAGGCGGTCACCTGAGCAGCAAGACAAGCAACTAAACATATTGCATCTTTGTTCAATTGAATAAGTCTAAAATTGATAAACTATGCTTATGTATGTTTGCATGTGTCGAGTCGAGATCGGGTACAAGTGGGTAGATCCTATGTTGAATGCATTACTTCTACCTTGAATTATTATTCATTATTTCCTTGTCGCCTTGAGTATATTGTTAGTGTCTAGATTATAAGTTAAATTGAAATGCTTAGCAATGCATAGGTCATTTGGTAAAAGTCGAGCGGTGAATTGTTTCATCGTTCGCGAGCATAGGCGTTATTTACTTTCATAATGATCACAATGTTGGATATGGGTTGATGATTGTTGGATGAGTGGTGAGTATGAGACGAGACGTGGGTGGTGCTAGGAGGTGTTTATCCTGCTCAGATGTGGAGTTCCCTTGGGTAGGTCAGAAGAGAAAACCGGACACTGTATACCGCTTGCGTCGTTTAAGCACCGATTGTCGGTGTAGTCGGCTTTAGCACTTACTGTACTCACCACATGCCGATCTAATGGTAAGGCGAGCTGAATACCTTTGTAGCTGTGGTCATTTGGGGCCTGAACATCGACAGTGTGAGCGGGCGAGCTTGTAGTGGTACTAGTTTGCTCCGGGAGTAGTTCTAGTACCGCCGCGTCGAACGATGCATGTTTCAAATTATCAGGGCTTATTGGGAAAGGTTGACACGAGTACCCCTTTGTGTGTACTTTAGCGGGTGGCACAAGCCATATGGTTCTCGTGTCGTGTGGGTCCAGGAGTATCCCCTGCTGTCGGAGGATGAACTCCTGTCGCAGGGATCCCGAGAGACCCCCTTTTTAGAGATTCGGCTGGGGGGATGATCCTGAGCGAGCTTGTTTGGGAAATAAGCGGGAAACGGAAATAAATGCGGTGGCTGGTGGGAGATGATCGTCCTAGTGCGAGAAAGATGGGTGCACCGAGGTTTAGACAGGTTCGGGCCGCACGGGGGCGTAACACCCTACTCCTGTGTGAGTGCTATATCTATCCTCGAAGGGAATTCTTCAAGGATGTATCTGGTTACAAGAGAGAGCAACTTACAGAGAGCTTGAGGCTCTCGTGTTCTAGCTTGGCTTGAATGGGTTCGAGCGTCTGCGTCCTCTTTCTTTTTCCACACACACTTTTACGTGTTCTCCATCCTTTCCTTTTATAGGCGCGCTGACCTCGACATATCCTAAATGGGAAGGAGGGGGTGCGAGTGCCAAGGCACCACGGAGAAAGGCGCCATCATTCCGTTTTGGCGAAGTGACAGGGGCGGTGGAAAAATACGGCGCGCATCCGACCACCCGTCACTGTGGATGCCCTCCGGCGCCATTAAGGGGGCCCACCGGGCAGCCTCAGAGGTGCCCGGTGCGCCCACCCTGTCTTGTTCTCCTGCCAGGGCAGGGTGGCAGGCGGAGCGCTTCGATTCTGGCAACGTTATCCCGAGGCACCCGGATGAAACGGGACGGGACCCGTGCATTTAATGGACCCACGCCCCCCTGCCTGTGCATGGCAGGGTTTGACACTGGGGCGTGGGCAGCTGAGAATGTCAGGATGTCAGACCGCGCGTGCCTATTAAATGCGGCATTGGGCCTTTGACTGGCTGACACCCCGACGATGGGACCCTTCGAGTCGTCGGACGATCTTGCGCGAACCTTCGGGGAACCGAGTCCTCGGGAGCTGCCACGTGCAGCCCCGAGCACTCTCTCCCGAGTACTTGGGTGAGACCTTCGGGGAACCGAGTCCTCGGGGGCTGTCACGTTCAGCCCCGAGCACTCTCTCCCGAGCACTTGGGTGAGACCTTCGGGGAACCGAGTCCTCGGGGGCTGCCACGTGCAGCCCCGAGCACTCTCTCCCGAGCACTTGGCTGAGACCTTCGGGGAACCGAGTCCTCGGGGGCTGCCACGTGCAGCCCCGAGCACTCTCTCTCGAGCACTTGGGTGAGACCTTCGGGGAACCGAGTCCTCGGGGGCTGCCACGTGCAGCCCCGAGCACTCTCTCCCGAGCACTTGGGTGAGACCTTCGGGGAACCGAGTCCTCGGGGGCTGCCACGTGCAGCCCCGAGCACTCTCTCCCGAGCACTTGGGTGAGACCTTCGGGGAACCGAGTCCTCGGGGGCTGCCACGTGCAGCCCCGAGCACTCTCTCCCGAGCACTTGGGTGAGACCTTCGGGGAACCGAGTCCTCGGGGGCTGCCACGTGCAACCCCGAGCACTCTCTCCCGAGCACTTCGGTGTTTGGATCATCGGGGGACTACAGTACTCGGGGGTAAGTGAGAACCCTTCCGAGCACTTCCTTCCCGGTACTTGGATTCTGCGGATCATCGGGGAACTGGGGTGCTCGGGAATCTTAGAGGCTACGGCCCCGAGCACCTTCCCCCGGGACTTAGTTTCTTCTTACCCGGCAGGGTGGACCCCGCGGGATGGTGACATGTGGCGGATGGCCGGTCCGGTCTCGGGACTCAGGGACCCCTGGTTCCTAATACACCGACACCTGCAGGGTATAAAAATATTTCGAAATACCGCGCTCTCGGTCATGAGCATGCTTCTGTCCATTTGCATCGGTCGTAGAGTTTTTGCTTGTGGTTGATGGTTGGATATGTGCGAGATGGTTGAGTTGGTCTTTGTTACATGTATGCTCATAATGGTTCCAGTTATTTATGTTCAGTTGGTTATGGCAGGGTAGAGTTATGTTGTTGTTGGTAAAGTTAGTTGCTCACACATATGTGTCCAGGTTGCTTGTCGCTTATGTTTAACTTAACCATGTGGCTTTTCCTTGCTAATGGCTCAATGCATAATCCTTGGAGTCGAGCTATGTATATGTATTCTATATGGTTTAAGTCTTGTGAGTACCTTCGTACTCATGCCTGCATTTTCAGGTGCTGCTGGTGAGAAAGAGCTAGTGTTTGGCTACTTCGTGGCTGCCGATCAGGGTGGCGGGCAAGAGTAGTGCATCCTACTCTCGGATGTCGTGTTTTTGGGGTGAAGCCTAAGGGCATGTGGCTCCACTCTCTTTTGTTGTATAGGTTTATGTTTACGCTGCGTAGATGTTGTTACTTTTTTATTTAAATTATTGAAAATGGTTGCATTCTTAAGAAATTGCAATATAACTTTAATTACCTGCTCTTTCTTAAGCTATATTGTGATGCTAAATGTTGGAAGGCATGTGTTCCGATCTTGGGCACAAAACACGTGCTAGGACTACCGGGATGATATTCTGTTTAATCATCGAGGTTGTGATTATGAATAATGATCCTTATGATGATTAATTAGAATATTATTTAGACGGTTCCTCACAGCGTGGTATCAGAGCTTGGTTTAATTAAGTAGCCTAAACATAATTAGAACATTGTTTAGTAAGTGGTTAACTTGACTAAGCAACCCACTAAAATTTCTTTTGTGTATCTTCTTGCCAATATGTATGAACCTGCTATGTTATGCCCATAAGTATAACGTATGTAGTTGTGATGCTTGATGGAGTGAGATGCATTTGAGGAAGGTACGTGTAGTTCAGAAGCGAGCATGCTTTCATGTTTCATTGCTCATTTTGTATCATGTCTTTGAACATGCAATTTCATCAGTATATAGTATACGGATCCAAGTTAGCGAGATCAGTCATAGTAAAGTAGTATTAGTTGAAGTTTGATTTTCCACCTATGTCGGAATTTGACCTTCACCTTTCTTCATTCTCATCGTCACAACAGGATGAGAACCCGTGGCAGTTTAGGAGATTAATTAGAATATTATTTGGACGGTTCCTCATACATTCCCTAAGGCATGTTAGTTTTAGACGTGGTACTTGTTTAGGTTAGAATGATCGTATTCCGTACATGCCATCGTGTATGTCGTAGTTCCTAATAAAATCACCATGTTCAACTTTTCGTTTCCGTTAAATTTGGGTATCGTGAATATCGCACAAACTTATAATAGCACTGTATGAATCAGCAACAAAAAATTACGGTGCACAAACGCCTATTTTGCCCAAAAAAATAAATAAATTCAGCCACAACAAAGTGTCACCCATTCATTGGGTGACACCTTGGTCTCTCTCGATGAACGGGTGATAGATGCTATGTCACCACTATTTTTTATTTCTAACCGACGAGACCTATAAGGTGTCACCCGTTCATAGTGCGAGAGCAATATCTCACCCGATGAACGAGCGATGGTAGCCTATTGTTACAAAATTTTAAAACGGTTGTATAATTTTGAAAAAAAAATGGCGTGAGTGGGTGACATGTGAGTCTATTTATACGGTGAGTCTATTTTAAAAGTGGTCATATTACATATTTATACGGTGATTCTATTTTGCGCATACGCGCAGAACAGACTTACGCTACGCACAAGTTGGGTGCAGGCACCCATGCTTCTTTTCCACCTCCTACATGCACAAAACAAAGAAGCCAGCAAACTAGCTTATGTCACGTCACTCACTAGACAAGCTTGCATGCATCAAATCTTTTGTTGATTCCAATTGTTAAAATACAATATCTCTATAACCACAGATCCAATTTTTGATCTGTTTGAAGCACATTATTAGAAAAAAAAATGTGCATAACAAAATTAGATCCATGAAGGCTATATTTTGATGAAGATGTAATGTCTGTTACATCAATGCAAGTCACCCAATTATGCTTTGTACTTGAATGTACGTGATGTCGTCTACAGGGAGGGTGAATAGACATTTCTTGAAAATTAAAACTTCACAGTGAATTACAGATTGCGGATACTCCGGGTCAATCCGGAGACTCCAAGGTCCGGAGGCTCCGAGCTTAACTTGAATAGTCTGGATGGAACAGGAAATCGAAAACTAAGAACACCTAAGCAAGTCTACTTGAATCTAAGGATTACAATAGGTATCAAACAAAGGTTAAGGATATTTTCACCAACCACCTGCAGCTACAAACTCGCAAACATATAGATCAGACAACTTTCTCCAAAGATCAACTAGAACAAGAAAGTATGTAAGAAGGTAAAGGAGACAAGAATTTGTTTCCCGAAGTTCGGATCAAATGATCCTACGTCTCCGTTGAAGTGCTCACAAAGAGTCAGGTCTCTTTCAATCCTTATCCTCACCAAGCGACCACGAAGATCGAGCTTGAACTTACTCAAAGCTTCATCTTCATTTGCGGAGGCGAGGATGACCTTCACAAACTTTCTGGGACACTCCACAAGCCTGGGTGCTCTCCTGGTGACGCCTTGCCGTCTAGGAGCTCCAAGCTTCAAGAGTAGCGAACGCGAATCGATAGCTTGATGATGAACTCAAGTGCTCAAAAGATAGATTTATGCTCACTAGCACTCAATCTCATTTTCTCAACCCGACTCTCAAAATCTTACAAGATTTGATGCACTAGAGGAGTTATGAGGGATATTGAATGGCTATGAATATGTTTGTCTCTAGTTGGTTCAACAACAACATCACATAAATGATGGGGAAGGGGGTATTTATACCCTTCTTCCATAAAAACTAGCCGTCACAGTGTTGTTTGTATTGACCTGGAGATTTCGGGTTGGCACTTTAACGCGTAACCGAGAGCCCTATCCGGAATCCAACTCGGAGAGTCTGGATGATTGATAGATCCCGGAGTATCTGGGTCAATCTGAAGACTCCGGGTAAAATACAAAAGCCGTAACCGAACACCCCCTGCCAGAGCTGTACTTGGAGACTTCGGCTGACACACCAAAATTCGGAGTATCCGGGTTAGCCCAGAGACTTTGGGCACATACTAAGACCTAGAATTTTTCTGTGTTTGTGGGGTGATTTGTATCTCTCTTCTTTGGTCTAAATGGGTACTTTGAGCACTGAGATATTTTCAAGTCTATCTATATATATCCCTCTTGATAGTACGACATACCTATACTCAAATTCAAAAATAAAATCAATTTAAATCTATTGAGTGACTACATCCTGCTTCTATTTTCTTTTTTAGAGACGTCAACGTCTTTTAACTTCTTCGATTGGACTAAAACCTATTCATAACTTTAATAAACTTACTAGTCCATTAATCGTTTATCATCAATTATCCAAATCGCATATAGAGACCTAGATGCACTTTCAATCTCCTCCTTTTTTTGATTGATGACAACACGATTAAAACTTATAAAAGATAATTGAATTAAAGATTTTTTAAAATTCTAAGATATATGTGAGCTTCTCTTAAATATGTGCATTAGATAAGTTTGAACCTAAGATCAAATGCACATATTTAAAAGATTTTTTTTTATTGAGGGCTTCCTCTATATCTTAGCATATGTGGGATACAAAAAGTGTGAGTGAACATGATAATTCGTGATGCATATGACATGATATATCACATAATAAAAGAAAGAGAGAAACAAAACATTACACCATAGAATGTTATAAAGATCTCACACTAACATAGATAAAGTCTAACAAATTTAAAGATCGATAACTATCACACAATAACATAGTTTACCATATATTATTACAATGAGTCTTACATGTCTAACAGAAACGATAAAGATTCTAACAGATAAAGGAGACAGCAAAATCCAGATACTTCAGGTGAACCCGGAGACTCTAAATTCAGGCAGAGAACAGACAACAAGAAGATATATGCATTCTCTCCCCTTTTGGTATCAAGCACCAAAAAGGAAATAGAAGCAGAGATAAACATCTAGCCGCTGCCCTCTTCATAGTCCTCATCTCAATTTCCATATCCACTGCCTCTACCATCATCATCATCTTGGGAGCTTTTCTCGGCACCACCCAAATCCTCTTCCTCAGTTTCTTCCTCATCAACTTCTTGAGCATGACATGTTTCCGCACCATCTGTAGCAGTTTGAGCTTCATCATACCAAGCCCATGGATTCTCAAAAGCTTCGGACTCGCTTACTTCTTCTTCAAAGACAATCAGAGAGTAAGGAGGTTCAATCCTCGAATGTGTATGAATAGCTTTTTGCCTCTCCTCAATCTTCCTCAACCTCAAATTGATCTTGTCTTTCGCTCCTTTATATTACGGTATTGTGAGTGCAAACATTGAATATAGCTTTGAGGACACTCTTGATAAAGGATGGAGAGTCATGTGAGGAAGATGCACGTCTCGGTGTTGCCCTTTGTGCTGAGCTAGGAGCTGACCTTGGAGGAGAAGGTGGCATACATGAAGATGATTTTGAACCCACCAACCTTACCTTATAAGGCTCATGCTTCACTTACTTGAAGAAATTTTTCTTTGTGACCTTCTAGATAATAAACATGATATATGGCGCATAGGCACAACTCCTACTAGGTGTGCGAGATGTAGTGTGTATATCTTCCCAAAGAAAGACCACCACAGTAAAGGGATCATCATCATTGGACATCCTAGCGAGCAAATTCCTTATGTTCCCTTGAACATTAGTGGAATCACCATTTTTTGGAGCTAAAGTGAGATGGAACAAGGAGTTTAGACACTTGTAGAATGTTCTCATGCCTTTTGTTGTGTCAAAAGTCACTTCACCTCGATTCTCATACATGAAGTCCATTTCTTTAGAGGAAAGTTGTTGCTCATTATGAATCTTGGTCTTGCTTCTGTCTCGGACATCAAATCCAAACTAATGAGCAAAATACCGATATTTGATCTTGTATTTCTCTCCTTCAATCATTGAAAATATTGATTGGTTTTCTTCATGGTCGTAGTAGAGAGTGGCATAAAATTGTGCTATGATCTCATCACTCAAATCATATTTCAATGCCATGATATTCTTGATCATTTTATCCTCACAAGCTACAATGACCTCATTGAAGGTAGGACCATTTTTGTTAGCCATATAGTCCCAATCAATTCACTGCATTGGGGTGACTGGCTTCTTCTTCTTGAGGATCACAGCTTCATAGAAATATGTTTGGAAATCATTCTAGAACTGATGATCTGCCACATTTTTCTCATAAATATATGGATCTTCATATCTTTCCTTTTCCACCTTGCCAGACCTTTTCATGTAATCAATCACTCTTCTGCCTATCTCACCGAATCTTACACCATTATATGGCTTGCAAAGCTTCAAAGGTTGCACAGAAGTTCTTTCTTCATCTTGCTCTTCCTCTATTTCCTCTTTCCCTTGAGCCCTAGAACTGGAGACAACTGCCTTTCCCTTGCTTCTCCCTGCTACTGCTCCCCTTCCTCCTCTAGATGGCACAGCATCACCACGAGGCACATTGACGGTCTGAGCCCCCTCATCAATGTGAATGCCATCGACACGTGAAGCCTTCACCTTATGAACCACCTTACGGGTACGACCATGTACACTACCATGTCCACTGCCACTGCCTTCGTTCTCCGAAGCAGGCTGCTGTGATGGAGAGTCGGTTGGGCTAATGGATCAAACTTAATCGTTGTCCTCCTTTGATAAGCTTGACCAACATCTTTTGCATAAAAAATCTTGAATTTCCCTGAGATAGACATGGATGACATGCTTGAGATATGAAAAGGATTACTCAAGAAATAGAATTGAGGAACAAAACTAGATGAACATGATTTGGACAACCCAGAGTATCCGGGTTCAACCCAGACTATCCGGGTTGCCTGATCCCCGGGCAAAACTTAGGGTTTGAGGAATTTAACAAATGCATTTGTAAACCCTTAGACTACATGATTCTAGGAAGGAAAATGAGCATATTCACCAAAGAAATCGACTCTAGAGATAGGCATAGAAAGATCGGGAGGAAACGGTTTTTATGTTTACCTCGAGATCAAGCGAAGTACTCAGAGTCGATTCGGATAGAGGGCCGGACAATCCGACCAAGAGATGAGTTCACTTAGTGAATAACCTGAAAATCCCATGGTGAAAACCTTAGATCGCTGGAGGGGAGGTCACCACAGTGGGAGGATGAGAGAGGAGGTGAAAGAGATAGAATGAAGGGGTAACTCCTTGGGTTGAGTATAAGACTAGATAACCGAGAGTATCCGAGTGGACCCAAAGTCTTCGGGTTGGGATTTAAAACGTAACTGAGAGGGGTCACCCGAATGGGAACTCGGAACCTCCTGGTTGAGTGACAGAATCTGGAGTATCCGGGTGAACCCGGAGACTGTGGGTTCTGTCAACTCGACAGACACACCCAAGGCCTGAGGACTTCTAGAATCCGGATACTCCGGGCTAGGCCGAATACTCCAGAATGTAGGATATTTAGCTCACTTCTTAACTCGCAAAACTTTTGCTCGTCTAGTGATTTGGTGTGGATATCAGCTAGTTATATTTTTGTTCTCACATGGCGAATATCGATATCCCATTTGGTTGAGTGTTCTCTCTTGCACGGGATTTTTGGCTATTTTGATGGCACTCTCATTGTCACACAAAAGTGAGACTTTAGTCATGTTGCAGCCATAGTCTCTCAAGGTTTGTCTCATCCAAAGTAGTTGAGCACAACAAGCGTACTTGGCTTCAGTGGTGGATAGAGCTACAGAATTTTGTTTCTTCGAGGACCAAGACACCAATGACCTACCCAAGAATTAGCAAGTCCCAGAGGTAATTTTTCTATCCACTTTGCAACTGACATAATCAAAATTCGAATAACCAATAAGGTCAAAGGTTGAACCTTTAGGATATCATAAGCCAAGGTAAGAGGTATGAATCAAATATCTAAGAATTCTCTTAATGGCCACTATATGTCACTCTTTTTGAGTGGCTTAAAATTTTGCATACATGCACACACTAAGCATAATATCGGGACTAGATGCACAAAGGTAAAGTAAAGAACCAATCATAGAGCGATATACCTTTTGATTCACGTCCTTGCACTTTTCGTTGAGGTCAAGATGTCCATTAGCTTGCATAGGAGTCTTGATGGGCTTGGCATTCTCCATGTCAAACTTCTTGAGCATATCTTTATTGTACTTAGTTTGACATATGAATGTGCCTTTGTTGAGTTGTTTGATTTGAAATCCTAGTAAGAACTTAAACTCCCTCATCACTGACATCTCAAACATTTTGGTCATGATCCTACTAAATTATTCACAAAAGAGTTTATTAGTAGAACTAAATATACATGCCATCGACATATATTTAGCAAATAAATAAGTCATTATCACATTTTTAGTGAAAAGAGTAGTATCGGTTTTGCCTATTTCAAAACCCTTTTTTGACAAGAAAGTTCCTAAGGTATTCATGCCATGCTCTAGGTGCTTGCATAAGCCCATAGAGCGTCTTATAGAGTTTGTATACATGATGATGATACTTAGGATCTTCACATTCGGGTGGTTTCTCCAAATATACCAATTCGGAGATAGGTCAATTGAGAAATGCACTCTTCACGTCCATTTGATATAACTTGGAATCATAGTGAGTAGCATAAGCAAGTAATATATGAATTGACTCAAGCCTAGAAATGGGAGCATAAGTCTCACTAAAATCCAAAACTTCTATTTACGTGAAGCCTTGAGCAACCAACCTTGCTTTGTTTCTAATCACGATCTAGTTCTCATCTTGTTTGTTACAGAAGACCCATTTTGTGCTAATCATATTTTGATTGGGTCTTTCCACCAATGACCAAACTTTATTTCTCTTGAAATTGTTGAGCTCTTCTTGTATGGCCATCACCCGATTCGGATCTCCAAGTACATCTTGTACCTTCAAAGGTTCCAAAGAGGAAACAAAAGAGTAATATTCACAAAAATTTGTAATTCTAGAACGAGTGGTTACCCTCTTATGTATATCATCAAGGCTGTTGTCAACCGGGTGATCTCTTTGGATACATTGATGAACTCTCGGATGTGCACTTGGGATTGTGGTTGAATGTCATCCACTTCATCATCATCAAGGAATTTGTTGGAGTCGTTATAAGCTTGATCTTGATCTTGATCTTGACTTTGGTCTTGGTCTTGATCTTGAGTTGATGTTGGTGGCTCCACTTGAGTTGATAAAGATGGATGAGCTTGATCATTATTAGCCACCTGTTGCTTTTAGGGCTCTTAAAATTTGGTTTCACCAATTGTCATATTCTTTATTGCCTCACTTAGAATTTCTTCATCACCTAAAATATTAGAATTAACTTGCTCCACTTGGGAGCCGTTGGATTCATTAAATGTCACATCACGCGTGATTACAATACAACCGGTGTTTTCGTTGAAAACACAGTAAGCGTAGGCATTTGATCCATAACCAATCAAGAATCCTTCATCTACTTTAGGAGCAAACTTAGAACATTTGGCCTTATTATTTAGAATAAAGCATTTACTTAAAAAAACTCTAAAGTAAGACACATTAGGCTTGTTACTGGTTAGAAACTCGTAAGCGGTTTTCTTCAAGATCTTATGAAGATATAACCGGTTGATGGAATGACATGTTGTGTTGACGGATTTCGTCCAAAATTGATCCGAAATCTTGTACTCATCAAGCATGGTCCTTACCGACTCTACAACGCTCTTATTCTTCCTCTCGGCAACTCTATTTTGTTGACGAGAGTAGAGTGCTAAGAATTTATGCTTGATCCCTTCTTCTTCAAGAAATTATTCAACTTGTGTATTCTTGAATTCGCTTTCGTTGTCACTTCTCACCCTTTTTTATCTTCACATTGAATTCATTTTAGGCTCTTCTTGAATATGTCTTGTGTTTTACTCTTATCATGCAAAGAGAATACCCAAGTGAAACGAGAATAATCATCAATAATAACCAAACAATATTTGTTACCGCCAATAATTATGTAGGCGATCAGTCCAAATAAATATGAGGAACCGTCCAAACAGTATTCTAATTAATCATTAAATTGATCATTTACTTAATCACCACTTAAATAATTAATCAGAATGTCGCTATGGTAGTCCTGGCACATGTTTTGTGCCTAAGACCAGAATGCATGCCTTCCCAACATATCACATCACAACAAAGCTTAAGAAAGAGCGAGTAATTAAGTTATATTACAAATTCTTAAGCATCCACAATTTCTTACAATTTACAGCAAAAGAGAGCTAGAAGGAGACTAAAACTAAACAACTTCTAGACAAAAAGAACTATACAACGGAAGCTAAAACTATGAACAACAAAAGAAGGATAGAGCCATATGCCCTTAGGCCCCATCACAAAACCACGACCTTCCAGCAGTTGCCTACTCATGCTCGCCAGCACTCTCGGTGGGCGTGAAGTAGCCAAATACCAGCTCGTCCTGGCCGGTAGCACCTAAAAAAGCAACGTGAGTACGAAGGTACTCGCAAGAATTAATTCGTATTGGGTACTTATAGATAACCCGACTCCAAGGATTATGAATTGGGATGTTAGCAAGAATACGGCCATATGGTTAAGTAAAATTATATGCGAAAGTAAAATTTGACAAAAATATATGTGAGCATCTAGACTTAACAACACAACTATCTAACCCATATCTATCTACTGAACATATATGTAAAAGGAGTCATAGTAATAATTTTTATAAATAACCATCTCAACCCATCAACCACCTCAAACCAAACTCGAAACTCTACGACTGCTGCAAATGGATAAAAGCATACTCATGATCAAGAGCGTGACATTTTGAAATATTTTTACACCCTGTAGGGGTACAACTTTACCCATAAGACTCAAGGACCATACGGCTTAAGTGACCACACAGGTCCACCCAAAGGGTACTCGTACCAACATTTCCCAATAAGCCCCAACCATTCGAATCAGGCATTGATCGGTGCAGAGCCCACTTATATTCATTCCCGGAGCAACCTCAAGTGTCTCTTACAAGCCTGCCTACTCACACCATCGATGTGCAAGCTTAAATAATTACAACTACAGAGGTATTCGACTTATCTTACCATTAAATCGACATGTAGTAAGTACGGTAAGTGCTAGAGCCAACTGCAACAATGATCAGTGTTTAAGCGACACAAGTGGTCTATGGTGTCCTGGTTTATCTCCTGACCTACCCTAGGGGACTCAACATCAGGGTAGGAGAAACACCCCTAACACCGCCCATATCTCACCTCATCCTCACTACTCAACCAAATAACGCCATCAACCAAATATTGTTATTAATGTGACAGTAATTAAAGAATATAACTCATGAATGGGGTTGAATCACCTCTCGGCTTCTACCGAAGAATCTATGCATGGCTAAGTATTTCGGTAAACTTTTAAACTAGACAATCATCAAGTTAAACCCTAGTTACAAGGATAGGGATCATCAATATCTCAAGATAGTGGATGTAATGCATCAATATAGGTTATATCCATACCAAACCCAATGTCAACTCAACAACATGCATAACGTACATAAAGCATATGTTATCATATTAGATACATATGATCCAAATTAATGAGAGAAATATGCTTACATGCTTGCCTTTCTGCTCAGGCGACTGTCTGATGCTACCCACATAGAATTCACAGAACCCGTGTGGCTCGATATCACCTTCAACCAGACTCGTGTCACGCTCTGGATCCTCGTTCACTAAAGAAGAACGCGTGAAATTATGAGTATAAATGAAGTACAACAATGTATGCTACTACATGCATAACAATAAGCTAACAATGTAAGACATGTGAAATAATAGCAAACTTTGTGATTTAAATAACTTTGAAAAGTTAACAGAGGCAGGAGACTATGGGTTCCGGAGTCTCGGGGTGAACCTCCGGGTGGGGATCCTCAGGTATTTTTGGTTAGGATCACCCGGAACCTCTGAGTTGAACTCAGAGTCTCCGGGTGAACCTACAGGTTCCGGCAGAATACATGTTTTGCGACGTCTTTTCGACCAATTCAACTTGCATGTTAAATCTATCCTACATAAACATACATATAAACTATACAAAGGGTTCTAGACTCAACTTGCACCCTAAACCCTAAATTTATTTGAACACAATTCATTGGGGTTTTCACTAGTCTACCCGGATTATCCGGGTTCTACCCGGACTATTTGAGTTGTCCAGAGAGGTTACTTCGAGATGGAAAACTTGGACGATTTGATTTGAGAGCCTCTCCAAACCAAAGGAAAATATGTTTGAGATATTTCATAGAGTCTAGAACTCACTCACCAACCTAGCAACACAATTCCTAGCACAAAACTCATTTGAATCATCTTTTTTTTGCTCTAAAGCTTAAGGCTTCGAGAACTTCAGAAACTTAGCTCCAAACTCGAAATCAACCCACCAAAACGCGCATCCTTATCATGGGAGCCTAGGAGACTCACCCAAGGTTCACCGTCGGTGGAAGGTGGAAAAACTCGGAAAGAGGAAGAACGCTGATACTCCTCGTGCTTCAACCAAGAACACCAAACGACATCAAAACCAACTCGAATTCTTTAGGAAAACAAAAATGAATTGGATGGATGAGGTGCTTAGGAGTTAAGGATCACATTAGTAACACATTCATACCTCTATTCCTTATCTTGAGGTTAGATTTTGGGGAGAATGAAAGAGTGCTTGAGGGAGGGAGGGGCTCCTTTGGCTTTGCCGGTTGGAGAGAAGAGGGAGCTCGGGTGGGAGTGAGGGAGAGAGAGAGAGTGGGTAGGTGTGCTACTACCCAAGAGACTGAGGGGTGGTTGGCCCATCGGGTGAGGCCTACGTATTAGAGAATAAGTCCGTTTCAACTGTGAATTCATTTATTTCTCATGAATTTTCTTCTCTCATCCAATTGGTTTAAAACCAAGAGCTCTAATGCTCCGAAACAAAATTACTCAAAATTAAATCTAATGGTTATGAAGCATGATTAGGCTTAATTACGTAATTAAGGCTTTGGGACGTGACAATAAATCTATGTGAAGAAGCTCCAATGGCCTTGTGATCATCATCAGATTCTTGGTAGGATGAGGAGCTCCAATTTGTTTGCCCGCTTGACATGCACTATAAATTTTATCTTTCTAAAAAGAAACATTTATTAGTCCTAGGATGTGCTCCCTCTTTAGAAGTTTAGATAAGTTCATAATGCCAACATAGGCTAGTCGACAGTGCCTAGCCAATACATGCTAGACTTAGCAATTAAATAAGTCTTAGACCTCACTTTATCCGTTGAAAAGTCAACAAGATAAAACTTATCCTTCAAACGACCGGTGAAAGCTATTGATGAGTCTTCCCTTCTAGAGACTGTCGCACCCTCATTAGTAAAAAGACAATGGTAGCTCAATTCACAAAGTTGTGATACGGACAATAAATTATAACTAAGAGATTTGACTAATAATATATTTGAGATAGAATGATCATTAGAGATAACAATTTTACCTAAATCAATTAGCTCTCCTTTCCTATCATGGTCAAAAATGATATTTTCATGAGATCCTATACTTTCTTCAAATGATGAGAACATTCTCTTTTCTTCGGTTATATGATTTGTGCATCCACTATCAAGCATTCAACTTGATCCACTAGAGGAGTATACCTTAAAAAACAAGTTATTCTTTTGTTTTAGCTATCTAAATTTGTTTGGATCCTTTCATGTTAGTCAAAAGCACTTTTAGCACCCACATGCTCCTTTTGACAACTCGATCCTTTGTGCGGACATCAACATATAGAGCAACCACTTTACCGCGATAGTTTCTTTTCAAAATATAAGATGCATAAAAGATAGATTGAGGTGCATGGCCCTTATATTGCTTGACTTGTGTGGTGAGATCATTTTGTTTGCCTCCCTTAATGAACTTGATGCACTCCTTTCCATTTATCACCCACGTGCTCACTTGACTGGCTTGTATGTATATCAAACCCAAGCCTTCTATTTTATTTGATGTCACACCCTAAATTGTGCACATTTATATTTATATGCATTCCATAAGAGTTTAGATGAATTTGTGCATGCTTGAATTTGTTTGAATTCAAATTGAATTAAAAAGAACATATCACATGAAATGATAAAAATACATATAAATAGAGTATTGTAAAGAATTTACTTTTTCACCAAGTAATCTAGGGTTGAAAATAATTTTAGAAATTATTATGCCGCATGAGAGGAATATTAGTGAATTTTTCTAGAATTTTAGGAATTATTTTAGACCTTAAAAATTACCAGAAGTTCTAAAAGTAGTCTTCTTTGGAGTTTTTATTCTGGAACCTACAGAGACTATTAAGATGAATCCTTTTAAAATGAATTCGTCATGAATTATAGGACCTATTAAAAAAATCTATAAATTTTAGAGCACAACAACCCTACTGTCAAAAAAGAGAAATAGGGAAGCAGAAAAATTCGGAAAATGGGTGAGCACTGTTCATCCAAGAATTTTCGAGTTGGAAGCCAGCTACTGCTCCTATCACTGTAGCAAAAATTTAAAAATTAGTTTCTTTTCCTGAGCCCGTGAATATTATTTTTCACACGCTCAGGACACGAAAACTCCTTTCTCGCATACTGAGGATGTAAAAACTCCTTTTTCCCAATATCAAGATGCGAATAGTTATTATTTTTGTAATTTTCGTTATTTATATATTATTTTTGAAATTACTGTAGATACCTTTTTTTTTTTGAAAAAACTCCGCTTCTGAACTGCGAATGCAATTTTAAGCTTGGTGGGAGCATAATGTTTGCAAGATGCATGTGTGCAGGGCTCGAGTACCTGCACAAGGGGTGCAGCCCTCCCCTCATCCACAGGGACGTGAAGACGAGCAACATCCTCCTGGGCCCGAACCTGGAGGCCAAGATCGGCGACTTCGGCCTGAGCAAGGCGTACAACAGCCATGTGACCACCACCGTCGCCGGCACGCCCGGATACCTCGACCCCCAGTACGTACGTTTACCCACACCATCTGTTGGAAATATGCAACAAATTTTAAATCTATATTTTATTAGAAGAAAAACTGCACATGGAAATTTACATACAAACACTGGAACTAGCAGATTTAGTACGTAATTCAAATAAAAAGCATATTTCTTAAGAAAGTTGCGCGCACAAGACGTCAAGGAAATAGTCGAAAACGAGTCGGTCACTGAGCGCTGCTCAAAAACCTGATTATCGCCCTGTGCAGATCTCTACATAACATCAATTTTGAAGATCCCGCTCACCTCCTCGGTGCACAACGAGAGAAGATGATGACAAAGTTTGATAACAGAACAAAATCATCATAATAAAAAGAAAAAGAATATTGCACGATTGACTACATATTTACACAGTACGCGCCAAGCTCGTCACAAGTCATATGATTTTAAAAAAAAAATACATAAAATATGTGTATGTATAGTCAAAGTCCCTCTTTTTCTCTCTCACAATGTGTTTCTATTTTAGATGAAGGAGAAAACTAACTATTTAAATATGTTCAACTCTCTTTAAACTAGCGATATGAGATGTATGTTTCAAAAATTCATGAATATACCATAAGTGGCCCATTCCAACACCATCGTCTCCCTAGCCCGACCGATGCGAATCCGAGTAATTCGGCCGCGGCCGCCGCCCACCGGGACGTGTACGCCTTCGGGGTGCTGCTTGAGGCGATCACGGGGCGGCCGTCCATCCTGCGCGACCCGGGGCCACCCACATCGTCCAGTGGGCGCTGCGACATCGAGGGCGTGCTGGACGCGCGCATGATGGCGATGGCGCCTCCAGAAGAGGAGTACGACATCAACGGCGTCTGGAACGCCGCCGACGTTGCGCTCAAGTGCACCAAGCAGGCGTAGGAGCGCGCTTGAGATGGAGAACACGGCGAGGATGCCAACCGTGCCCACCGGTCCAGCTGCAAGATTATCACCGATGCAAAAGTAGGGGGTGGACATTTCCAGCGTTAATGTTAATTGCCTACCTGTAATTTTGAGAAGACTTTCAGTCAAAAAAAAAAATTGAGAAGACTCTGGATGAATAATAAGACCTCAAATGTCTGGTCAAATCATCAGGCTAACCACGACGGAATAAGTAACAGAATCAACCCAACACTATCAGCAACAAAAGAGCTACATCTCACGTTAAATCTGCAGAAATTTGCATCTAATCGCTACATAGGTAACACAAAGATGATCACTGCTCGATTTGGATGGTATCAATAATGGCTGATGACGCAGGGCAGGAAGAAGAAACACCATTAGAACTGCCTTTGTTTTCCTTATTCGTATGACCCACCAGCACTACGTCGTGCTCAGCTGTGCCATGGTTTTCCTGATCCTCGGCTTCTCTTACATCCACATTCTGTTGCACAGTACATCCATTAGAATTGTTGTTCTTTTCCTTATCCGTATGCTCCACCATCGCTACGTCGTTCTCAGCTGTGCCAAGGTTTTCCTCATCCTCGGCTTCTCTTACATCCAGACTCTGTTGTACAGTACATGATTCAGTACCTAGAGTGGCAAAGTCACCCTGTTCCACTGCTGCCTTAGCTGAGTCGCGCTGTTCCTCCAGCATTAGCGATGGAGGGCTCAGTGGGAACACAATATCTGAACTGTCATTTTCCTCGAGCTTAGGTTCCACTATCAGTATAGTCTGGTCTATTTCAGGGTGGTCCTCTAGATATTCATCTTGATGAAGATCCTCACTAGGCTGTGGAATAACCAAGTCAGTCGCAGGAGTGGCTATATCACACATCTCAGTGGCTGGTGCAGCTGAAATGCAATTTTCCTCCACAGCCAGTGAAGGATGTTCAGATAGCAAATTGTCGGATAAGTTGTTTTCCTCATCCATAGGCTCGAGGGTCAATGAAGCGTGCTCCACTGTGTTAAGTTCATCTTCCTGTTGTTCAGCCTCTTGATCGGCATCTGTGTTTTGTTCTGCTTCAAGCAAAAGTTGAGGTGTCTCTTGAGTGGCGCCTGAGTCAACATGTGGACTAGTATCTGAACCAAAAGGTGGAACAGCTGAGCCACCATTTTTCTGGATCTCACCAAGGTCTTGCAGGACATCTTGAAAGCCATGCAGGAACTCAGCAACCAATGCTTGAGTAGTCATATCAGCTGTAGATGTCATGGCTCTCTTGGCCCTCTTCACCATACCTTCCAGTTTATCAACCTAAAACAGTTAGGAAAATACTTCAAATTATATATTGATTCATATATACATAATACTTGGATTGGAGAAACTATATTCAAGTCTTGCAAACAGCAGTGCATGCAAATCGATTCCAGAAAATTATCATATGAACTGAACAAGTAATTTAGGTTTACCACTTTGCGGATCATCGGAGACTTTGCTTGATACTGAAGATCTAAGGAATCATCAGGTGGGGCCGAAGGTCCTGCTTCAGCATCATCACTTATTACTGGGACAAGGTACCGTCGTGTAGCTCCTGAGTACCATTGCAGGTACTCCTCATAAGAAGATGGATCATATTGTTCCGTATCTCGAAATATGCGCTGCCGTCGGGCTTCCCATTCCTGAATATACTCATGGTGTGTTTCTTCCCAATTTTCACGCTCTCTGCCACGTCGACTAAAACGATGCAATGACTGTAGCGTAGGCCGAAAAGGTGGTGGAATGCATTGGCGAAGCCCGAATTGCCGCATGACTCGCTCGGGCAAATACATTTCAACTATAGGGAAATTTATTAATGGAGCTTGTGTAAGCCACAGGTCCGCATCTTTTGTACAAAGTGGTGGTAAACTTGAGGACTCTATGTGCAGGTAGGGATCCCACTTCACCTGATCTACACGCTGCAGATTCAGCTCATCTCTGTACTGCTTAAGACAGCGAGTAGCGTTGTCACTCTGTGTGCGAGCCCCCACCCAACGAAAGCCGATTGGGGGTAAATCCTGTTCGATGCATGTCTCTGGGCATAGAGGAGAGCGAACCATTGGTCTGCCAACATGAAAGCGCTCCCAGCTCCAAAGCTGCAAGAGAAGCAATGAACCACCAATATTCTTGATATTGTGGGAGGAGGCAACAGAACAAAGAGATCGGTATAGGAATGCCAGAACTGCAGAACCCCAGCTGTATGTACCAACACGTGAAAGATCAGTAATCAGAGGAAGATATATCAGACTCATCCTTCCTGTCCCATCAGGAAAGAGCACCCCACATAAAAGGCTAAGGATATATGCTCGAACATGCCTCTGTACTGTCAGATCATCTGCCTCTTCTGGTAATTCATAGAAGTGCTTCTTTAGCCATTTGTAATGCAAGAAGGATTTTCCAGGCATTGCGGCCCCCCTTGCATCGTGACCTAGACAATCAAGGACCACTTGCCCATAATCATGATCAGTGGTTGAACAAACCGAACGGCCATCAATAGGAAGAGCAAACAACATTGCAACATCTTGAAGTGTAACAGTGATCTCCCCAGAGGCCAAATGGAAGCTATGGGTCTCTGGCCTCCAGCGTTCAACAAGGGCAGTAATCAAGGCTTTGTCCAACTGAGGCATCTTCTGGCAAATTTGTGAAAGCCCAAGCAAGCCTGCATCCCTCAAATAAGGGCGATATCTCTCATGAAATTTTAAAGGTTTGTGATGACGCAACTTCAACTGCTCCACAGCCTGCAATAATTCAGATTTCAGTGCTGATGAACTAAGATTTCTCGTCAAATTTTAAAGGTTTGTATAATTTATTCTTACACTATAGCTTCTTATAAACTACGACAAGCCAAATTGTTCATAGACTAACCTGATCACCAAAGATTGCATCAGAACGGTGGTTAATCTTAGGGTTGAGTAATGTGTTGGATACAGGTTCCGTCGGTCCAACATAACAAGCTGGGGATTGTTCTGAAATCAGCTCAACATGGTCTTCTCTGTCAGAAGTGGTACTTGGCGAAGAAGGTGCAGGGGTTTCATGATCCATGCCATTTTCTGGCACAGCACCTCTTCCACGGCCACGGCCACGGCGACCACTTCCTCTTCTCTTTGTAGACATGCCCCCCTACCTGGCCGTGTTATCAAAATCATGAAATCAGTGGGGAGAATTCCGTAGATGATTCATGATTGGCAGCAAATGCAACAAGGCAATTTATCGAACGCAACATGTTTAGAAGGCACGGCATTCATCTTTTCTGAGAATTGTTGTCCTGGACCTAATCCGTCAACTGAGAATACCTATGTACCCTTTCCGGTTTCCCTCAAATGTTTCTCCACAAAAATAGTCTTAGCACTTGCAAATTGCTACACACAACTTAAGTATTATACCCTATTCACCACAATCAGCATGGATTGAATGACACTCAAAACAAACAAACCGACTAACAAAGGTAAGAAAACATCAAGCGAGGGAAGGGGCGGAGGGTACCCTCTTTCCGTTTTCCCAGCTCTGAATACGGAAACAAGGAAGGCAAAGGGGTTTGAGGGGCGGGCTTAGCGTAGATTTGAACCCACGAGAAATTTGGAGAATAAATTGGTAGCAGCAAACAAATCGTAGAAAAAGGGGCGGATTGGATATATATATATAAGGATTTGGATTTGATTGCGAAAACCATAACAAAACTATCTAATCGAACAAAGGAATCAATCCAAGCAAGCTAGGGTTTCCTTACCAACGATGAAGAAATCAATCCAAGTCCGAATGGATCTGCACTTCCATTACTGTAGAGGGGGCGCGAGGAGGAGGAGCCGAGTAGCAGGAGGGCAACGACCACGAGAGGAGAATTCGACGTGACGTTCTTCAACTTGGTGGAGGGAGGCGGCGTGGTCAGGCGACGAAGGGTTGTTTGGTGGCGGCGGGTGCCGTGAGCAGGGCGCGACGACGCTGGTGTCGCCGGGGCGCTGGAGGCCGCCGAGGTGAAGAATTCGGGATGGAAACTTGGGAAGGCAAGAGTAGGGTTCAGAAGGTTTGCTCATGCCATCGGATTTCTGAAGATTTTCTTCGTTTCACCTTTTTTTTTCGCTTTATTTGCTAAACAGCGTGCAAAAGAATTGTGCAATCTTATTTAACTTTTGTTTTCAGACATCATTAAAAAACTTTGTGCTCGCTCCACAGGAGTCTTCTCTTCTCAATCAGCACGGTAAATTGTGCAAAGAGTTTTGTGATGGACGGAGGTTATTCAATGATAAAAAGTTTAATTGAGAACGTGTAGAACTTTTAGTTAAATGAGATACATGCTATTTCTTTAAGAATCGAAATAATTGTCTATTGTAGGTATCTTACCGATCCTATTCAAATCCTTAAATTGTAAGTATGAAAAGTCCACCTACACAACCGCACAACCATAATTTTGGGTTAATCGAAATTTGATCTTCAACCAAGCAACCAAAGTGCCACACTGTTGGGCTACGCATCGGTTGGTTTCCGCTGCTTCACTTGTTTTAGCTTCTCAGATAATGAACATAATACAATAAATATTCTAAAAATTATTTTCTAGAATAACTTTTTAGATAAAGGAAACTTTATTCCGATGTAAAATAACGTTCCGGCTTCTGCACTGCATCAGAGGTAGCTAAATGGGTGACCCAACTCAACACGACACGGACCATTAATGCACGGCCCGTTTAGGCCCGTTAGATAAACGGGTCGTGCCGTGCCGGCCCACATGCCACGACTCCAGCCTAGACACAGCTCATTAAATGCCGGGTTGTACCATGCTGGCCCGTGGTACAGTAGGTCCGATGACTTTTTTTTTTTTTTTTGCTCGTCAGCCCTGTTAGCCTGCGAAAAATTAGAAAAAATCACAAAAACTTACTTTTACTCGGAATCAAACACCTAACCTTCTACTTTGGAGTCAAACATACTACCATTGCACAACATATCCTATATAGTATTAGATCTAAATAAATTATATAAATACTAAAAAATGAACAGTTAAACAGACCGGGCCGTACCGGTCCGTCGTGCCGCGGCTCCGACCCAAGCACGGTCCAAACCGTCGTACCATGCCGATCCGACCCGTTAACCATCGTGCCGTACCGTGCTGTGTCTGAATCGAACCAAAATGATCGTGTCTCGTACCGATCCATTTAACTTGACCCACTTAGCCACCTTTACACTGCACATAGTCAATTCTCCGGAATAACTAAACGTTACAAACGCCACGGAGCTGATAAATAAGGCCTGGCGAACAAAAGAAAAGTAACAAATTTTGGGCACAAAACTGTGAGCCTCGTTCATCTGGCGTCTGCCCATTGATAAAATGCCAGCCGACGATTCCTAGCAAGATTCGTGTGGGCCGAGCAAATGATACCAGGTTCACCCGTGCTCCCGTCTCCGTTGGGCTCATCTCCGCGTCAGATATTCGCTGATGCTAATTCGGCCCGTCACAGGCCACCCAAAAGAACGTTACGAAGGGGGAAGGAAAAAAATAGCGACACCGGCCGACCAAAGTACAGTGTAGTCGCTCCGTCCACGCAGATCGTAAGGCTTATTTTCTGTTAAGACATTGCCATCTGCCATCGGTTTTCGATCATGTGGCTGCCGGTCCAAATTATTGCGAGCGCGTTAACACGATCGACCGAATAGATGCGCGAGAGATGGGATCCATGCCAATCTCAATGATGTGCCCAGCCTTTTTGACAAAACGGAGGGTGCGAAATAATTGAGTGCAAGGTGCATGCAATTCATAAATAAAAATTAGCAGCATTAGCACGTACCAATGATTGCACTTGTGCACAAAACAGCTCCTGGACTCTGAAGAGTTTCTAAGCAACCACCAGTAAGCTTTACAGCCTTATCCTTACAGAGACTTGCAGTGCCAGGGCAGCAATTTGACCACTGGCTGCTCTAAAAGCAGTGAACGAGCATAACAAGACTGTTATTTATCAGAGAATGCCAGGAGCCACATTTCTTTATATTCTTCATTGAAAAAAGAGGATTTACTTATCTCCTGAAAGAATGCAAAATTTATTCCGTGGGGAACAAGAATTGCCTCAGGGAGGGGGAAAAACATGTAAAAGAGATAATTACATGTAAAGAATGACCAAAAAAATGTTAATGCTCTTGTTCTGAATCTGTTCACAAATCTCTTCGACTTCTCCAGCTAGCTTGGCTCAACTCGTCGCTACAATCCCGGCTGCCGAATTCCCTCAGCTGGAACAATCTAATCTCTTCGGTTTGCGGTTCTAAGAATACTTCGCTGCGGCCCGGTTGAAGGCCATTGTTCAAGTTAGAGTCTGCTAAACTATCTAGTGCTCTAACCACCTGAGAGATGAAGGGACTAAGTCACATTTTGGTCCTTTGGTGTCAGACATTCAGTAATTAAGTAAATGCTGAAACATGTTTTTACCTGCCCCATCCGCGGTCTCATTGCTGCGGAATGTCGAATGCATGCAGCTGCAGCTCCTATCATATGAAACATCTCATTTTCATCAAACCTGTTTTCCATCCTTGGGTCAGGAAGGTCCCCAAATTTCCGATCTTCGATTGCTTGGATCAGAAGGGGTCGAGCCTGAAAATATTCCAGCATGCACAAAGTTGAGATCATAACAGTGGTAAACCTGTCCTAAGTCCAATGCTACGATCACACAATGGAAAATGCTTAAATAGAAAATTGTATTGGGAAAAAAAAGCTCCCACAGCCTCTGTTGCAACCTGTTTTGCTTGATTACATTCAACATCCATGTTCTTGTTCATAAGTTCATAACAGATATATTGACTTTCCAACTACTTCAAAAAACTAAGCATTAGCATCACCAGCTTCTTTTGTTATATACAAAATACATTAAGCTAACATGAAACCCTTAACACCGGACAATATCCAGAAGGAATGTATTTAGATCAATTAGGCATTGTTTGTGTAATGTGTCAGTTCGATTAACAATCTCAATAGGTATATGATAATGTGTCTTTCCCTTGGTCCTGCTTCACACTGCTTGGGTCATTGCCCAGTTCCCATCTAGCTTCTTTCATGACGAACCACGGCATGAAGACGACATTAAATTAGTCTCTAGCATTCCAGCCACTTTTTGTGTGCCACTCTGGAAGAATTATCAGGTTGCCTACTTTTATAAAAGCTACATTCTCTGGGACCTTTTGCAAACTGGTTCTCTCCAGATCGCTTGGTCGACGTGCTATGGAAATAGGACCAATGAAAGGACTAAACATATTAGGCAGCCACGGCCAGAAGCAAGGCCCATGTCATAAAAGAGATATAAGGGTTGTTCAGCTTTTAACGGAAAAGAATAAACTAGTGAAAGCATCAGCAGAGCTTTAGAGGCTGCATGATACCAGACCTTAAATTTGAGAAGTTTCACCTCAACTTAATGTACATTAATCAACATACATGGAACAGGAAATCAACAGCCCAAGCTTGGGCAGTGTAGACATATCCATTGGAGTTGACAACACGATCATGTTTTTTTTTGTGGATCTCAACCCCGTAACTATAGATCTTCTCACTTGTAAGACGACCTCAATCATATATGTGTGTGTGTGTGTGTATGTGTGTGTGTGACATACAATATGCACAGTTTAGGACCTACAATAAGCCCATAATATTATAAAAACGAACTCACCCATTCGACCAGACTCTCATCTCCCAGTGGCTGAGAAGCATCAACAGGTTTTCTTCCTGTAATAAGCTCCAAAAGAACTACTCCAAAAGAATATACATCAGATTTTGCTGTCAGCTTGCCGGACAATGCATACTCTGGAGCCAAGTACCTGCAGATGATATACCATATTAGTCCTGTAAACAGTTAATTAGATCAGAAATAGATCGTAGATTAACCAATAAACTCCGAAGATTGCAAGATGGTGCCAATATGCTTCATTACTTACCCAAATGTCCCCATGACACGTGTGGTGACATGTGTATTGGAATCAGCCGCTAACCTTGCAAGTCCAAAATCAGAAACCTGGATAGTTTCCATAGTAGATAAAAAATTTAGACAATAAATATGATAAAAAAAATCACATCAAAATGCTGGACTCTTAGACTTCAGAGTCATACACTAACAACATACCTGAGCTTCGAAGCTGTTGTCCAATAAAATATTGGATGATTTAATATCTCTATGTATAATCCGTGGATGACCTGATTAATAAAAACAAAGAAATACTAAGAAAAACATCCTACTTTTGGGAATTGCTGAAGGAGTAGTTTAGCCACAAAAAATTACAATCTTCATGCAGGTAAGCAATTCCACGAGCTGCTCCAGCTGCAATCTTAATCCTCGTTCGCCAATCAAGAGCTGCTTCACTTACTGCAGTTTAAGAGGTCAAATTTAATGATCAGATAAGCAATGCATAAGTAGATTGCGCCAATGAAGTTGCCGAAAGAAAACACTCTCACCATGGAGGTGGTAGTAAAGCGTGTTGTTGGGAACAAAATCATAAACAAGCATCCGCTGGCTATCGGAGATGCAGTAGCCTACTAGCGAAACCAAATGTCTATGATGTACTCTGCTGATAGTATCAACTTCAGCCTTGAACTCACGCTCGCCCTGCCCATTCCCGATCTTGAGCTTCTTGACAGCAACAGGGCGACCGTCTGGCAAAATACCCTTGTACACGCACCCGAATCCACCTTCTCCCAAAAGGTTCTCCTCTGCAAAGTCATTTGTGATTGCTGCCAAATTCTCTGGCGTGAAGAGCATCCTGGAGTACCCTATACCAGAGTCGGCCGGTGAGTATGGAAATCCATGGCTCCCAGAACTGATCCTCATGAAAGGATACCCCGGTGATCTAATGTAGAACCCATCTGGCCAGCACAAATAATTCACATCAGCTTGATGTCTAAAATTAGAAAATGCATAATAAACTCCAGTGTTTGTGCTCTTACCGGATGCCAGTGAGGATCCAGCGGACGATGGGATGTAGTTGGGCGGTGGCGGGGGAGCTGGTTGCTGTGTGGGCAGTGTCGCCGGAGGCTCTATCCGCCGGCGCTTCTTCTTGACGAACCAAATGGTGGCGCCAATAAAGCTGAGCATGGCGAGACCAGCGAGTGCTACAATGGTGGTGGCCACCTCCCTGGATATCTCGATGTTCTTGCCGCTGCCACTAGCTGCGTGGGTCGAGTTCGAACGCGACTTCCCGGGCGAGCGTGGCATCACGTAGTGCGGCTTGACGTGGTAGTGCGGAGGCGGTGGAGATGCGATTCTTGGCGGGGGAGGCGAATAGGCAGCAACCCGCACGGGAGCTGGAGCTTGTGCAGCTGGAGCAGGCGATGGCGACGGTGAGTCGGATGGAGGCGCCGACGGCGGCGAGACGTTGGGAGGCGGCGGCGGGGGAAGGGATGGCGGTGGCGGTGACGGGTACACTCGGGGCTGAACGCGCGGCTGGTCCGTCGCTAGCGGGGGAGGCGGGGCGCTCACCTCGACTCGAGGTGGCGACGGGGGTGGGGACGACGGCGGAAGCGATGGAGGGGACGCGTCAGGTGGGGGAGGAGACAATGCCAGCGGCGGCGGCGGCAATGCTACCAGTGGCGGCGGCGACGATGGCAATGGCTCTGGTGGAGGGGATCCAGGAGGCGGGCTACTGACGGGCGGAGGCGACGTCGCCGGAGGCCAAGAATGGTATGACGCGGAGACGGGAGGCGCCGAGGCTGACGACGAGTACGGGCAACCCGGCGGCCGCGGCGCCTGCGGCTGCCCGTCCGCCGGCGCGACGTACGCAGACGCCGCCGCCTGCTGCGGGGGCAGGAAGGGATCCACGTACCTGTACCCCATCGCCACCACCGCCCGCAAGAAGCTCCACAACAACGACTCGTGCCCACGCAGGCAGGGGATCTGCAGCTCCGCGCCGACGGTCAGATCTCCCGCCCGCCGCACCCAGCCGGCAGCTCAGTGAACTGTGGCGACGGAGCCCACTGCCCCCGGACGCTTGCGGCGGCGACAGGGGCGCCTCAAGATCCAGGCCTCCTAACGCAAGTGGCCGCGCGCCAGATCACGCCGCGCTGGACCCTCGCCGCCAATGGGCGAACCACCAAACCAAGCAACCAGCAGTTGCGAAGCTGCTCGAGCGCCAAGGCGGCCAAGATCCGAGCCCCCGCGGCGGCAGCGATCCCTCCCGTCCAATGCAATGCAATGCAATGCAGCCAGCTGGCTACTCCCTAAGCTTCACCTCACCACGCCGAGCTCGTCTCTCTTGCCTGTCCTGCCTTGATGTCAGCGGTTGGACAGTAGAGGAGGAGTATTATTTTCGCTCTCTCCTTTTTCCGAAAAAAGAAGTTTTTTTTCCCTCTCTTCGGTGTGTGCGAGGGGTTGGTGCGAAGTCTATGGGGGAATAGCTGGACTGAGAAGAGCAAGGAGTACAGCAGCATCGGGTTGCGGGCGAGGCGGGCAGAAAATCTAAAAAAGCCGGTAGTATTTCTAGCGCATGTTGTCGCTACTGGCTCCACACCCACCACTTCCCCTCGGCTTGGCTCGGCGCCCCGCCCCGCGGTGCGGTGCGGTGTGGTGGTGGAAACCGTGCGACGGTGGGAAGACGCGCAACGCCGCACCGCACGGCGCACGCGCGACGGCGCGAGGCTAGTCACCCCTTCACCCGCCTCGGCGTCCGCGCCGCGCCGGGTGCTGTGTCGAATGGCGCCGAGCGGGTGGTTTCGGGGCAAATGGGCCGAACAAGTTCATCTTGTAGCGTTCTGGAGCGCAGGCAGGACCAGTAGGGGCAGTAGACTAGTAGTTTACGGTGCACGATGGCGCGGGCAACGCTGGCTGGTGGTGGGCTACGTGGAGTTCAGTTTTAAAAATGGGTCCAGGCTTGCACAGTTTCTCGGGTGGTGTTTTCGTTTGAGGTAAGGTGCGGGGCCCTGGGGGATCTTTGGATTTTGGGTAGCTTTTATGACTGGGGTTGGATTTCGTGGTATTCTTGTTGGGGACCATTTCCTAGTAAAACACACTGAACATCATCTCAAAAGAAAGAACTACACTGGTCATCAGTTGATAGTGCAAGCGTTTCATGTTTGGTCTACTCTTGCAATCACATTGGTGTGAGTTTGCATGCAGAAAATATGAGCATGTGTAATTTTCTCCAAAAGAATATACCTCTACAGAAAAAACAATTTGGTCGACACGATCAGTTTATAGTTGATCTTGTTTGCTTTTTTATGCAAACTTACGTGTGTCGCCTGCCACCACAAAAAAAAAAATTAAGCCCCAGACACATGGTGATCTAGGCTAATTTGTACACTGGGATTTAAATTCGGTGGATCTTAAACGTATTGTTGTTCTTTCGAAGGTTGGCTTCCTCCCACTATTCTGAGACTATGGTGTTTCATTTTTCTTCAGAAGGTGACTATGATGTGCTATGATCTTTGTGGTCTTGTGGATCACAGCGCATTTGCTCCTTTTGGGTTGTCTGGTGTGACGTACGTGCCTCCCTGTTGCCCATGCAGCACGCTTTGGGGGATGAAATGGACGCTCTGATAAGTTAAGTCTACCGATTCCGAGCGACTACTCATCCACTCCCATACTCCTTCCGCCACCGTACCGTCCACCACTATGACAGTACCAATGGATCGGAGATCAGACCATGTCATTCGTCGTCACCTGGCACAATGAGTTTGACCTCCCAACATATTCTGGTTTTGCAATCACTATTCTTATCTAAGCGCGTGTTTGATTACAGGCTTTATTGTGCCAAGCCACAATTTAGCTCTGCCTAGGTATTTAGTCCTTTATTTGGTTGAAGGTCATAGTTTGGTGCTGTCCATAAAAATTTGGCCTTCTCTGTACAAGCCTAAATCAAGTCTTGGACAAAACCTGAGCGCACAAATCGGCCGACATAATTAGGCTTGGCTGCTTGTCCAGTTGCTACTGAGGTGACGTTCTTTGATTCATTGAGTTAAATGCATCGGTCTTTGGAACAACAAATTTCAAATGTGAATATTTCCTAAATGATGAATCTGATTTATGATCCGTTTTCACTTTTGGATCCCTTGCAATTAATTCAACAATTCAAAATTCAACATGGCTATATTTTGATGTTAAATTTTTTATGATATATGGACCACACATGTCATACTCGTAGTTCGGACTAATATTAATTTGGTTTTAATACAAACACCATTTCCCCTCTGATTTTGGTACTGCCCCTAAACATTATCTTTTTAACTCTAATGTAACATGACCTTGACTTTAACCATAAACCAATATTTAGTCAGACTCTACCAAACAGGCCATTGCTCCGAGAGGGGGTTCAGAAGATGCCAGTGCTCGTACTGTTTTTAAATCAGAGCAAGTCATCGGGTAGCGACCACCGAATAAATATTCATTTTCTGTTCATTTAATGGCACTTTCAGTACAGAGAATTCACAGCTTCTTTTTAGGGCTAGTTCACAAAAATTTAAAAATTCTTTTGCACAAGTAAATCCAGGAATGAACAAGCCTATTCTTCAATGAGCGACATACAACAGTACTCTAGCGAGGTAACACCATTTTTACTCTCTTCTTGTGATTGTTACAGGACCATTCCTACCATAACCGAGTTGCTTACATTGATAGGGAAGGGATGAAGCTTTTTGTGGCCAGTGACCGAGTACATCGGTGTAGTTCCTGCCTTAGACTATATAGAAGTTAAAATACTGGGTATACAACCGAATGAAGATACGAATCTCGCCTTTGTATAGGATACGTCATACATCGTGCGAAAGGAACACATTTTTTCTGGTGACCCTTTTGAAGCACTCGTATGTAGTTCGTACATCCTGACCGAAGGACCAATTTTCGTCAAGAGATCGAACAACACTACTTTCAACACTTCGTAATTCGTAGTTTCGTACAAGAGAACAATATGCCCCATATCGACAAGCTTTACGCGATTCCTTGGCATAAAATTAAAATAGAGCTGATTGAATAGCTGTTCACATTTTATTAGTTTACCCAACAGCATCTGTACAATCATGCATGCAAGTTGCATATACAAAAGGTGTGATTAGTTATTTCATACAATTAGACTTGACTTATGCATATAATCTCAAAAAAAATATTTTTAGTTATTCGTATGCACTATTTTAGCTTGGTTTGATGGATACAAATGTACATCTGTAACAACTCAACCCATATAGGTTGTTGCATTCACTCATACAGACAGACTCACTGACCAGTGTCACAAAATAATCTTTATAAAAATAATCATTAATTATTACATCTGATTCAACCAATCAAACAAAAACTCAATTCAGTCTGTCTAAATAAATACAACTAACAAAAATATTTTTTTAACAAATATAACTTTATTCAGTATGTTTTTTCTCAAGCTATCAAGACACCGTACAAGCCAGTCACACCCAAAGCAACGAGCTGAAAAGGAATGGATCCTCCAAAAGGTAATTAACAAACAGCGAGTAGAACAAAGGAGAAAACAAAGGGGGGGGGGTGGGGTGGGGGTGGGGGTGAGCGTGTCAGGCCTAGCTTCTTAGCTAGGGTGCGTGGCGGGGTGCCGCGTAGGCAGGGCCCCGGTGTGATAGACAAATGCGCCGCCCCGGTCGGTGGAGCCCAGGTGACGACTGACGACCCGACGGCTACGGCCATTGAGCGATCTGAACACAAGCACAACTCCTTCGCGAGCCACAGGCACAGCCCGCCGAGAGCGAGAGTGCGTGATAGAACGGGGACGGTCACGGCCACACCGCAACCGCACCAAAATACCGCGTCCGCCCGGGACAAACTGCGGAGGAAATCGCTCGTCCCCGACCCATTTTTGGGCGTGGCCCGCCTGCTAGCTACTAGTGGCTACCGCCGGGCGCGGGGCGCCGGCTCGAAGCTGGAGATGGAGGCAAATCGGCAACGAGTGCGGATAAAAATGAGGTCAGCCCCCATCGATCCATTTTGCTCACGAGGTCAGGACGTCAGGTTGTTGCCTGCCTGCCCATGGGATTCTTTGCCCCGCTCCGCGTTCTCCCCACGAGTACCAGGCAATATCTTTCTCGGCGGCCATCAGCTCCACTGGCTTGCGTAAGGCTGGAAGCCATGGGCTTTGTGATAACCTACTTGCTTTAGCCTGGGAACCGTGCCGAGCAACGATCTTGGAACACTGGACAAATGTTTTTTTTTCCCGAGGACTCAGTGAACAAAGTGTAGTAAAGTATTGCTACTCCGCTAGCATGCATGTCAACCAAAGTAAATTGTTTCCTTTTCAATTCTTTGTGTACTTCACTTTTTATAATAAAAGAAGTTTTGGGGGTTTTGCTCCATTAGTCTCTTCATCACCAAGGCTGAGACTGAGATCTATGCTCATGTCTTCTCAGTGAAAGAAAATCTTAGTACGCGGTAGGCGCGCCCGGCAAAAGCGATTCATTAGGACGAGTTACTCGTAACCATATACTATTTGCAAAATTTATTACAGGACATGTTTGAAGTGTGGTTTTTGCTACATGATATGATTTTTTTTATTTTGCTGGTGCACACTAAAAAATATAGATATTTGTTAGAAAATATCACAAACATTAAAATAACCGTTTACGACTGAATATGACATAGAAACAGGGAGAAAGGTCAGAAATACCCTCAGGCCCACCAGAAAAAAATCAGGAAAAAATTAGAAAAATCAGGAAAATAGAAAAAAAAATCATAAAGAAAGAAAAAAATCAGGAAAAAAACAAAAAAGGAAAAAAATCTAGCATCTTTGCACCAAGATTTCAAACTTTCTATTAAATCCCAAGGTTTCAAATCAACGAGGGACGCTACTTCTGTCTAGGTAGTGATGGTTACGAAAAATGCTAAGTAAGAAGTTGCGCAAAGTAGAGGAGTGGAAAAACATGAGTCCCGCTTTATTTATTTTCAGATAATCTAAGTAGAAACTAGATTTAACTTTTTGAGAGTATAATCTAAGTAGAAACCAAAGAGTAAAATGAAGAATATATTAGTCTATGAATAGTGACATGTCAAATGTTGTCCATGCCATATATTATTGTTAGGAGGAATGGAGGTGATGACATACTAAGCAACTAACCTACTCACTTTAGTCCATCTATACTAAAGATCTAAGCAAGAAAACAAAGTATTCTCTCTGTTTAAAAATATAAGGCGTGTTCTGTTTTGAAAAGGTCAAAATTTCAAGTCTAAATTTAGCCATTGTTACAATTGATATCGGATTTTTTTCTATTTTCTGATTTTTCATTTTTTTCCCCCTAATTTTCCTGATTTTTTTTCTATTTTTATGGTTTTTCCTAATTTTTATTTTTCCTAAATTTTTCTTTTTTTTCGCATCTGGTGGGCCTAAGGGCATTTCTGACCTTTCCCACTGTTTCTCTCTCCTATTCGACCGGAAACGATTATTTTAATGTCCCTGATGTCTTCAAGCAAATATCCATTGAGTGTCCACCAGCGAAATAAAAAAAAATCATATCCTGCAACAAAAGCCACACTTCAAGGTGTCCTATAACAAATTTTGCCTATACAATTCTACCAACCTTATCTCTCGCAACTCTGTTTGGATACACGAAATAACATGAAGCATGATAGATGTGTCTGAGTCTATGAATTGTCCAATCAGTACCCGTTTTCTTGCTACTACTAATTCCCTACCCAATTCAACCGGCGTATTTATTAGTTGAGTATTGACTGGCATTTGTACCGATCGAGGTGGACATAAAGGTGGGATGGATTGAAATCCAAATCCAAATAGAGAAATCCGGTTAATATCCAACTAAAAAAACCCACTGTCCACTCCAAACATATTACAAAGTGCTTAGAATCGAGTCCAATCCAATCCAAACCCCTGAAAATCCAAATCTATCCATGATAATCCAATCATGGCAATAAAGAAAAAATAGGTGGGAGAGAGAACTGGTTGGATCGCTTAAGCAGCAATGAATCTAGGCTTTGACTTTTATAATCACACAAGTTCGGCTCTTATCTGTGACAACCCAATTGCTATACAGCAGCGCGGCGTCTTCAACGTCTTTGTCGCATGCAACTCGAGTACCAAGCTGCAAGTGCTCATGGCAGACCCCTCATCCCGAACTCCCAGCCAGAGCTCTCCAGTCTCCACTCACTATTGTCTCCTCTCTGCAACGAACGTCGACGATCAGCGTGGGTGCTCCTCACCATGGTCGTGGACCTCACGACCTTGACTGCCAAGCTCATCAGCATGCTCTTGGTGCTAGAGCCGGTGGTGGCCACACCGCAACCAAGACGCTGATGCACACAGCACCACACAGTAGCTCACTGCTCCTTGCGGCACCCATGGCCTGTTCAACCACTACTAGGCACGAGTGCTGCCTATGGAGAAGAGGACATCGTTGAGCAGTAGGTGGGGGAGAGAGCATGGCCACTGGAGAACCAAGTGTCCCACCGAGTTTCAATGGGTACTGGACTTTTTCGGTTTGCTATCTAATGGATGTTGGATTTTATTGGACCTCATGATGATGGATATCCAAGTTCAAACAAGACACATCCAACTAGGTCCAAAGCAGCCTGGGTCCAATTGGACTTTGAATTGACAAGATCCAATCCCACCTTTAGGTAGACACATTGATCTGCAAAGAATAATAAGGCAAGGCAGAGCTAATTACATAGGAATAGTGCCTAAGCACCGAGGGATAAGGAGGGAAAGGAACTTGTGTCAAATGAGAGGCAAAGGTCAAGGGGCGACAACGACGAAGAGGCCCCTAGCCCTGGTCCGTGTCAGGTGGGTAGCTCTCTGCCTACGCAACATGCTAGTGAGACTAAAGGTTTGTTTGGTTCATATGCTAACATTGTTATTATTTGTTATAATTTTTTGTCACACTTACCCAAGGTTAGTCGATAAAATCTTTCTCACACTTACCCAAGGTTAGTCGATAAAATCTTTCTCACACTTTAGCACGCTTAAGAAAATTTTGCTACACTTTTTTGAGTCACTGATGCGAGAGACCATAGCAGTAGGAAGAGAATCTTGTCATAATTATGGCTATGAATTAAACAGATACCTAATTTGGTTAAACCTAACTAATTTTAGATGTGGCAAATAGTAGCAAGTTTTGACTATGCACCAAACACACTATAATAATACAAGTTTAATTTAGGCCATCAACGTGAACAAAAAATTATAATCGGCGCGTGTCGGCTCGTTTACGCTGGAAACCTATGCACACGGCCAATGGATCAACAGATTCTGCACGATCAAACACATTCTACTACTCCATCACTTCATCTTCTTAGCGCTTTGATCGACACAAGATTGATCATCCTGTGTTATACTATTGATCATATGACATACTAGCATGTATATGCATGCAAGTCAACAGTTGGGCACTGTTACTGTACTCCAGCTGCAGACAGGGCCAAGCTAGCATTGATGCGGTGGTAGGTGGATGATCATGATAGTGTGTGTGAGTGCTAGGATTAGGTCATTTTTTGAGCCAATTTCAAAGAAAATCAGGTTTTAGACTATTTGTAACACAAAACCACATGTTATATATTTATTTGCATAGAACCATAGATCCTTATACCATTTAACACAAAACCACATGTTTTACACCAATCCCTATCTTGGATGGCTTGGGCCCACTCGTCGGTGCTGACATGGTTGCCCAAGCCAGGTGATTTGGCAGGCAACACCACATTCGCTCCTGATGTGGACGCGTGCTCGCATATAAGGCTGAGTTGTATGAGCTAACACACCCTGTTCACAGACAGAAGGGGAGCAGGGAGGTGGGAAACCACGAGGGACATGGTGGAGGACTAGGGGCGACGATCAGGTAAAGGAACCGACACATCTGTAGTCGACATGGGTTCTAGCTCCTGCAGTAGATATGCACATCTACTTCCTTGCCGATTCAGTTGCACTTTGACTCCCATGGTTGAGCACTACGTGTGGGCTGTAGATGTAGCTTAGCAATTTGGGCTGAAATTAAACCAAGATTTGGTCTTTTGTTCCTAATTTGTGTTGCGATACATGCTTGGGTTGGATTTGTTGATTTGTCTAAGGGATTAGGGTTTGGTTGGATGCAAATTAGTCACCAGTCACGGATGCAACTTGTTCATATTTTTTAATTTCCATTTATCTACGGATTTTGCATGTAGGTTATTTGAGGAATAGTGGAGTCAATGTGTACTATGATGGTGCGACTGATGGTAGAACTTTTGTGCCAAAGAAGATGAACAAAGACTTGATTTGCTATTTGAGAAACCAAGTTCAAATGTGCCTTGGTTTTCTTGTGATGAGTGATTGACATTGTCATTTATTTGATTTGATGATCTTCGGTTTTGCATGAGCTTTGATGTGATTTGAATTGATTTGAGATTTTATTTGAGCATAATGATTATGGACTAATTGGAATTGGAGTTGGAGATATGTGTTTGCTTGTCTCATGGTGTGCAGGTGATGGATACAACTTGGCGGTCGACGGCGGGATGATTGAGGCCAAATGGAGTGTTTGGTGCCAGACGATCAAGAAGGCCGGGCGGAGTCAAGGGTGATCCTAGCTGAACACGTGGAGGTCAAGCAAAGCATTGAAGGCGGATGGAGATGGCGTGTTGACAAAGTCAAGCGAAAGGAATACCGGTGCAAGTGACAAGGCGGCCCGAAGGATCGGGAGCGGGAGAGACTTGTCGGCGGTCAGGATCGCATGACGGAGTACACGCGTCGACATCGAAGCGCTTGCTTAAGGTGTAAGCAAGGCGATGAGTCACGCTTTGAGAAGCGTGCAGGCGGTTTCGTGGTTTGGCCTCAAAACTGTGGGAGGACTGGAGGAGTATGTGGCACCATCGCGAAGCTTGCGTCGAGGCGAAGCTAAGTCGTGAAGGCGCCGCGGCCGTCCGATGAATGGAGAAGAAAATAGACCAAAATGCCCTCAGTGGTAGGTATGAGTGCAGAACAAGAGAGGGATATTTTAGGGAAAAGCTAGGAAACTTAAAAGCCAAGTTTCCTAGGCCTATAAGTAGAGGGGTAGGGCTAGAGAGAGCTTTGAACCAGCCACTTGAGCCCCCTTGTGCCACTCATTTGAGAGCCTTAGAGCTAGGATTTTAGAGGAGAGAAGGATGAGTGCTTAGCCTATGTAATAGGTGAGAGTTTTGAGAGATAAATCTTTGTAATCCGTCTAAAATAGGGCTGATCTCTTTGAGTAATTAAGTTTATATTTTTGCATATGCTTGAATTCCCCTCCTTCTAGTTTCCCTCTATTGGTTCCCTTTCAAGTTTGCAAGTTTTTCGATTTTCGGTTTCGATTTTCGTTTTGGTTTTTGGGCTGAAATTTCAGCACCTTATGAGATCATTCTTCTTGTTGCTAGAGGCATAAAAACTCACATATGAGTGTATGCTCATGGGTCTTGAGTACCCTTGCCTCTAGATCATCAACTTGGAGAGGTTTCTTGCCCGGTGATCTTTTTCTTTGAGCTGCAATATTTCACTTTTGCAGGGTTATTTTTCTTGATGCTAGTGGCTTAAATACTCACATACTCATGTATTTGAGCGGATCTTGAGTCCCCTTGCCACTAGACTATCATCTTGGAGGATAATCTTGTCCGGTGTTCATCTTATCTAGTTTCTTTGGAAGTTGCGAGTTTTATGCACAAAGACACATGGAATGGTCCTGAATGGAACATATGGTTCATATTCCATCTGTGGAGTCATGTTTCCATTGAAGTAGTCTTCTTGCTTTGTCTCTTTAATTCTTTTGCTTCCGCTTGAGCGTTTTGAGGTGCGTTGGGTGAGAAATAGGAAAATACCATCTATTTCGAAAGAAATTTGTTGAGGCGCCTATTCACCCCCCCTCTAGTCGTCATTCTCGTTCCTATACTATTTCAATCTCGTAGACATGATTGATCCTCTTGGGTACTCTTCATCGGACTACATATACTACAGCAAGAAAAATGGCAAGGGGTTGAAGAGCATGGTGTTGATTGAAGATGATGAGCAAGCCAGAGCAATGCTTAGGGGGTATGAAAGTATGAAGGTTCTGAATTCGTATGTCATGAAGGATGGATGGAAAGATAATAGTGCTGCATCCCCTGATAAGGTGAAGGGCAAAAGCGTTACTGAGGTTGATGATGTGGGTCTTATTGAACCAATTAGAGGGGAAAATATTTCTTCAAGCTCAGAGGAATATGAAGATGAAGTAGTAACATACTTAGACGTAGATGATTATTGTGAGGGCAATACAGATGTAGAAGACTTATTTCCATCCAAGATCCTATTGAGGTATGCACAATAGAGGATAGAACGGGAAAGAAGTCCATTATTACTACTCAAGGGTCTAGTGCTAGCAAGCTGTCGGAGGGTGAACTTCTCAAGCAGGGATCCGGAGGGACCCTTTGAGATTCGGCCAAGGGATGATTCTGAATTCGTTTTGCGAGTGAAATAAATGGGCGTAAATACGATGCAGGTGGAATGGAAGGATCGGATGCAGGAAGCAGTAAATGGTCAGGGGATTTTTAGACAGGTTCGGACCGCACTGAGCGTAACACCCTACTCCTGTGTGTATGCTATAAATGCTTTGAGAATGTCTCTCTGAGTGTTTGCTGTGTACAAGAATGTTTGTCTAGTCTAGAGCTTCGTGCTCTTTGTTCTTCGGTGCTTGTCGGGCTTGTCTGTGCTTCACTCAGTCTGGCCTCTCCCTTTCTCTGGGGTGCCCGCCCGGCTTAAATACCCGCCGGGGCGGTAGCGTGCCCAGAAAGGGATGTCACGAGTTCCAAGGTGCCATAAATGAAAAGCAACCATCATGGGCTGCTGCGCGAGGTGACGGGAAGGGTTGAAAACGCGCCCCATCTGGTCTTGTAAGTCATCATACCGTTTTTCAACGGGCGCCGCGGGGAGGGCCTACCAGGCAGCCACCGAGCAGCTCGGCGTGCCCGCCTAGTCAGAGCAAGCCTGACACAGCAGGATGGCAGGCGAGACGCCTTGGGCTTCGCGATGTTATCCCGAGGCGTGCCGAATGTCCCGCGATGGGACCTGTGCATTAAATATCCCCACGCCTCCCTGCCAGGCCGTGGCAGGGACTGACAGCAAGCATGGGGGGAGCAGTTGGAGATGACAGGCCACGCGCCCTCTTAATGCAGCATCGGGCCTTTCACTGGTTGACACCTCACCGTTGGGCCTCTATGGGGGCCACCGACGAAGGACTTCTTAGGCCCTCGGGGAACTGAGTGCTCGGGGGTCACTGTTCGCCGCCCCGAGCACTCTCTCCTGGATATGCCCTTTCTTGGTCCTCGGGGAACCGAGTGCCCGGGGGCCACTGTTCACGACCCCGAGCACTCTCTCCCGGAACTGGCTGTTCGGGTCTTCGGGGAACCGAGTGCTCGGGGGCCACTGTTTGCAGCCCCGAGCACTCTCTCCCGGAACTAACTTCCCTTGGGTCCTCGAGGGACTCGGGTGCTCAGGGGCCACTGTTCGTAGCCCCGAGCACCCTCTTCCCGGTACTTAGCTTTCCTTATTGTCGGGGGGGGGGGGGGGCTTGAGTGCTCAGGGCCACTGTTCGCAGTCTCGAGCACTCTCTTCCCGGCACTTGGTCTTCTCGGGTCATCGGGGAACTCGGGTACTCGGGGACCACTGTTTATGTTCTCGAGCACCCTCCCCCGGGACTTAGTCTTCTTCGTACCTCGCGAAAATAATCTCCGCGGGAGGGCGCCACGTGGCAACCTGCTGATCTGGCCTCGGGACTCGGGGACCCCTGATTCCTGTGTCACCGACACAAGCCAAAGGAGTAGGCTGATAATTCTAAAAATAGTGAGACCACAGCTAATGTTGATGGTGTTATTCTTAATGTAATATCTGATCATCCATGTGATGATAGCAAAGCATTGTGCTCAAGTGATGATGACCGTTATGCAGAGGAAATTGAAGTCAATAAAGCACGAAAAAGGAGTAGGCCTAAAAGGCTCACTGTTGAAAGGATATAGTTTGATGAGTCCAAGATATTGGATCACACTTAGCTTGTCAAGCCAATGTGTTTTCAAGATATGCATCAGTACAGGAGAGCTCTAAAGAGCCGCCATATAGTTCAAAGTAGAGATTACAAATACATGAGAAATGACGCAGACAGGGTGATAATTGCTTGTAAAAGAGAGATATGCCCATTTTACATGTATGCATCTTAGATTGCAGCGGAGCACACAGTTACCATAAAGAAGATAGTTGACCCTCGCATGTGTGGAACTACGAGGGAGAGCATAAGAGTCAATAGTACATGGCTTAGTCAGGTGTACAAGGATGAAATAAGGAGTGACCCAGACTAGAAGGTGACTGCATTGATGGATTCGGCAATGGGGACATATGGGGTTGACATCACCAAGATGATGGCTGTCGGAGGATGAACTCCACAAGCGGGGATCCGGAGGGACCTCCTTTGAGATTCTGCCGGGGGGATGATTCTGAATCTACCTCGTACGTGAAACAAATGGGAGTAAATGAGATGCAGGTGGGATGGATGATCGGATGCTAGTGGAAATAAATGCTCAGGAGATTTTAGACAGGTTCGGGCCGCATGGAGCGTAATACCCTACTCCTGTATTAATGCTATAAATGCTCTGGAAATGCCTTTCTGAGGATCTCTTGTGTTACAAGGCATTTTGTCTAAGTCTAGAGCTTCGTGCTTCTTGTTCTTCGTCAGCTTGTCTCGGTCCTGAAGAAGCCGTTGTCTTCTCGAAGAACTTGATCTGCAGCGAGCTCGATCTCTTTTCTCCGGGGAGTCCGCCCCCCTTTTATAACCCGTCGGGGCGATTAGCGTGCCCAAAAAGGATGGCGCGAGTTCCAAGGCGCCATAAATAGAAAGCAACCATCATGGGCTGCAGTTTGATGTTACAGGGGGTTGAAAACGTGCCCCCGCCTGGTCCTGTTGTCATCATCCTGCTTTTCAGCGGGTGCAGCGGGGAGGGCCCACCGGGCAGCCACCGAGTAACCCCGCGTGCCCGCCCGGTTAGAGCGAGCCTGACACAGCAGAGCGGCAGGCGATATACCTCGAGCCCTGCGACGATATCCCGAGACGCGCCGGATGACGTACGATGGGACCCACCGTATTAAATGTCCCCACGCCTCCCTGCTAGGCAGTGGCAGGGACTGATAGTAGGTATAGGAGGAGTGGTTGGAAGTGACAGGCCATGCTCCCTCTTAAATGCAGCATCGAATCTTTCACCAATTGACACCTCACCGCTGAGCCCTTGTGGGGTCCATCGGCAAGGGGCCTCTCAAGTCCTCGGGGAACTCTGGGTGCTCGGGGACTACTGTTCATAACCCCGAGCACTCTCTCCTGGATATACCTTTTCTTGGTCCTCGGGGAACTCGGGTGCTCGAGGGCTACTGCTCATAGCCCCGAGCACTTTCTCCCGGAACTGTGTCTGCTAGGGCTATCGGTGAACTCAGGTACTCGGGGACCACTGTTCATGGCCCTGAGTGCCCTCTCCCGGAATTTATACTTCTTGGGTCCTCAGGGAACTCAGGTCCTCGGGGACCACTGTTCATGGCCTCGAGCACCCTCTCCCGGAACTTGGTCTTCTCGGATCTCGAGGAAAAGTCCCCGAGGGAAGGCGCCACGTGGCACTCTACTGTCCTGGCCTCGGGACTCGGGGACCCCCGGTTCCCATGTCACCGACAATGGCTTACAGAGCTAGGAGCAAAGCTAGTGAGAAGGTTCTTGGAAATCATAAGGATCAGTACTTGAGGGTGAGAGACTACTTGCAGACTATGATAAATACAAATCCAAGGAGTAGATGCATTGTGTCAACAATAGAGAATCCACAACCTGGTAGAAACCCTAGGTTTTATGGACTCTTCGTGTGTCTATATGCTCAGATAGAAGGATTTACATATGGTTGTAGGCCCTTTATAGGTTAGTGTTCTTATTAAACCTTTATTAAACATTTATTTGAATTTGATGTCGATTTGACATTCTATTCCAGGCATTGATGGTTGTTTTATTAAGCTCACCAATGGAGCACAAGTGCTTGCTGCAACTGCTAGGGATGGCAACAACAACCTGTACCCATTGGTATTTTGTGTAGTCAGTAGAGAGGATTTAGAAAATTGGACATGGTTTCTACAGGAGCTGAAGCATGCACTTGGTGAAGAGGGTGATGAAGTTGGAGGTTGGACCCATCATATCTGATAGGCAAAAAGTGAGTAATTGGACACCCAAACACTTCATTGTTACCACATTTTGTACTACTGGCACTTCTAATGCTTTGTCTTAATTGCAATGCCTTCTTAGTGCCATCAAGAAGGTGTTCCATGGATGTGAGCAAAGATATTGCAAAAGACACATATATTAAAATTTTGCACTGCTAGGTACAGAGGTGGAGACCTTAAAAAGCTGATGGACCAAGCTATGTATGCTTTCACTAAGGGTAAGTTCGACTTTGCAATGGCAACATTGAAAAAGGAGAATGAGGATGCATGGAAGTGGCTCAATGACATACCCACAAAGCACTGGACGAGGCATGCCTTTGATACTAACTGTAAAACTGACTTGGTTGTAAATAACCTCAGTGAGGTGTTCAATAACTAGTGACAATGCTTGATTCAGTTAGAACCAAACTGATGGACAAGTGTTGCTCCAAGAGGGAAGGTGGGCAGTCGGCACAGTGGGAAATCACACCCCATTATGTTGAGAAGCTCGAGTTTATTGAAAAAGGATTCAAGGTACTGCAGGGCTATCTGTGCAGGCATGGATATTTGGCAAGTGAGTTGTAGAGAGTCCACTTATGCAGTAAACTTGGAGACTAGAAAATGTGGTTGCTTTAAATGGGACCTAACTGGAATACCTTGCAAGCATGCTGTGTCAGCCATATACAAGGCAAAGCGACATCCAGAGGACTTTATGAGTGATTACTTCACAAAATAGCTTATGTGAGAGCCTACCAACACCTCATATATCATGTTTCAGGAGAACATGACTGGGTTAGGACTAATACATCAGACATTGATCCTTCGAAATTCTTTAAGCACCCAGGAAGGCCAAAGAAGAATATGAGGAAAGGAGTAGATGAGGTTCCACAATATAGTGGGAGGGTAAGGAGCACATAAATTACATGTTCTAACTGTCATAAGGAAGGGCATAATTATCACAGTTGTTCCATTGCACTAAGGCCGGATCTAGAGATAAGAAAGAGGAAGCACAAGGTAATAGTTCTACACAAAATGCTTGCATGCATGCATGCGGATCATATCAAGCTGACTTGAATTTTTCTTACTGCAGAGCAATAGATCCATTCTAGAAGAATCAAGTCAACGAGATAGATCAAGTGTTCATGTACCTGAAAGTTCATCAACTGTAAGAGAGAGGATGTCTAAGATGGCTTCTAGTAGCCCTAGAAATAGAGGTGGGGATAGGGGAGAGGGAGAGGGAGAGGAAGAGGATGGGGGTTGCAAGTATTATGCAATGGCTGCAAGCAGGTGGCAATAGTAACGGTGGTGCATCATGAATAGAGCATTTGTTGGGTTTTTCATTTTTTTTTTGGTATTTTGGCATATATAACCCACATAGGAGATATTACCACAGGAAGTATTTTGAGCTATCACACTTAACCATATTCATGTCAGGGAGACGGTTATCATGTGATACCAACTAATTTATTGCAATGGTTTAAGTTCTAAGTCTTTAAGTGAAGCACAAATGTATGTGCACTTATTTTGTAATTATCGTGTATAGAATGCTTCTAGTCTTCTGCAACAATTAGAACATATAAACTGAATTAATATATCATGTTTACATATATTTGTTTGTTTATCGTCTCAGCATACAACTGGACACGTGCAATTGCTTTCATTTTCTATTATCGAACCATAAATACACAAGCTCACAACTTAGAGAAAAGCTATAACAAAGGAACTGCATAATCACCACTATCAATTCTCTTAGAACTTAGTTACCATCAGTTTCATTTTTGCAAAAAATAGCCATCACAGAACACAAGTTTGGGCAGCGCATACATTTTAGATGGCATGTCAAAATATTATACTACTGATGCAATGGCCTGCCACCAAAATACAGAGCATTCACAGACCATCTCAAACTCTTTTTGCAAGTATATAAGTTAGCACAAGCAGCAACACCACGTCATTTGGGCTCGCCTATCCGTTTCCAATTGTTTCTTTCGCTGAACCGAATCACAACATAGTGGTTGTTCAATGGACGGCCTAGCCCCATCCAAACTGCAAATGCCAAGGCCACCTACAAAAATGATATAAGAGACATTAGTATGTTGTAATGACAATTGCATGTATTCTTAGGGTTTACAAATCTAATGTTACCTATTTTAATGGAATTTTTCATGTCTTTAAATGGACAGCTGCCACCAATTGTTTGTGTGGAAAAATTCGATTGATGTACGATTTGTGAACTGGTGGTTGGAGTTTGGTTCACTGAAAAATGGGAAAATAATTATGAATTTGTACAACAGAACATCAGCATCTGATTTGACGATCACATAATGGTGTGATACAAAAATGAACAACCAAACACCACACATGGATATGCAGTGGGATGATCAGGTAACCATAATTTCATTTTTCAGAAATTATGAATCTTTTATGTAATAAAGAAATGATCAGAGACATATATTTATCACATATTGCCATTGTCCTAAAAATTTTTGGGGTATGCAACCCAGTGAGTGTGGACTGTGTCGTTCCCATCCCAGTTACTTGGAAAATACCTGAATGAACAAAATATACGACAATAAAAATATAATTTCAATATAGATTTGCAAAACTGAACATCAGAAGCACGCGATGGACACATGATGGTGGAAATAAATAACCAGAAACAACCTGGTGAGTTTTCATTTATGTTGGTCTGCACTCCAGTGACTGCAGACTGTGATGTTCCCATCTGAGTTTTGTGGAATAAACCTTCTGAATTTACATTTACGTAGGTGTGCAACCTGGTGAGTGCGGATTGTGTTGTTCCTATCTGATTTATGTGGAATGAACCTGACAAATGAGCTCGAATGAATGTTAACATACGTTAGAAGATCAGCAGCTAACCTATTTTCTTTTCTAACTTACCACCTGTATCTCCGGAAACGAAAACCGGAAATGACAATCCTTTCAACAGTCTGTACAAAATTACTTAGTACGAATGCACATCTCGGCCGTCGGGTAGCTGCTCACCATTTCAAAGTTAGTCATGGATAGTAGCTAAGTATTATCACACACGACCATAAGACCATTGAATATCATATACCTTAATCATGGAGCACGGTGTGAAAGGCAATCATAGGTTTCCATTGACACTGGTTGCCTCATTATTCTTTTGTTGACGTTCTCCACGATGCTCTCTATTAAGTTCATCTTTCTGCTGCTTCGACAGTTGGGACTGCCTGTCCCTTATCATTTGCCTTATTCGTTGAAGACGATCTACACATTGTGGTCCCACACTCATTGTTTCAACTCCATGAGAAGTAACACGTCAGATAGGAGCATGAGAAGTAGCTGCATATTGTAGGCGCATTAATTTACCACTTCTCGTTGTGTTTGTTAGGTCTTGAAATGGGGTACACTTCCCATCCCGAAATGACGCCGCATCTGATTGATGGGCCATCTGCAAGGAATGCATTCATTGTTTAAATGAGAGATTTAAAGCAGGTAGAGTATAGATACACACAATTCAAGTTCGAAGGGCATTCTACTCCACAAGCAATTTTGAGGAAAATAATATCACCAAGAAAGGATACTAAATTAAAGAGTGTAAAATATTATCACAATGTCGACATCAAAACAAAACCACTATGATTTGTTGTTCCCAAGTTCCAACCAAAACCGAAGCATCATTTAACCATGTTGTTGTGCTATCAGTGAAGTTGATTCACAGGATCCTCCCAAAAATGAGTTTGCGCAGGTCTGGTATTTCTATATTTGTTCACAGGTTTGTACACAGGTTTCAGGTTCATGACTATGACAATATACTTAGGCCCTTAAGTTATCATTAAAATTGAATTCAATGTCACTCGTCTGTTGTATGGTCATCGGACCTCGGCAATACATCACATACGCGACCCCGATCCCAATTTCACACAAACCCCATCCCCACGCATGCCGCACTCCACCACCGCCTTTATCTGGTCTCCATCAGCGCTCTGGGCCTCCTGCCGTCGTTTTATGGTCACCATGCACACCCTGCCATCGTTTCTTGAAGAGACAATGGTGTTGCTGCGTTGGTGGTCTTCGGAAGAGCGAAACATTTTACAGAGCACACGATAAGTTAGGGAGGCTTACAATTTATAGCAGACTCGCAGAAACTTCTCTTCTTGCTTCCTTGATCGGTACTGAAGGACCCCTTTATGCCATCCAAGCTTTCTACAAGGGACGACCTGAAAAGAATAACCAAGTCAAAAAAAATGTGGGGTGGTGTAGCAAACTTCAAGGGCAGATAGCCTGCTGTTAATAATAAAAAAGAAATTCACACAATAATAATAGGGATAAGATTTAGATGTCTTACATCCCAAAATTAGAGTTTTCAGAAGGATACACGAATCATGAGTACGCTGCCCGTACACGATAGAATGAATAATAACAATCAACATGTGAACTCTAATGCAAATGCCTTATGAAAAATATCATCTTAGAGAACTATCCCAAAGACCTCGATGGTTTTTTTGCCAATAAAGTAGTTTAGTCAGAAAGAAATTTAAGAAACATAGGATCATAGCAATCAAAGTAATTTCCTGGATTAATCAGTAGAGGCTTGCCCCTCCTGTTCTCTCAAAAATATGTGGGATGGTGTAGCAAACTTCAAGGGCAGATAGTCTGATGTTAATCAAAAAAAGAAATTTATACAATAATAATAGGGATGAGATTTAGATGTCTTATAGTCCAAAATTAGAGTTTTCAGAAGGATACACAAATCTCTAGTACGTTGATAGAACATGACAGAATGAATAATAACAATCAAACACATGAACTCTAATGCAAATGTCTTACAGAAAATATCATCTTAGAGAACTATCCCAAGGACCTCAATGAATTTTTTTTTGGCAATAAAGTAGTTTAGTCAGAAAGAAATTTAAGAAACCTAGGACCATAGCAATCAAAGTAATATGCTGGATTAATCAGTAGGGGCTTGCCCCTCTTGTTCTCTCAAAAAAGTAATCTGCTGGGAGTTATTCTATTTCTTAAGAGGTAATTGATGTATTCTATTTCTTGAGAGGTAAAACTTCAACAGTTCAGAATGAATTTAGAGAGCCATTAGATCATGGGGATCAAAGTGCTCTTGTCAGCTATTCACTATGATATTCCAGAGAATTACAATAGAAAGTTCCAGTTATTGAAGGTCAATAAGTCAACCACTTCCTAGGCAAGTGGTTTCAGTTCTTTTCAGAGAGCAAATTAACCATGCGAGAATCAAACTTATCATTCATTTCAACACGTGCACCCACAATCACTGGAAAGTAATGTGTATTCCTCAATTTTCCAATGGCAGAGGGTGTCTAAATGACAATATGATGAAGGGAGCTAGAAGCCTAGAATCCCAATCAAAACAACAGGTTACTGTTGACGGCAGGACTACCAAGTGCCCACACTAGGATGGACCAAACTAAACACAGCTACACCTCAATATCTATATTGCAGAATCCTAATGATAGCTAAGTGGGAAACAGGACTGAACCATTGTTATACTGTAGTGATGCAGTCTGGAGTTCATGGAGATTGTATAATTTAGACACTGACCAATTGGGAAAACTAACATAACAATTTGCTTGGTAAGAATAATGTTGCCGAACATTGATACTCTCACCTATTTCCGCAGCTATTTACCCCTTCATCTACTATAGCCGACAGACATAATACACTAAACAAAATTGAGAAAACAAATAAGGTACAATCTACCTTGTTGTTTGATTTGATCACAGCAATCACAAGATTTTCAGATAGTTGTTCTAAGAAAAAGATTTACAGTTAGTTATAAGGAATTGGTATCACAAGATCTGACTTTTTATTGGCTAGACAATTCTTCCATTGTGTTGAAAACACTAACACACCTTCTGGTAGAGAAGTCATCCACACATGCATGTATGTTTGAACATAAACATTGTGCTTCAGGGGAAAAACAGTATGCTCATGACAAGGTAATATCTTGTACACCTGCTTGGGAGCTGACACTCAAATCTTATCCACATTGCAATATTGGAGAATAATTATGCATCTGAGAGCAATAATTTTTTAACTTACTTTGCAATAGGTAGGTTATTAAATGCTAATTAGGCGTCAGCGCATGCACATCTGTTTCCAACGGATCATCCTATACACAGTGAAGTGCAATTAGCAATATCCAAAAGATGATAAAGGGCCCTAAATGTTTTTATACAAGGCCAATTAAGCGAACACCTAGGGCAGACCTCTCCTAATCTCATATGTGCACAGTTTCATGCTGCAATTGAAACAATCTAATCATGCATGATAATAATGCCAAGGAAAATAAAAAATTATCCAATCAACAGCAGCAAAATAACAACAGAGATTCCTCACATCTACTGCTACAACCAAGCTTTCATAGTTTACAGGAGTCATCACAAAAGCAACCATCCAAAGGTGACTCGGATCATCAGCGACAACTAAGTGTGCGCTCACACACAGCAAGCATAAATGCAGAAAACATGTTCGTGTAAAAAAAAAAGCAAAGAAAGATCAGCTGTACCTTCCTATATCTACGAGGGTCGGAGGACGAGAACGGGGTGGGGAAGGAGGAGCAGCAGGAGGAGGAGGACGGCGAAGGGAAGGAGGTACATCGAGTACCAGCCACCGGAGTCTGGGAGGCAAGTAGAGCACGCGACCAGGGGCGACCGAGGGCGGCGCGTTCTTGACGGAAAAGGGTGGTGGCCGTGTGGTCTAGGCGAGCAGGGGCGATGCGATCTGGATGGCAAAGGCCAGCACGTCGGAGGCGGCCATTGGATTCAGATCTGACTATTCAGTTAATCTCGTGGACACTTGTTGGGTGGATATGGATTTCTAACAGTTGATGAAAACTTAATTTTGGTTATTGGATTGAAAGAAACACCGTTAACAAATTTTGTTTGTTAGATTTGTTAGATGTTGATCGATCTGAGAGTGTTGATAGTTTCGTGGACTTTTTGTGAGGTGTACATAGGATTGTTCTAATTCGTGCTTTTGTAGATTAGATGACAAGTTCATTTAAGAGGCAACAGAGAGGTTGACGAAAGAGAACCTTTGTATGGTACAAATCAAATTATTTAGTTATTATTCTTCACCAGCAAAGCCGAGCACTGACTACTAATGCTCTCACTGGTTCTTAGTTCGGACGCAAATGGTTTACCATGAAGAAGCTTCAGGGCTTCGGGAGGGAATACGGGCACTCCTGTTCGATTTATTTCAGAGTGCTCAAGAGGACGATGGAACACCACAGCAAGAGTCGCATTCCGGAGATCATTCTGAAGGCGAAGATAAGGGCGCGGATACAGTCATGGCTATAACACATGGATAGCGATGAGTGAATGTTTTCTGTTTCAGCAAACACGGGCTCTGAACAAGCTCCTACTCAGAGGACTGCATGTTGGCTGCAGATGTGATGCTGCTGCCGAGGCTCTGAAGAAGCTCCTACGCAGTCCTGTTATTTCACATGCCAACCTATTTTTGTCGTTTTGGAGATGAAGCGCTGGAAAAGAAGGCACAACGTTGTTAAGAAAGCGAGGTCGCCAGAGTGAATTTTGATCAGTCTCGGCGCAGGAAATGCACACTGTAGAAGTTATGCTTAGGAGGGCGAATGAAACTGTTCGTTCCTAGATAGAACATGCATGCTCTGAAAATTTATGATAGTCTTTGGGCTCGCTTTTGGTTTGACTGTTTCTCAGTAGCCAGTTATCTGTGAGAAGGTTGCGAACTGTTATGAAGCCCGAGCTGAATTCCGCGTAAAACATTGGGCATCAGAAGAAAAAATAGTGATAAATTAGATATGCAACAAACTACTTGAACCAAATACGGTGTTTGAACAGGTGAATGCCAACATGACATTAAAGGTTTATAAACAAAAAGCTATTTGGAAGCGGGGTTGCGCTGGGAATTTCAGATTTTAGGCATCATTTGAACTAAATTCCTAAGTTTTTGGTACCAGTTAACCCCTTTCCAAATAGGCCCCAAGAGAGGATCACTTTGTGGGATGTTATAGGAAGTGTGTCGCCTGCAGTCCATGCATTTCAATGCACGTCATGCATATAAGGTAAGGCGCACTCGTGGTTTCTATACGTATCTTTATTGCAATTGGAAAAAAAAAAGAAAAAGAAACACTATCAGTTCAAGAGAATAAAAATTGGGCGCCAACAAACACGAAATATTACGTCTGAGAACAATGCATGGATACTGCTAAAACTTGTGCAGTTATGCTGTTAAATATGCATTGCTGCCATGGCAAATATGTCAGAGCATCGTGATAAAATCCCATGTGACTCAAAATGAGGAAATTGCGCAACAAAAATTGATAATGCAGATTCGTAGAATATGGATATAGCGATGAACACCATCACTTGGGAGAATAAGATAACTGGCACATAAGACCATAAGTTATAGGTTGCAAATTTTTAGTACAGATTCCATCAGCAAAAACTCGAGGGTATAGTCCACAACTCATGAAACATGTGTTATTGAAATCCAGTGGTGGAAAGGCTAAACAAAATAAGCTTGTGACCGAAACACATTCCTGTTATAGAGGTGTAGCAAATCCTGAAGATGCAAACCAGATAAACAATAGATTAGAACAACATACCAAAACAAAGGGGTGAATGAAAACATTACAAGAAATACACAGAAGCAGAGCCCAGGCAGGTGTTGCACTACCAAAAAACTGTGGTCTATTTTATAACTAAAACTGCTTCTAAGCAGTTAAAGGGTAGTACTTGCTGAAGGTGCTCAAATGCACATGCACATACGTGTCAATTCATAAACTATTGAGGTACTACACGTAATGTGAACCCATAAAACATAGGGTTATTTGTCAGTAGAATATATCCATTTTGGCAAGGAAAAGGAATTCATCAAGTCATCCAGCCAACAAAATCACCAAAAGTCCACACTAGTAACTGCCTATATATATATATATGTATACACACACATATATATATCGGTACTCCTGGGAGTATGTACTCCCACATACGTATCTCATAAATAGAGAGTATCTCATGTGATAAATGGTATGTACATGGAGCATGTAAGTAATAAGATCATCCAAGTAGTATGTATAGTTTTTTAGGTGGTTTGCACATATTTTTTTGAGTATATTACATTTTATGTACAAATACAAAGGTATTATCAAAATCTAATAAAATTGATGGACTACTTTTCTATTTTTTCATGTAGTTCATATGGAGTATCTTAGAATGAATATATAAGTATACTCATAGTGATAAATGAGTATATCCATTTCATTTATATGGAAAACTAGTACACTCATAGTGACAAAGGAGTATATCTATTTCATTTAGTGACAAAGGAGTACACACACGCAACGAGTCTATTATGCGAACTACATGAAAAATGGATACACACACATACGGCGAGTCTATTATGTACCTAGGCGCATTGTAGTTTACTGTTGCGCCACCCTCCAGTTGCAACTCAAACAACTATCAGTTACAATCCGCTAGGTAGACCAATTACAACCGCGCGTTCAGAAATACATAATTGCAACACGAAAAGCTAGCGAATTACGTTTTAGATTGTACTATGATTACAATCACGTTCCTTAGGTTGTAGATCATTAGGTAAGAAATTCATTAGGAGTTACGTTTATCTATAATGCAATTACAACTCAATTTTTTTTTTATTTCCGTCTGGTTGTAACTCTCTATCTTACGGATTGTAACTCTACTATTTTTTAGATTGTAACTGGGGGTGGTGCGACAGTAACTATATATATATGTATGAGGTGATGACAAGTAGGTGAGGAAATGTGCAATATATGAATACCTGTTCTAAAAAAGAAGAAATATGCCAAGATGCATGCAAAATTAAAGAACATAACAAGAAGAGATTTCCCAAGTCTGTACATAATCAAATGTTGTTGCTAGGAAGCCAAAAGAGCTGTAGCTAACACAAACAATAACATCCATCTCAAGATATTGTGCATTCCGGATCTCTTAGACAAGTGCATCCTAATCATGGCGGCGACAATGTTAAGTAGAAATGGCATCCAGGTAACTTAAAAGGAATGCAAATTAGACAGAAGTTCTTCAAGCCCATCCACTATAGAGGACACAGGTAAGGAGGCGGCAAATCAAGCATTTTGATCCAAGGAATGCAAATTAGACAGAAGTTTTTCAAGCCCATCCACTATAGAAGACACAAGTAAGGAGGAGGAAATCAAGCATTTCGATCCAAACTTTGCGTTGGCGCACGCTTTGTGCTAACCACTAGCATAGCTTAATACTATACTTCAACTTTTGGCGTAGTTATTCATTTTAAAGTGCCCTTAGCCTAGGCTCTATAACCATCCAGTATCGTTCAAGGAAAATGCAAGTAAACTAGATAATTACTCACAAGGCACCACTGATAATCAACTGAAGGTGAGAACGAGAAATCTAATTCCGATCTGATTCAGTAAAGAGTTTATTTCAACTTTCTACCTTAAGTAACAATGGCATGCATCATTCACGGCGCAGATGTGGAAGAAACGGAGTATAACCAATATACCTTCTGAGAGCCAGCCCCAAGAGCCGGGCTTGAGCCCGAGCATGGAGGTGAGAAGCGCCGACGCCGTAGCGCTGTGCATCGGCATCAGCGAACACTGCACGCCGCCGAGCGCCGCCACCGGCAACCTGGTGACACGATGACCACACCGAATCTGAGCAAGGAAAAAAAAAATGCTTCGCGAGAGAATCAGAAGCGCCAGGCTACCTCGAGATCGCGAGTCGCCGGCGAGAGGCGCGCGGCAGAGACGCGGCTGCCAGCTCCGGAGAGCGAGCCACAGCCTGGCGGGAGAGCGTTGCGGAAAGAGTCGAGGGGGAACCGGAGCGCAGCGCCGCTAGGGCTCGCCGCGCGCCGCCAACCGCCGCCGCCATCGATGGTGCGGTTGCCCTCTAAAACCCTTCTCGGGCCCTTTGCAGATTTGAGAATGCCGGGGGGCTCCGTGGACCAGGTCTATAGCACAAGCTGTGAACGTCTTGCCGTCTGCAACTGACAGTGGTGCCGCCGATTGGAGTTCAAATCTGCTAACATAGCTTACATGTGTTTTAAAATTTTGGACCTTACAAGGCAGCATAGCTTATTCGTATTTCTTCATTTGAAGGTGCACATTTTGATCTTTCAAGAAAGAAGGTGCACATTCTAAGGTTCAATTTAGAACATTAGATTTTCGTGGACTTCTGTAAAATTCAGGCAAAATTCATGTGAAATCCCTGAGTTCGAAAAGGGCTAAGGTACCATTTGGCTTGGAAAAATCAAGCCAACAAAAGCAAACCGCGAGGGGGAAGTTACTTTTGCAAGGAATCTATAGCTTCTTAATCCAAGCGAAGCCAACAAAGAGGGAAGCAATTCAAGCCAAATACATTTTTTTTTTGCTTTTCAGTTTCTCTAATAGCCAATTTCTTTAGAAAGGCTCCAGAGCCAAAGAAAATCTAAGTCAGAGCTGAAGCCAAACAGGGGTACATGAAGCAGTCAGAAAGCTCTGTAGTCAGCTGAATCAAAGTTTACATACCAGGGGATCAAAACCTAGTTCATTCTACTAATTATTTTGCAGTGGCAAGTAAATAAACCAAGGGCATCAGCAGTTAAAGAATATGCTTCTGGCTTAAACGCATGAACTGCAAAGTAGAACACTAACCGGGCATAGTGTTACAAAGAAGACATCATACAACATATCCCTGACATGAAACTAGTGCCTAACTAAATATTAGATAGGCAACAACCTACCTTTAGCATATAAACAACCTATTGTGGTTTTGTGGATCAAAATTGACAATGATGTGGTCTTCTAGTATCTTGTTCACCAATAGTCTTTGCAAGAGCACACACCATTTTCAAAATGGTGGAACCTCTTTGCATCCCTTGCGATGATCAGACGACCAACAAGTTTTGAGATTATCTTCAAAGCCGTATGGCAATCTCCACAGGAGCGAAGATTCTTTATAACACGAATAGGTGAACGGGCAGCACTAGTTATAAGACCGTAACTGATAGCCAGCCTCTCGCTATGAGCTAGCAAAGCATCCTCTTTAGTTTCTTGGTCAACATCGTGAAGCACGAATCGAGTATCAGCGATATACCCAGCTTCCTTCATATGAGCAGCTAAGTACCTCAACTCTTCATAGATCTTCGGAGTGTCAGGGTGGGATCGATCTCCAGCTCTATACTCATGGACCTTGCTCCTAGCTTCAGCAACACTAGCCTTTTTCCTTTCTTTTTCCTTCGCAAGGTCCGAAGCGTCAACAGGGAGAAGACCCATTTTACACTGTTCATTCAGCCTAGAAGAGTCCAAACGCTCAATGATTTGAGCGCAAGATCTCCAAGCTCTAAAAAGCCATTAAGTCGACACATATTCATCAAGCTTTCCCAGACATCAATGCTTGGTTCCACAGGCATCCGTTCAACAAATTCACGAGCTTCAGCAATGTAGCCAGACTGTCCGAGCATACTAACAGTGCTGGCATAATGTTCCATGGTAGGAGTTATACCAAAATCTATCTGCATTGATTCAAAATGCAACATACCCTCATCAACAGAGCCCAAGATTCCACAGGCCAAGAAAATATGCTTGAACATGCCAGGATCTGGCTTATCCCCTGTCTCCTTAAACTGATAAAAAAAATCAATTGCTTCTTCACCAAGACCATTATGCACAAAACCAGAGATCATAGTGTTCCAAGAAGTCAAATCATGATGATCCATAGTATCGAAAAGATTCTTTGCGTCTTCCATTGAACCACATTTAGCATACATCTCCAAAATTTTGTTTTGAAGATCTGTGTCAACAGCAAGTGACGATTCAGATATTTGACTATGTATTACTCTTGCTTCTGCAAGAGCAGTTGAATCACTGCATGCTTGCATCAATCTATAGTATTGAGGAGCATGTAGTACAGTTTTCTTTTCCTGTAGCAAAGCCAGAACTTCCAAAGCTTCTTTTACTTTGCCATCTTCACATAGCTTCTCCAGTTCCTCAACAGTACCATTGTATTTGCTTCTTACTTCATTAGGCGATCCATATCTTGAAGGGTTTCCAGGTAGTGACTGATAATATATGCCATCTTGATGTGGTGCACTGTTCAAGTGATTCCCAAATGACGCAGCAGGTTGAATATGTGAATGCTTTTCTTGATAAATTCCATGAGGGCGGTGTTGCACATCGGCATTTAGGTTCATAGAATATCCTCGATGATTACTCTGTGTGTCAGCTTTGCTAGTGACAAAAGGGCATTGATATGCTTGTGAAGCCTTGTATCCAAAATCACTATTGTTGCCTTGCTGAAACCCTGCAACATGCTCCTTATGGAAACCAGTTGGATTTGCATACTGGGACTGGGATGCAGGATATCCAGGCTGATCTGGATAACTGCCACCAGATCTATGATTAATACATTTCTGTTTCTGAAAGACTTGCTCATCATTTCCAATTAAGTTTGGACATGATTGTCCCGAAGGACCATAGCCATACTGCCCAGTAGTAGCTGCCTCTTCTTTATTGATCTTCTGGTTACTTTGGGTGTTATATCCAGAGCTATATGCATCATATCCATTTGAATCATGATACGTTTTTCCAATTAAGTTGGGAAGTGATGGTCGTGAAGGACCATATCCATACTGCCCAGAAGTAGCTGCCTCTCCTTTATAGATCTTCTGGTTACTTTGGGTGTTGTATCCAGAGCTATATGCATAATATCCATTAGAATCATGATACGTGTTTCCAGTTAAGTTGGGACATGATTGTCGTGAAGGACCATATCCATACTGCCCAGAAGTAGCTGCCTCGCCTTTATAGATCTTCCGGTTACTTTGGGTGTTATATCCAGAGCTATATGCATCATATCCATTAGAATCATGATACGTGTTTCCAATTAAGTTGGGACATGATTGTCGTGAAGGACCATATCCATACTGCCCAGAAGTAGCTGCCTCTCCTTTATAGATCTTCTGGTTACTTTGGGTGTTATATCCTGTATCGTATCTGTTAGGATCATGAAACGTTTGCCCTTTACCATATCCAGAAAGGCCATTATTAGCTTCCGTGCCATTGTACTCCTGACAAGCACTTGGAAGATCCTCACTAAGGCTTTCCTGATTGTATGGATTACTACTTCCATAAGGTTGCCTCACACTATATTTAGGTGTCTCATTATTCACTCTTGCACTAGCATATGGCTGATGACTGTTTGGAAAACCATATGATCCACCACTTCCGTAAGGTTGCTCACAATTGCCTCCATAATGTGTGTTGCCACAGCCACCAACATTCACGCCCTTATTTCTATCAACACCTGTTGTAGAACCAGACGAAGGGAAATCTCTCTGAAGTTGGTGGTTAAGGTTTTTTGAACGAAGGTCTCCATAACTCCCTGCACTATTTGCTCCCCACTCATGGTGGTAGTCTCCATCAATGTGTTCAGATGCGAGATTGCCAGCGCCTCGATGTGGAACCAGAGACTGCAGACCACCTCTTTCAGCTGGAATACTGCAAGACAAGAAAACACGGCAAGTGAATTTCAGAGGAAACATGTATTTAGAATAACGCTAACTTGGACAACTTTATATGTGAAATCATTGTGTTCAACTATGTGGTAATGAAAGTACTATAAATCAGTATTGAAGTAGTGCGTTTCAGCATACGTGACCTACAATCTGCTGTCTCTAAGGTGGCATGAGTAGGAGTATGCGTTTCATATTTTCCATTTCATGTTTTAATTGGAAACCACAGGCAATCCAAAATCTTTACCAAAAAATATAGCGTTCCGGGAAAAGGGGGTAAATTTCTGGGCTTCGTTCTTATGACATCGGGGCAAAAGTTCAGAGAAACGAATCACTACAGAAGACCAGCAAAAGCGACAAAACACACATGATTGGCGAAAGGAATATGGACACCGTCAAAGGGCCTAACAAGTCGTCGAGGCAGCCGCAGCGCAGGGTACCTGGGCGGCGAATCCACGCGCCGGTAAGGGGACACGGGTGCGGCCGCTGCCGCGATTGCGCCGCGAGGGGAGCAGCGGGCGGCGAGGAGTGCCCTGCGCGCCCCGACCATGGCGGCCATCTCCCTCCCTCTCCCTATGAACCTCTCGGCGTTCCCTGTGTTCTCCCCTCTAAAACCCTCGCGACGGCGAAGCGGAAAGCAGAACCGCTGCCCTGCGGCTCGGCCGTGCGTTGCGTTGCTGGGGAGTGGGGACTGGGCCGGGTTGCATAAACCTCGGACCGTGATTGGGTCGGACCAATTGGCTCCCCTGCCCCTGAAGGGTTGGGCTCACCCCTTTCCCCGTCCGCGTCAGCGAAATTCTGGTGGGGCGCACGTCAGAAACGTCACAGCACCAAAGCGGCCTCCTCTCTCTCAAACAAAAAAAAAAACAAAAACAAAACAAAGCGGTCGAGACCCGCACGGGCACGGCACATGGTTCGCCTCTCGCTAGGATCCGTTCGTTCGGCGGCACGGAGCTCGCAGCCGCAGACCGCAGCAAAAGCGAGAGCGGTCCGCCTCCAACTCCGGCCCCGGCCGCCGCGCCCATGGACTCCTCGCAGCAGCGGACTCCTCCACCGGGGGCGACCCGGCGGCGGATCACGAGGCCGCGGAGCCGCCCCGGCTCACGGTGATGCAGGTGGAGCAGATGAATGTGGAGGCCAAGGTGGTCCACATCTACAGCGTCCTCTTCGGAGCCGCGTCCAACACGAAATCCGTCGTTTGAGCATCCCCCAGAGCACTCCCCTGTTATGGCTAGTGATTGCGCCGGTAGTGGAGTGGCGGATCTGCACGCGTGGAGAAAGGCTGATTGCCTGGTTTTGTTTGGGGATTAGAGATTTTTGATAGACTTTAGCTCGACAACTTCACCTATAGCACCATCACAGTTGAAGGGATGCTGGGTTCCTGGACTCCTGGTTGGCTTGCTAACATCGTTGCTTACAGAAGCTTAATACCGCCAATTAGGTGTTGTACGATAGTGTCTTTGAGCTTCCACAAATGCTCGCTTGAGAGTTGAGATTACGATGTGCGCCACCTCCTTATACTGAGTTTTCTGATTGTTGGGTTGCTTTCTGCTGCAGGCTAGAGCGGTGGCGTGATCAGCATATCGACTTTTTGACGAAAGGGCTGAGACATCTCGGGCCAAACTTTCATGTGCTCGATGCCAAGTAATGTTTGTCCATGGCTAAGTTATCTTGCGGAACATTCTGTTTAAATTCATATCACTAATGCATAGTTGTGCTGGTATTTGTCTTTAATTGTTCTAGTGGACGGACCTTGGCTGTGCTACTGGATAGTTCATCCACTTGCTTTATTGAACGAAGTACTTGATGATAATCTCGAGGATGATATTGTGGACTTCTTAGCTCGATGTCAGGTTTGTTAATCAGCTGCTATATAATTGTCTGCTAATCTTGCTACAGTTTGCATTTCAATGTTCAAAAAATTTATGCTTGAAGGTATTTATTGATGACTCTTTCACTCTCTTTCCTGATGTTAGAGCAAGATGGAATGGATAAATTTGCTTGGCCAAATTGCTTAAGTTGTGGAACTAGATGTCTGAATAGATTTTCTCAGTCCATATGTACTTTTGCAGACATACATACTCAGGAACTAATAAATCAGCTGTCACAAAAATTTAGTCAGTTTGTGCATAATAGTAAATGCTAAGCCTAAATGATTGAGTTCTTCAGTTGAATTATAACACATATTTCTTTTCATACAAGGATGGCGCGTATACTTTACCTTTATTTCGTGTCATTTGGTTACTTGTTCTTTTCCTTTACAAATAGTTTACGGATCAATGTGAATTTGCTTATGCATAACAACTGAACAGGCGGATTTTTATTATACAAAACAAATTTACTGAAGCTATCCATCTGCATTTACATGTAATCACCATGTGGTCTCTTCTTATGCTGATGTTATTATTATTGTTTCAGGACAAAGATGGTGGATATGGTGGCGGACCTGGACAGGTTTGCTCCAACCTCACAACATTTTGAGTTTACCACTTTTGGCTGGATAATAGCTTTTGGTTGGTTAACATTTTGTGTCAAATTTTTAAATGAGATTTATGCAATTCATTCATCAAACTTAACATGTCCTGATAATTCAGGGACAGAGATATTTGTTCTTTCATTCACATTAAATGTCTTTTAAATTGACTGTTTGGACTAATCTAGGGTACACTTAACATGTTCATGTGAATGAACAAAATAACATCCACAGGCCACTTTGAGGTGATCAAAGTCTCTGAATATCCATTTTATATGCAGTATCTATTTATGTTTTGGCTATCCACTGAGATGCGTTTATCTAGGCAGCACCGGTACGAATACGTGTATCGGACTGATACAAATACGGGGATACGTCATTTTCCCAGGAAACCCAATATGCGGATATGTTTTACTTTTTTTTAAAAAAAGTAATAAGTTTGTAGGGCATGCTTATATTATCTGAATCACTCAGAGACTACTATTGCCTACATGTGCTATCAAACCAGAGCATATACCTAGATTTAACTCATCAGTAATTTGCATATGAGATGACAAAAGGTAGTTCAAATTATACAATATCAACATTAATTTGCTTTGTCATCTTTACAACATGCAAAATTGTTTCAACTCCATATGAATCATGACCACCGGCCAATTTTGTTAACCAATTAATCTAAAAAGGGGGAGAGTTGGAGAGGAACTCATCGTTGCCACCTGATGTGGCTGTGAGGGCATCATGGGAGGCAGGCGGCGGCTGGCGTGTGGGATTGCGGGCGACTTGTTAGGTCATGCGGGCGCAAATGAGCTGGGATGTGTCCCCGAAATATCGGACAAGTATCCATAATTATTATTTTTGGATACTTGCTAGATACGTATCCAACACGTATCGATATCGGATATGGTATCCGATACGGATACTCTTGAAGTATCGGTGTTTCAGAGGCGTTTATATCACTCAAAGGTATTTTTTAGCTAGCAAAGCTAAATTATTGGGGTGCTTTGATTTTATCTTCTTTAGTTCAATTTGTGGCAGTTCGGAGTAGACCATGAATCTTGTTTATTGTTTGATTTCCCGAATTTGGGTTTGTTGTTTGTGACTCGTTCAAGAGAGTTTATAAATACTATTTTTTTGACACCATTCCCTTGTTCACCTTTTTTTTTTTAGTTGCCTCATCTTGCTACAACTTATGCTGCTTTAAATACACTTGTGACTATAGGGAGTGAAAAAGCACTATTGTCGATAAATAGGTAACTCTTATGGTTGCTCTTAGGCAACATGTACTATGCACCCGTCATTTGGTTTCAATTTCTACATTGTCTGTCAGGGACAACCTGCACAAGTTTATGCTTCGGGTGAAAGATACATCAGGTGCTTTCAGGTATGCATTTCATGAGTAATATATCATGGGAGGAAATGTTTGTTTTCCATATTTAGTTCCTTCCACCCTGATGTCTGCACCTTTTTTAACTTGCCAGAATGCATGAAGGTGGTGAAATTGATGTCCGTGCTTGCTATACTGCAATCTCAGTGAGTTTATTGCGGTCCTTCGTGTTTTCCTTGCAATTCTCTGATATTTCCTCTTGTTGATGTTAGGCTGCCAGCTTGCTCTAACATCAGGAACTGGCAAAAGGTGTTGGGGATTACATAGCAAGGTTTGCTTTGGTTGATATGATTGCCAATTTTCCAACTGCAAATGCTTGGTTGCAGTCCTTCCCTATAGAATGATCAGTCAATTCGTATGCTAAATGCTTCCAGATGTCAAACTTATGAAGGTGGTATTGCTGGGGAACCCTATGCTGAAGTTCATGGTGGGTATGTTTCTGAGATTTTTCTATGAATGTTTCTAATTTATTTGTTTAGAACTTTAAGTAAAAGTTGCTTTGTTAAGGTACACGTTTTGTGGGCTGGCTGCATTGATCCTGCTTAATGAAGCAGAGAAACTGAACTTGCCTAGCTTGATTGTAAGACAAACCTCCAATCCCATTATTTGTTTATTTTTACTTCTACTCTGATGTGTGTTTTGTGTTACTTTGACTTCATGTTTTTAGCAACAGGAATATTTGAATAGGAACCCTTTGTTCATTTAGTAGTCCTTTGTTTTTTGATTGTACGGCATAGAGTCAATACATGTGTTGTTTGCTGTTGCAGCATTATTTTAATACAAAACCGTCTGGCGTTTTTACTGACTGTTGTCACTGTTTAGGGCTGGGTGGCGTTTCGCCAAGGATTGGAATGTGGATTTCAAGGACGAACCAATAAATTGGTTGATGGTTGCTACTCCTTCTGGCAGGTAATTGCCATCCATTACTGTCTTTGGTTGTCTTTGCCACATGCCCATATGTTCTGTTCCTTATGAAAGACGTCTGGTGTGTGACCAGGGAGCTACTGTTGCTTTAACACAAAAGCTAATGACGATTGTTGTTAAACAATTAAAATCATCATATTCCTGCAAAAGGCCTTCAGGCGAGGATGCTTGTGGTGCCAGATCATCTGGGCAGACTTTAGAAAACTCTTCCACTGGTAAGAATTTACATTTGGTATTTCTTTTTAGGAAATGGAAACTTTTCACCATATTGTTTAACTTATGTTTAATGAAACAACTTTCTCCTTCCTCGCTAAAAAAGAGGTTTCTGCTCCATATATCTAGTTAAATTAGTAGCTTTCTGGAATTCGTTATATATGTGCGCACTTAAAACAATGCAGTGATGTATTCGTACATGTAGTCGGTACAGCTATACATAAGACTGAATCCAGCTGATTTAGTTGTCTTCTGAAACTGTGGTGCGTTGGAGTTTTACTTCATATTTTGTAGCAGTTGTTTTGGAACTTTTGTAGTGTCAGGACTTTGGAAGTCAGGGTTACCTTCATAAAAAGTTTGTATGACTGGCGGCTGCGCTAGTATAATTTAGTCTGCTTCAGTGCTCTAAAAATGGGCAGTAAGCTTTGTACAAGAAATGGGTGCCCCTAGCTGTTGCTGTATAATCACCGGTTAGGTTGCATAATCGGTCTGCCTAGGCCGTAGAATCACTGCTAGGTGGATGATCAAATGATTATCCGTTACCGACTTTCAGAACCTTGGTTACTTGCTGCGGAATTTATTTTAATGCCTCATACCTACACAAGTTCTTTATTCTTTTCATCTACAACTTTATCATGTTCATATCCTAGATCTATGTACTAGTATATTGATTCAAGTTCTCAGAGATTATCCTGATTTATATCACTGTACTCATGTATTGTCTACTTTTTCCCGAAACAGTGGATTAAGCAAAGTTCGGATATGATTTTATAATGCAGAGCAACCAAATCGGCCCACTGTTCCACAACATTGCCCTGCAGCAATACATTCTGCTTTGTGCATAGGTGATAAATTTTTTAAATTTAATGCCGACGGTTCTTTATAAATAGTCGTCTGTACTAATGTTAGTACAGATGGGTCATAAGGTAGAGCCGTCACCTAGTTCATTTCTAAACCCTAGCCGCCTCCTTCTCCAACGTGCTTCCTGGTGACATCCCTGGTGACCGCGCTCCTCCCCGACGGCCCCCCTCCTGGCGACCTCCCTCAAGGTTCACCTGTCCTCCCTCTCTGCTGATCTAGATAGCAAGGTTCACTTATGATTTTGCTCGATGATGAATATATATACTAAGAATTGGGCATGTTCTCTGAGTATTCTAGCTTAGGCCTGTGATATCTCTAATTGTTTGGTTGAATCGATAGCACCTGGAGGCTAATTAGTGTGTGTCTCAGTTCTATTCTTGTATATTGAGATACACCTGGTGGTTTTGTTCTCCTATGTGCAATAAGTGTACATTGAGATACACCTGGTGGTTTTGTTCTCCTATGTGCAATCAGTTCATTTGATCTCTAGATTAGTGCTGCAGTGGATTTCAGAGTGAGTTTTACATATCTCATACTAGATAAATTGGTGATCCAATTGCTGTTACTATCCCTTTTGCAATTTGTTGTTCAATTTTGTTTTTGTATGAGATATGGTCTCGGCAGTGACCTTCTAGTCTTGTTTCGAGTATGTGCACTTTAGCTTAACACTGCAGTATTACCCATGATGATTCTTTGATCAATGAGAACTTTGTTCATGTTTTCTTACTAGCTGAATATTTAGGAACATTGTCTAATTGATGATGAATTCGATAGGACAATTAGGGAATTAGGGAGAAGGACCATGTTAGTCCTGAGGACAATTGTTATATTGTTTTCGAGAGCACATTTATTCAATTTTTATTCATGCTATCTAGTACTTGGAATATACATGATGGTGGATACTGATGGTCCTGTTTACATGTTGTTTCATTGGCATGTTTTTAGCCTTATTCTTCTACCGTATAACTACCGAGACCATTGGATGTTAGTTTGTATCTATACATACAAACAACACTGCATATACCTCGACTCAATGTACTACAACACAGAGGTATTTAGATCTGACAGACTTACTGACAAGGGTGTTGGAGAAGTATGCTTCGATAGGTGGGCTTGTATGGAGAGATAAACCCTCGGCGACCCACAACATAAGTTTTCGGTAATAATTTATCCGTCGCAAATCAATTTACCATTATAATATGTATTCTATAGAATTAAATTTATTGTGCACAAATTTCTGCAGTGTCACAAGCAGCCGCAGGGTATCAACCTCTGCCGATACTATGTTGCCTAGTATATGATGTAAATTGTTAGCTTTAATCCATCAGTATATCCATCAATTAGTGTAATTATAGTATATTAAAATACGTTTTTTTATCGTTGTGTCTAACTATTTTAATTTTTTTTCTATAGACATAAATTTCTTACAAATAGTCTCGAGAAGGTGGATCTTATGTATATTAAAAAACGGCTCATCCATTTCATAAATGTAGAGATCTTAAAGGAGAGCGGCGAATTTCATGATCGTAAGAACTTTATGAGTAAGGTTTGTAATCTCAACAGAAATAGGTCAATTCAATATATTGAAAATGCTTGCATCTTGCAGTCTATTGATGTATTATAAGTTAAATATCAAATGAACTCATTACTTTCTTTTAATTCAATGTGCTAAAACTAATTTGTTGGTTTATATATTGTCAGACACGGGTTGATTAAGAATGAAGAATGAAGATTGCTTTGCAAATGTTGTGAGGTTATATAATATTGATATTTTACTTCTGTTTATATGTATGATTTTGTGACATGATATATGTGTGACTTTATGATATTAAATGAATATGTTCGATCTACTATGTATATGATCTACTGTGTGTATGGAGTTTGTTGAGGGTTAATCATTTACAATAATTTCGTGGTATGTTGTATGGTAGGTGCGTGAACGGTGTTTCAGGAACTGTATATGTGTAGATGGTGAACTTGGGGATACATAAAGTTACACAGGTTCGGGTCTTTCAGAGGATAATACCCCTATATCTTGTGTGTTACTGAGGATTTCAGTTGATTACAGATGATGTTTTAACTAGTTGTCAGACTTTATCTCACTCTCATATAAATGTGGTTCTTATCCCTTTATATTGTAGGGAGTAGAAGGAGAACTTAGATGAGGATCTAAACAGAAAATCTCTGCTCATCTTAATATCTAATTCAAACTATTATTACGAAGGATAAGATGTGCTCACTTACTCTGAAGGCTCTATATATTATGTCTCTGTGCGCCACTGTGCTAGCCTGTAAAGTCATATTCTACAACATTTAATGCTATTAGATAGGATAATATTTTACGAAAGATCCTTTCTTCTGTAAAAATATATGTCCACTATCTCCTTTTAGCCTATTTATTAGATTATAAGATAAATTTCTAAATAAAATTCTATAAAACTTACTTCCCATCTCCCTTGATGTATCCATACTGGTCATATTCTTCTTCCTCGGTCTCCTGTAGAAGCACTCACGTGCTTGTACGCGTGTTTGGGTGTGTAGTTTCATTTGCTATTAAGAATCACCGATTAACCACTTTATTTCACGATAACAAATCGAGAGCTCGCTTAACACATGTAAGGAAGTGATAAGACGTTCAATGAACGCATGTTGAGCATAACAGACTGCCTTGCTTTTTAGTCGAAGCCATATGCGTCAATCGGCTCTCTAGCTAAGCCCTGAGCTAGCTAGGCCCATCACTTTATTCAAGCATACATGTACAAGACTCCATAATACGCGGTAAGGTCATTTTATTTGGACGTACATTACATATGCAGTACGTGCTTTATTCTTGCAGGTTCGTGCTATTTAGTTCAGGTTGGTAGCTGGACCGTGGTCCTGCTACTGCCACCTCAGAAGCTCGAATTTCCCCCGATGCCAAAGGTAGACTTGCTTGGGACCTAATGTGAAAAAAATCGAAGTATTACTCTGTTAGGCTAACTCCAACAGAATCCTCAAATTTACAGATTCTAATGCTACAGTACTTTACTGTCTACTGTAGCATCTCATACGGATCTCTTACCTATTGCTACAGTGCGTCATAGTGTTGTGGAGAGAGTATGGCACTGTGAATTTGCCAGAGTACTGTAGCATCTGTAATACTGTAGCAGCACTGTTTACAGAGGATGACCGTGGGTCCGGAGGGAGGAAAAAAGTAGTAGAAAGTAAGAAATAGGGTAGCTGTTGGAGATGGAAAAAAATAAGGAATGCTGTAATAGTGATAGGGGATACTGTAATAGTATTTTTATGATGAAAATTTAATGTAGCTGTTGGAGATAGTCTTAGCTAGCTAGTAACCCCACTGGCTCACTCGAAAGATGAGTAACAGAATTAACATATAGCAAATTCACCAAATAAACACAATGGATCTATATTACTCTTTTGAAATTGCTAGGCAAAATTCTTACCTTTCATTCTGGTCTTGAAACTTGGAAGATAAGTAAATTTCATTGGAACAAGTATGGCAAAATAAGAACACTCTACAGATTCCAACAAAGAGCAAATTCCTTTTATATCAGAGGAACAATATAAACCCAACAGGATTCCTATGAAATCACTACGTCCGGTTCCAAGTGACGATGCCCATGATTCCGTGGGCCTACTTATTCTCCATGTCATCAGATGAGTCCTTCAAATAACTCAGTGGCATTTTCTTTCTGACAAACCGCTGATAATTAAGTAAGGAAAGGGGGGAGGGGTGTGGGGACTGGGGAGTTCACCTGCGGCGGTGCTGGTCCGTTAACTGAGTTGCCACTTAGCAAGGAGCCACCGGTGAGCGACGTGCCGGTCACAGGGGCACTTGTATTGTTTCCCGTGTTATGATTCTACAAGAGTAAGAAAAATAGGTTATTTGGTCACTTTCAATACAAATGTTTTAGTGCAATGTTCATTTATTTCTACCTAACATGGGCACTACTCCATCCGGTCGTAAATACTTGTCATTTTTGAATTTTTACGGTTTCCAAGATATAATTTTGATCATTATTTTTTATTAGAATATAGTTAAAATATCTAATAAAAATATAATATTATGAAAGTATTTTTCAAAACAAATCTACATATATAATTTTTATGTTTCTAAACTAAATATTTTGAAAGTTATTGACGATCAAAATTTTAAAAGTTTGATCGAATCTTAATAAAGCGACAAATATTTATGATCGAAGGTATATCTATATAAATTCTCTCCCCAGTGCATAGTTTCTTCCACACCTCAAATGATGAGCCCTCATTCAATTATCAATTGTTTCCCATTGGTTGCTAACATTTGAATATGAACATTAAACACCTGAACGTATTTCTTAACTTGTTTTTTATGTTGGATATGCCTAGCTTATGTCTTTAGCAAGACACTAGCTCTCTCTCTTCTTTGATTGTTTGCCACCTCATAAAAATTCCTACGTTACAAGATTATTTACTGTCTAAGAAATAAGCCACGTTAGAGTATTGGGAGAGGCTGTACATCACCTTTAATGCTTGCCAGAATGCTTACAAGGTTTAATTACCTGCATGTTGTTCATGCTGCGCTGCTGGTTCTTGCCTTGAATCACAGGGGTGAAGACCCTGCTCACCCCGTTGGCAGACATGTCGGTGTCGTGTGAATGAGCAGTGAATAGAGAGTGCTTTTGATAATTTTTTTCTGGTGGCACTCTTGGCTGCTTGAGTCCATGGTGGTAGAACTAGCCATTCTTTTATAGTGCCATAATAATGCATCTACCGCATGATATGTGGAGCATAGGTTCATCTTAGTGGTGTAGAGAATTTATCCATGATATGACATATATATATATTCTTTCCGTGAGAATATAGTAAACCTAAGAAATGCTTTGTATGGAGTGTTGTGTTTCCTTCGATGATTTATGTTAGTTATCAACATATGTGTCCAAGTCTGTGGTTCCCGTATAATATCTATCATCGCACAAACGTTGTACTACGCAAGTACAGAACAGAACGGCAGAAAACCTCACATATATAGCTGCTGGGATACGCTTGCTATTCATACAAAAGCATTGATGATAGCAGTCTATAGAGGCTTGCTATGTGGAATATCTGTTGATCTGTACAAGTGGAGAGAGTGACTGAGGTCGTTTGTTGTTAGTCTTAGAGAGATGATTGGTAATTGATATTTAATTTGGCAGTGGCGAAACCCAGCTTACGGCCGTGGGTTGAACCCACAGATTTTATTTTCAAAATACATGTAAAATATGTGAGAAGTATCTAGTGGGAAATCCCATTAAACATTGCAAAACTGAAAACCATGTTAGCCTATATGGTTTTTAAGTTCTGCCTCTACAACTGATAGCTGGCAGTAACATGGCACCTCATCAATGGAGTATATATTTTCATCAATTGGTTGCATTTCACAATACATTGAATCATTTAAATTCCCTTGTGAGAACAAGGAATATATCTTTGAAAATTACTAGGAATATATACTTACGTTGCAATCAGCGTGTACCTTGGAAAGGTGACGTGCGGCTCCAACTCATGTTGTACAATTTCTATTGGCGCAATTATAAGGTTTCAAGTTTGTGTAGAAAACAACCAATCCTCAGTTTAATAGTACAAACATCTCTACCTATAAAATAACTTGTGAAAATGGTACTTACAGTTATATTTATCATGAAAAGCATTTTCATAACAGACAAAATTTGTGATTCTTCTCATACCAGCGTATTTGTATAAATGACTATTGAAGTTGCTTGTTGGAGACCATGTTGATCTCCAAAACATCATAGATTCTTTAAAAACGGTAATATGAATCATCCCATGAATTTTGGCAACCCTCATCTTTATACTAATCATGTACCTGTAAGGAATAAGATGTTGATGGATCAACTCATCTCATTCCACAAATCAAACAACTCACTTAGGTTTAGAGCTAGGATGGGATGATCCATCACTAACCCCTTGCTCAAACCAAATACTCTGAAAGTTAGTCGCACTTCACCCTACACTGAATTCGCTTAGGATAACTTGGAATATATACTTTAGGTTTCACTCAGCATCTAGTGTGTGGATGGTGATAAGAGGTTGTTTCTACTCTGGCTGGGCTATTTTTATTGGTCGAGAAAGAAAAAAAGATAACTTGCACTATCTACCTTGTTTGAGGAATGGGTTCGTCATGATCATCTGATCCTACACTACCAAAAAAAGGTCAGTATAAACGGCTAAAAAAGTTAATAGCAGACGGTTTCTGTTTCGTCTGCCAGAAAGCGTCGGTGATTACCAAAGATTTTCAAATGGGCAACCAACCGTCTACTATATACACATATTACAAACAACTTTGTTCAATAGGCCATCTGTATAATCTTATTTGGGGTAGTATTTGGTTTTTTTATGACCCGTGGGTATTTGGTTTTTCGTCGGTCACCTCGCTTTCGCTTTAGCTACTAAGTTTCTTCTATTTGCTCCTGAGAAGTGGCCTCCGCATCTTGTTGAGCAGTGACCCTCTCTTGTTTTTGAGGAAAAGAGACCGGAGGCAGTTTAAGTTCATCTCCAATCACCATCTTCAAAATAGGAAAATGATAGAAGAATATTCACATAAATAGAGAAAAAAAAAGGAATCAAAGTTTGTGTTTAAAACTTTCAATTAAATTTAGCATGTGTATTAGATTTTGCACTAGTTAAAGCTAACTTTGATATAAAGTCATCTTATCTCAAAAGACTAACAAATCCATAACTTAAGCTCTAGACTTTGAATGGTATTTCCCTAGCAAATTTGCTCGAAAGGAAGGTTTTTTCTAAATATTTAGTTAAGAGAGATGTCATACATGCAAAAGCATACAACACATATGCTACAATTTTATATGCATAGTTGAAAAGAAATTTAGACCAAAATCACTTTATATCACTGTATTACTCGTCCTTTTCTTAATATCTTGTTTTATTTTTGCTGTTCAAAGAAGATAAAAGATTCATCTTAGCAGAGATTCTGTGTCAATCCATCTAGTGACAGAAATATACATGATCATTGGTGTTATTCCATATATATAGAAACAAGAGCATAATACCCAACGTGCTTACCGCTCTCGGAACAGACCATTTAGTGGCATCGTTATATGTCCTAGTGTATTCTCAACCTTTTTGTTTATTGAATTTTCTATGAATCTACATCCAACCTCCTTGGGGTTTTGAACTTGTGTGACGGAGATTAGAATCAGATGGACTCATGGCTTAAGGGGAGCATGTATATAAGACCATCTCGAAGGAGTCTCTTCGTGGATGAGGATTTTTTTTAAGGAATTTTTGTTTTTTTAACATTTTAATGGTTTCTCTTTACGGTCCACGAAGCGCACTTGTTGTCCTAGTGTATTCTCAACCTTTTTGTTTATTGAATTTTATATGAATCTACATCCAACCTCCTTGGGGTTTTGAACTTGTGTGACGGAGATTAGAATCAGATGGACTCATGGCTTAAGGGGAGCATGTATATAAGACCATCTCGAAGGAGTCTCTTCGTGGATGAGGATTTTTTAAGGAATTTTTGTTTTTTTAACATTTTAATGGTTTCTCTTTACGGTTCTTGTTACGAGAGATTTTTAAGGTCATTCTCTCTATGAAAAGATTCTTTTTTCTTTCCTTTATGATTTTTTTAACATGAGCTGTTGAAGATGAGAGAAAATAAACAGGTTCTCGCGTGCACTGACGGTTGTGATCTCCTTCAAGGGCAATGGGAATTGGGAAGTGTACCCTATCCCTCCGCATGATGAGGAAATGGACGTGGGTCATAGGAAGAAATGGATAGTGGTTTCCCGCGCGTACGTGGTTTTCCTTGTAAACACTCAATGACAATGGTGACCCACAAGTCTTTCTCGTGTAGGGCCCGTATGTAAGGGTGCATTTGGATGGAGAGCAATATTAGATGGGATATGACGATTCATATTTTTAGATGGGATGATCTAATTTTTTATTTAATTAAGATAGATGAAATGAATCAATTTTCTGTTTAGTTGATGGGATGAGAGTGGATAGCATGAGTCATATTTTTATTTGGTTGATGAGATAAGAGTGGATAGGATGAGGGTAGACTTTTTTAAGAATTTTAATTAAATGTTGATTTAGTCTTTTTTTTATCAAACCAATTAAAATGAGTCACCAGTGAACTCTAGTTTACTTATAAAAATATTTAAAAAATTTAGACCACTTTTATACTTTTAAATAAAATCGTCAATTAAATAAAAAAAACATAACACACACTTACGCAGTACTGGATAGCTATATCCAGCCGAATCGGCCGGATCGCTCCATCCGGCACATTGAACGAATAATTCTCCCGTGGCCATCCCATCCAACCTTCGGCGCTCAACCAAACGCCTCTAAGTGATTGTCAGTGCGTATTGATCCGGTCCCACAGCCAGAGCAACAGAGAGCACTAGGTTCCCTCCTGTCGAAGCTTTGGTTCAGAGGAGTTGCTATCTAACAGTTTTTTTGGGTTTTTTTGGCAGAGACTGTGAGCTCTACCTTTCTTCAACCGACGACGCTGGCTCGCTTCTGTCTTCTACTCACACCTCTCTCATTAACAATTTTTTTTCACGCTCCCCACCTCAGCACTGGCTTACCGAAGGTCATTCGTCTCCCACGGCCAGCCTCTCTCTGGCAGGATCTATTCTAAAACCGGCAACAAAGTTAGTCCTCTAATCTCCGTCGTTGGCAACCCCTTCCCTGAATCTTCTCAAATGAATCTTGTGAGTCTTGACTGAGAAGACTCGTTGTCGCTGGTTTGTTCCAGTTGCCCAGCACTGTAGCAGAAGGACGGGAGAAGAGAATCTTGCTGTCAGAGACGGGGGACAGGAAGCGTGACGCGCTCGTACGAAGATTACTGCTGCAACTACGGACGTGGTACGAGCTTTCACTTCACTGAACCGCGTCGTTTCCTTCACGGCCTCGTTGCATCAGGTAGGCATCAGCGCCACGAAAACCGAGACGTGCGTTCTCGTCAGGGATAAGCAACGCTCACAGTGCAGCTTCCGCTTGTTCGGTCGTCAATTCCTTGTCCATGCCGTGGGTGAAGCAACATGTTGTTTAATTAGATCATTTTCAACTATAGTTTTTTTATTTTATTTCTTTTCTAATTTCATTTCCTGTTTATACTTTTTTTATTTTCTCTCATCTTCAATAACTTTTTTTCGAAAGGAATCACGAAAAAAATAAAAGATAATTCTATTTTAAAGAGAATAATCTTAAAAATCACTTTGTGAAAACCGTTGAAACGGTAAAAAAAAAAATCTCTTCATAACGAGAATTTTATCTCCGAAGAGAAACTGTTAGCTTTAGTCTTAGAGCTAACCGTTCATGCATTAACCAGCTCATTGAGGGCACTGGCAGGCTGGCACAGCTTCAATATACAGTAATGCGGTAATGCCACAATGTATTTATACAGTTGAAGAGTTGAAAGGGCCACCTGACGGCCACAAACCCTCATTGCATCAATGGATCATCAGTTTTCTAGAGGCTTAATATGGTTTAACCATGTCGTTAACGCCTGATGGCCACGAGGCTAGCTGACACGTATGGTGCACTCGGCAGATCCTGGCAGTGGCAGGGCTGGTTAGCTCGCCACGCCGACTTCTACCGTGAACCTGCCTGGCGAGCCTCGAGAGCTCATCGAAACGTGGCCCAGCCGCGCACGAACTTGATCAGCAGCGACGCGAACGACAGCGCCGCCGTGCTCTCTAGCGCGCGTATGCAGCAGCATACTCGCCACATGCCCGCCGCCCGCCGCGTCGTGGTTCTCCAGCCCGTCCACCTCGCGCGGCGGCCACGCCCGGACCATCCTCTGCCGCACGCGCGCTCCTCCTGCACGGGGGTCGAGGTGAGAAGCTCGACCGCTTCTCTGCGCTGTGCGCCATGCCGACGATGTCGCTGCCCAGGAGGCGCGGACGAGCTACGAAGCCTGCGCCGTGGCGTCCTGTAGCTCCGGCCCAGGACGTGGTAAACCAACGTTTTGGGCGGCACAATGTTCTGAGACTGTCGTTGCTGCTATGAAAGCGATTGAATATCTCAGCAAAAGACAACGAGTAGGTACCTGAATCCAGAAGCAGCGAAGAATCCACACAGCAATGATCAAACAGCTCACAAATGCATCATAGGACGAAGAGCAACGCGAATCGCATGCAAACATTAGTCCAAATGCCATGTATACATATTAAGATGACTAGTACGGTCCACACGAAAGCGACTTCAGGATAACTTGAGCAGAATATTTACAGACGAAGACTGCAAAAGTCCAAACCATGACACCAACGAAAAGTAGCGGATCGACGCCCGACTGGAGTAAACACATAGATACCAAGTATCACTACATTCAGGAGTGCGTGGTGGATGGACAAATTGATCTGGATTTCGTTAGCTCAAAGGAGCAGTTGGCGGATTTGCTGACGAAGCCCTTTCCACGAGATGCGCGTGAAGCCGGCGTCGTCGAGCTCAAAGCATCAGGCCAGCATTAAGGGGGAAGATTGACACTTCAATCCATGCTTGATACTTAGTTAGTTAGCTAGTTAGTTTGCTTCTGTTTGTTTCTGTCAGTTCGTTCAGTTAGGCAGTTGAGCATCAGCCAGCGTAGTGCTGGTCGTGCGCGCGATGTGCGGCTTGATCGGAGCTCGTGGGATGGCACCAGCAGCATGCCGATTGTGGCTCACACATGCTCTCTCCGTTTTGCAAATAAATAGAAGAATCAAACACAGAAAAAAGCTGCAGCTTCGCAGCACCAAAATCACGGAGTTCATCTAGTTTTTCCAACATCAACAGGACGCTCAGTTGCCGATGGACTGGCAGTCGATCGTCGTGGACTGGAAAGCTCTCGAGTATCTGACCGTCGTTCACAGGATGACAAGTTGGCCACTCTAAGAACTTATCCCCGAGCTAGAGGGTTGTGCTTTAAGCGTGGAGAAAGGTGGAACAATGGCCATCGTTACATGTGGTGGAGGAACTATTGGACATTCTTCAGAATCCAGACAGTCCATCTTCTGACTCTCTTGTGGATGAACCTGAAGAGGACACTGTCGGAGGATTAACTCCTGTCGCAAGGATCTCGAGAGACCCCTTTTTAGATATTCGGCCGGAGGGATGATCCTGAATAAGTTCGTCGGAGGAATAAATGGGAATAAATGCAACGGCCGGTGGTGGGGGTGATGACCTAGTGCAAGAAGAAGTAACCGGAATTTAGATAGGTTCGGGCCGCACGGGGGCGTAATACCCTACTCCTGTATGGATGCTATAACTGTCCTGAGGAAGTCCCTCAAGGATGTTGCTGGTTACAAGAATGTTGGCCTAACTAAGAGCTTCAGGCTCCTTGTTCTTCGGACTGGAACTGTGCTCAACCTTGCTCACAGTGTCTCTCTTGCGCTGTGTTCTTTGTGTCTACTCCCGAACTCTCGTTGTTCTTCAGGAGGGATCCATCCTTGCTTCTGTGCCGTCGGCTGTTTTAAATACCCGCCGGCCGAGACATGCCCCGAATGGGAAGGAGGGGGCACGAGTTCCAAGATGCCATGAATGGAAAGGGCGTCATCATTTCTTCTGGGTGAAGTGACCGGGGGTGGAAAATGCGTCGCACGCCCGGTCGCCAGTCACCATAAATGCCCTAGCAACGGACGCCGTGGAGAGGGCCCACCGGGCAGCCGCAGAGCAACCCGGCGTGCTCGCCCTGTCTTGTTCCCTTGCCACAGCAGTGCGGTAGACAGAACGCCTTGATCCTCACGATGTTATCCCGAGACAAGCCGGATGGCACGGGACGGGACCTGTGCAATTAATGACCCCACGCCTCTCTGCCAAAACGTGGCAGGAACTGACGCTGAGTGCGGTGGGAGCAGTTGGAGGCGACAGGCCACGCACGCTCATTAAATGCGGCATTGGGCCTCTGGCTGGTCGACACCTCATCGGCAGGCCCCTCGGGGGCCTTTCTGGGTTGTCGGGGTACCGAGTGCTCGGGGGTACTGCTCACATCCCCGAGCACTCTCTCCCGAGAATGCCTATCCTTGTCCTCGGGGTGCCGGGTGCTCGGGGGTACTGTTCACCTCCCCGAGCACTTTCTCCCGAGCACTCTTGCACGAACCCTTGAGGAACCGAGTGCTCGGGGGCTGCCACGTGCAGCCCCGAGCACTCTCTCCCGAGCACTCTTGTACGGATCTTCGGGGAATCGAGCGCTCGGGGGCTGCCGCACGCAGCCCCGAGCACTCTCTCCCGGAACTTAGCTCTTCTGATCGTCGGGGGACTAGGGTGCTCGGGGGTGACCGGGCACCTCCCCGAGCACTTTCTTCCCGATACTCGAATTCCGTGGATCATCGGGGTACTGGGGTACTCGGGGGCCACCGATCGTGGCCCCGGGCACCTTCTCCCGACACTTGACCTTTTCTCATCCCACAAGAGAGACCTCGCGGGATGGCGCCATGTGGCGGATGGCTGGTCTGGCCTCGCTATTCGGGGACCCCCGGTTCCTGATACACCGACAGTAGCTCTCGGGCCCATTGGCAGGCGATGACCCAAAGACTGCGGATGGGCCCTTCGTCGCGAACGAGGACGAAGCCGGCGTGGACGCCACGTGGCAAGCTTTCGGAAGGTGACCCCTTCGATCCGGGCCTTTGGTACGGCCCAACGGGGAGATGAATGGACACGCGTCCACACAACTCCCGAAGGGCATGACAACGGGACGGGCGGCACGTGCGGTAGCCGCGCAGATCGAGGAAAGTACGCCTGGCAACCGCTGACACCGCACGACCTGTGGGAGACTCGCCTGGCAGTTGCGTCGATCGAGGAAACTATCCCGCCGAGTGTGCTGTGGCAGGAGACGTTTGAATTCTCTGAGGTATAAAAAAGGGGGAGGGGAGCGAACCGACCTCCTCTTTACGCCATCTCGTGATCCTGCTCTTGCTTCCTTCGCGCTCTTGAGCCCTTAGAATCTCCTAGGCGATCAGAGCTCATCTTCCTTTCCGCCGTCCAGACCATCACCCCCCCCCCCCCGATGAAATGCCGAGAGCTGGAGGAAGCCGCCGTGACGGGACTCCGGATGGCGTATTGTCGGAGTCTCGCCTGATGAACGAAGAGGCGGCGGGGAAGATCAGGAAGATGTTGGTCCCCGAGGGCCAGCAGGGGGCCCTGGTGGTGACGCCGGTGAGCTTCCCACCGGCGATGACCCGCCCCGGGCGCATCGTCCTGTTCACATCTTTCGTGGCGGCAGGGCTGGTGCCGCCGTTCTCAATGTTTTTTCTTCAAGTCATCGACACCTACGGCGTTCAGCTGGTGCATCTGAGCCCCAACTCGGTCGTCATCCTGGCGGTGTTCGCCCACTTCTGCGAGATGTTCGTGGGAGTGGCGCCGTCGGTGACGCTCATCCGGCATTTCTTCGCGCTGCGATCGGCCGGGAAGAAGAGGGGCTACTCCATCGTAGAAGTCGCAGGCTGCTGCAATCTCCGGCTGCGGGACGGCATGGGAGAGCGATACATCCCTTAGGTGCTGCGAAGCAAGTGGGAGGAGTGGCGGCGAGACTGGTTTTACGTCGACGTCAACCCCCACGACCATCTCATCCTGCTGGAGGTGGTGGCGGCGGAGCCCTAGAAGGTGACCTGGGAGGTACCGCCGCCGTCGAATGCGCGGCTGGAGCCGGTCTTCGAGCGCATCAGGTTCCTGCGCGACCTCGGTGATGGTGGTGGCGGACTTCCTGCGCCGCCGCCTGGCGCCCCTGCGGGAGCGGGTCCGGCCTTGTTGGCTCTACACCGGGCCTGAAGACATCACCTGGACCCAGATCGGCGCGAGCTGGGACCTGGGCCCGGCGGAGTTGAAGGGCATGCTCCGGGTGGTGACCGTGGTGGATGAGATGAGCTCCCGTGGAGAGAAATGGCGCTCTGCGCCAATCCCGAGCGGGTGACGATCCAGGCGAAGCTGCCGGAGTTCGACGCCCAGGGGTTAGTCGACCGGCAGAGGAGTCGGAGTCCCGAGGTCGCAGAAATCCCCGGGTTGGATGAGGTGGCCGGTGAGGGGGCCACGAGCGGTTCGTCGTGGACTGGTGGCCCGGGCTCCGTGAGCGGCGAGCCGCAGGCCAGCAGTGGGGCCGCTGCGGGCAGCAACCACCACACCGGAGGAGAAGGCACCGCCGGCAGCGGAGCGGCGCCGGCGCCGGAGGACCGGGGGAAGCGCCCCTGGCTCTTCACTCCTGTGTCGGAGTCCCCGTCGTCGCCATCGGCGGGGGCGGCATTCCTAGTTCTAGAGCCGCGCTTTGTTCGGATGGGGCCCGACCCGACGCCCGGAGACCATGTGGCGGCCCCACAGAACCCCCGGCGGAAGAGGAGGAGGGAGGACTCTGGGCCGGCACCTCCGAGCCCGGAGTTCAGGATTCCGACGGTGAAATGGCAGTACCGAAGGCCCACAACCGTGTAAGTCTTGTCCTTCATTCTTTCTTGGGCATGCTTTGTCCGAACTAAGCTCTGGATTTTGATTTTAGTCTTTGTCCTTCTCCTGCAAGCCGCCTGCGGGCGCCGCCGAAGGCCAGGGGTAGCCGGAGGCACCGAGGCCGGCGCCAGCCCCCGAGCCGAGTGCGCCCGAGCCGAGCGCACCGGCGGAGCCGGGGCCAGCGGACACGGCGGCGAAAACGAGGCCGACGGACGCGGCGGCGGAGATGGGGCCGGCGGACGCGGCGGAGACAGGGCAGTTGAACGCGGTGGCCGAGACGAAAAGCAGCCGCCTTTCGAGCATTCGGCTCCGTCCGAGCCTGCCCCGAGCGCGCCGAGCCCGGGGCGGATGACCGTGCGGCAGTTTTTGGGGACCCCGAGCCCCCCGGAGGAGGCTCACAGGGGACCCAGCGCCCAGCCGCCGCCCAGCCAGCCCGCCGACCCTCTCCCGGTCGTGCTTGAGAGCGCCCGAGAGGTGACCGGGCGGCTGGAAGCGGCCGTAGCGGGGGAGGTGGCGCAGCTGGAGGCGGAGCGCGCCGCTCTGGACACGGAGAGAGCGCAGTTTACCACTGCTTGGCGCTCTTTCGAAGACAGCCTCATCGCGGTGCGCGCCGCCAACAAGGACAAACAGCGCACTATGGAGGAGGCCCGCGCGGAGATCGCGCGGGAGCGGAAGGTTTGGGAGGACATCAGCGCGGAGGTCGCGCGGGAGCGGTAAGACGCCGCCCGCCTGGCTGAGGCGTCACGATAGCAGGCTGTCGAGGCCCTTGCCAGGGAGAGGCAGGCACAGGAGCGGGAGGAGGCGGCTGTGAACCGCGAGAGGGCAGCAGAGGCCCTCCAGGCTGACCTAGCTCGTCAGGAGGGCGAGGTCGACCGGACCCGCGCCGATCTCCAACATTGGGCAGAGGAGCTCCAGCACACCGGACTTGGGCGCCCGAGAGGAACTGCTGGCCCGCCGGGAGTCGGAGGTTGCTGAGGCGGCGGCAGCTGCTGCTGCTAGGGAGGAACGGATCGCCAAGTCCAAGGCGGAGCTGACCGCTCGCGAGCAGGCCCTGTCTGACCTGGCGGGGCAGGTGAAGCTGGCCGCCGGCCATGCACCCGGCGCCGGCTCTTCTGGCGTGGTCGGGAGCCAGGGGCTCAAGGAACAGCTACGGATCGCGAAGGAGGAGCTCGAGGCCGCCTTTGTCGAGCGGGCCAGCCTGCAGCTGATGCTGGATGACATCCTCCAGCGGATGCAGCGGTTCGTGGCGGCGGCTGGACTCGGGCAACTCATCGTGGAGACGAAGGTGGGAGGCCCTGGCCGGCACGCCCTAGGCTTCCAGCAGGTCTGCGAGCGCCTCGAGGTGCTGCCCTGGGCCGTCCAGGAACTCGCCGCCCGGGAGGGGCGTGGTTTGGCCCAAGTAATGGCCGAACACGTCCTGGCTTGCTACCGGAGCCGAGACCCGAACTTCCCGCTGGAGCCGGCTCAGGAAGGGGTGGTCGAAGCCGAGGAGGAGGCTGCCCGGGAGGCAATTCGGAGCACCGCTGCCATGGTGGCGGCCGGCTTCAAGCGGGAGGTGCCGCTGCCCCCAGCCCCGAGGAGCGGCCACGAAGGCTCTAACTCCGACTCCGATTAGGCTTTTGTAGTAGCTTTTTCTTCTTCTTTTCTTTTTGACTTGATGTAAATATGGGAGTGATCCCTTAGAACAGCTATCCTTCTTTGTGAATATAATGGAAGCCTTTCTTTGGGGTCGCAACTCCAGTATTCTCCTGAGTACTTAGTGTTGTTTCCGCTGTTTTCACTTGATGCCCCGAGGAGTACTCAGTCGGACCGGCCCCGACCTTTCCTTCCCTGAGAATGAAGTTTTCCCAATCGTCCTTCTCGGTGCGTTCAGCCCCTGAGCCCTCGCGAGTCTGCATCGGCTAAGTCAAAAGACAAAGGCACGAACTTCTTTGCTCGGGAGATAGGTCGATCTAGCACGGAGCACGCCATGACCGGTGAACACTTTTCCACCATGCGACCACTCAGTCAGCAGACCGGAGACACGCGTGGGCGGGAATGTGACCAAGAGTCCCCATGGTTCGGTGGTGTCCAGGCTCAGGACGGACCGGACCGAGCACTGACAGCCCGCCCCTGAGGCCTAGGCTCCGGACTACTCGAGCAGCTCGGCGATAGGATTACCCAGGGCGCCCAGGGACTCGGTAGTGCTCGGGGCCCTAAAAGCGGACCGAACACCACGACCACCATGAAAGACTTCGATCGGACATTACTGCACGCACGGTACACCTTTCTATGGACCGTTCTGTCGTTCTAGGAAAAAGTGGACACGCGGTAGGGTTTTGTGCGCGAGGAGACCATCTCACCGGGCAGATTAGAATACGAGGGTCCCCGAGGATGACTCAGAATGAAATATTATTGAATGCAAATTCGTCTAAATTTAACCACTCACCGGACAGCTGTCAGCCTTTCGGCCAACCGATCCAGGAGGGGCGTGCGCTCCGAGCTCAGGGTGCCTGGGGACTTGGTTCCCTCAGCCGGGGCGCCCGAGCACCAAGGGGCGCGCGAGGAGCCCGGGGTCAGGTGATCTCGACCACTCATGCTTGAGCGGTAGGACCACCCGAGGACCCTTGGGGTCGAGCAGCGACCTAGGCATCGAGGCCCTCGCGGTTGAGCTGCTTTTGATTTGATTGTCGATCTGTGACTGAAGAGAAAATGGAGAAATTCCTTGTTTGGTGCGCTCTGTTAGTGCGGTACTTGTTATAAACTGCTCTCGTTTTCAACCCGAGACCTCTCGAATACCCAGACCGGCGGACAAGAGCAGACAGAGGGATAACCCAGAGGTCCTATAGTTCAGTGGCGCCCGGGTATGACAGACCAGGCCAAGCACCGACAGCCCGCCCCTGGGGCCTAGGCTCCGGACTACTCGAGCAGCTCGAGCGATAGGATTACCCAGGGCGCCCAGGGACTCGGTAGTACCCGGGAGCCTGCCACGACACCGAACACCACAGCCTACCACATCAGACGTAAGTCAGCGGCAACTGCCCGCACGCATACCGATCGGGATTCTTTTATCAGCGGGGAAAAAGAGAGAGCGAACTTTTCTCGCACAATCGAGCATCTCACCATACAGATTAAACATATGGAATCCAGAAAAATGAAATTGACACATGATTGCATTTTAACATTCATGCTGAATTGACAATTTTTTACAAGGTTGGGTGACTTACCCAGTTAGTGGTAGCCCCCGGTCAACTTGGGCCGGGGGGGGGGGGGGAAGCCCCCGGCCTGGTTGACCTGAGCCGCGAACATGGCCATCTACGGGTAGAACTTGCGCAGGTGCTCGATGTTCCATGGGTTGGGGAGCGGTTGCCCGTCTTCTGCAGCCAGCCGGAAGGAGCCTTCTCGCGGGACCCCGATCACGGTGAAGGGGCCTTCCCACATAGGGGATAGCTTATTCTTTCCTTCGCGTGATTGGACGTGTCGGAGAACTAGATCCCCCACCTCGAGAGACCAGGCCCGGACATGGCGCTGATGGTAGCGCCGCAGACTTTGCTAGTAACGAGCCGCCCGGACGGCGGCACGCCGCTGGCGCTCCTCTAAGTAATCGACGTCGTCGCGCCTCTGCTGCTCCTGTTCGCCTTCAGAATAGGCATGCACCCGAGGGGGGCCTAGAGTGAGCTCGGAGGGGAGGACCACCTCAGCGCCGTACACGAGGAAGAAAGGAGGCTCCCCGGTAGCGCGGCTTGACGTGGTCCGATTGGCCCATAGCACGCAAGGTAGCTCGTCGACCCACCCCTTCCCGTGCTTTGCGAGCACATCATAGGTCCGGGTTTTGAGCCCCTTTAGTATCTCCGCGTTGGCGCGCTCAACCTACCCGTTGCTCCGAGGATGAGCGACGGAGGCGAAGCAGAGCTTGATGCCGAGGTCTTCGCAGTAGTCCCCGAACAGGGCACTTGTGAACTGGGTGCCGTTGTCGGTGATGATCCGGTTCGGGACACCAAAACGACTGGTGATGCCGCAGATGAACTGGAGCACCGTGTTCTTGGTCACCTTGATGACTGGGACCGCCTCCGGCCACTTGGTGAATTTGTCGATGGCGATGTAGAGGTACTCATAGCCCCCGATTGCTTGGGGGAATGGACCCAAAATGTCCAGCCCCCAGACCGCAAAAGGCCATGACAGGGGGGTGGTGCGAAGAGCCTGAGCTGGCTGGTGAAGCTGCTTTGCATAGAACTGGCACGCTCTGCAGTGCCGAACCAGCTCGGAAGCATCCTGGAGGGCTGTAGGCCAGTAGAAACCTTACCGGAAGGCCTTTCCGACCAGCGTGCGGAACGATGCATGGCCACCGCACTCACCCTCGTGGATCTCAGCGAGAAGCTCGCCGCCTTCTGCCCGGGAGATGCATTTCAGGAGAACACCGCCTGCGCTACGCCGGTAGAGATCCCCATCTACTATGGCCTAGCGTTTGGACTGCCGAGCAACTCTTTCGGCAGACGCCTCATCCCCGGGGAGGAACTTTTCCTTCAAGTACCCTCGGATGTCGTCCATCCACGAGGCATCTTGAGAACATTCAGCAAGTGCAGCGCACTGGCCGGACGGCGGCACCCTGACGGGGCTTCCCACTGAGGGCGCCGCCGGGGTCCCCTGAATTGAGTTCGAGGTTTCCCCTTCGCCCTGTTCGGCAGGCAGGACGGAAGGCCGTGTGAGTCTTTCTTCAAAGACTCCGGCAGGGACACGCGCACGGGAGGAGGCCAGGCGGGAGAGGTCGTCGGCCAGAGCGTTGTCGCGGCGAGGGATGTACCGCAGCTCCAGGCCATCGAAGCGCTTCTCCAGCTTCCTGACTGCCGCCACGTACGCCGCCATTTGAGGATCCGTGCACTGGTACTCCTTGGATACCTGGTTGACTACCAGCTGGGAATCTCCCTTGACCAGGAGGCGACGAATCCCGAGGCCCACCGCGGCTCGGAGGCCAGCAATGAGACCTTCATATTCCGCCATGTTGTTGGATGCGCGGAACTGCAGCTGCACGACGTACAGGAGTTCTTCACCCGTTGGGGAGGTGAGAACCACTCCGACCCCCGCGCCTTTCAGCGAGAGGGAACCGTCGAAGTGCATGATCCAGTATCCGGGCGCATGATGCCCGGGATATGCATAAATCTCTTCTGGGACGTCCTCGGGGACGGGTGTCCACTCTGCCACGAAGTCAGAGAGTGTCTGGCTTTTGATCGCCTGGCGACTGACAAAATGCAGGTTGAATTCCGCCAGCTCCACCGCCCACTTGACAATACGCCCGGTGCCTTCTCGGTTCCGGAGGATAAGTCCCAGTGGGTACGTGGTAACCACTAAGACCTTGTGCGCTTGGAAGTAATGGCGCAGCTTCCGGGAAGCGATGAGCATGGCGTAGAGCAGCTTCTGAGCCTGGGGGTACCTTGTTTTGGCCTCCCGGAAGACTTCACTGACAAAGTACACCGATCGCTGTACCCGGCGGGCCCGGACCGCGGCCTCACCTGAGGGGCTGTCGTAGCCCCCAGGCTCGGCGGCGCGGTCGGGGCTGACCGGGTGCTTGGGCTCTACTCCTTGGCCGGGAGGAGCCGAGTGCTCGGGCTCGACCCCCTGCTCGGGGGGAGCCGCGAGGATAGGGGAGTGCCCGGGTGCGGCCAGGAGCTGGGACCCAGCACCTGGCCTCGCGCACACATCGCGCTCCACCACCAGCACCATGCTTACGACCTGAGGAGTGGCCGATACGTAGAGTAGTAGTGGCTCGCCTTTGGATGGAGCCACCAGCACGGGTGGTGAGGTGAGGTACTTCTTCAGGTCGCGGAAGGCCTGCTCGGCCTCCGGCGTCCAGTCGAAACGACCGGTCTTCTTCAGAAGCTTGAAGAGAGGGAGCCCCCGCTCCCCAAGTTTGGAGATGAAGCGCCTGAGGGCCGCCATGCAACCGGCGAGATGTTGAACCTCCTTGAGTCGAGCCGGGGGTCGCATCTGCTCGATGGCCCGGATCTTCTTTGGATTGGCCTCGATCCCTCGGCTGGAAACCAAGAAACCGAGGAGCTTGCCCACAGGTACCCCAAAAATACATTTCTCGGGGTTGAGCTTCAGGCGGGTAGTGCGGAGACTATTGAAAGTCTCGGCAAGGTCTTCGAGCAAGGTGGCGCGGTCTCGGGATTTGACCATGAGATCATCGATGTAGGCCTCGACGTTGTGGCCAACCTGCGAATCAAGGGTGATGCGAATAGCACGCTGGAAAGAAGACACAACGTTGCGCAAACCAAAAGGCATTGACATATAACAATAAGTCCCCACCGGGATGGTAAAAGTAGTTTTTTCTTCATCCTCTATGGCCATACGAATCTGGTGATACCCAGAGTTTGCATCTAAAAAATACAAAAGATCACATCCCGTGGTTGCATCTACAATCTGATCAATGCGGGGCAAAGGGAAAGGATCTTTAGGGCAAGCCTTGTTTAGATCGGTGTAGTCCACGCACATGCGGAGCTTGCCGTTGGCCTTCGGGACGATAACTGGATTCGCCAGCCACTCGGGGTGGAGGACTTCTCGGATAAATCCGGCGTCAAGGAGCTTGCTGACCTGCTCCTGGATGAATTCCTGGCGCTCAGGTGCCTACCGCCGGACCTTCTGCTTCACCGGGCGTGCGTCCGGACGCACAGCCAAGTGATGCTCAATCACCTCCCTAGGGATCCCGGGCATGTCGGACGGTTGCCATGCAAACACGTCGTTGTTAGTCCGAAGGAAGGTGACGAGCGCGCTTTCCTATTTGCCGTCCAGGTCACCGCCGATTCGGATGACCTGGGAGGCGTCTTCGCCCACCACGACCTCCTTTGTAGGGACAGAGGCATCGGCAGCGAGTCGGGGTTTGGATGAAGAGGGTCCTGGGCCCCCTGGGCAGCCTTCGACCTCGGCCTGAGCTGAGACCAAGGCTAGGTATGAGTGCTCGGTGTAGGAGACGACACCGCCGGAGTCAGCGGTCATGGAGATGGGGCCTGCTGGGCCCGGCATCTTAACCATGAGATACGCATAATGCGCAGCCATCATGAACCTTGCGAGCGCAGGACGCCCGAGGATGGCGTTGTAGGGGAGGGGGAGCTCCACGACGTCGAAGAGGATGTTCTCCGTGCGGAAGTTGTCCCGACTCCCGAAGGTCACGGGTAGCTCGACCTGCCCGAGGGGCAGGGAGTGCCTGGGTGTCACTCCACAGAATGGAAGCGACGGCTTTAGGCGCCTGGAGGGCACCTGCAGCTTCTCGAAGGCCTCCTTGGATAGGAGGTTGAGGCCTGCGCCCCCATCGATCAGCACTCTGTCGACCTTGACATTGCAGATGGTGGGGGACACCACTAAGGGTAGTCGCCCCACTCCTGCAGTATTGGCGGGGTGATCGGCCATACTGAACGTTATCGGAGCGTCCGACCATCTCAGGGGCCTTGTGGCCTCTTCGCTCGGGGTTGTCGAACACACCTCGCGACGCATGGTCTTGATGCCGCGCCGCGAGGAAGGCGTATAGGCGCCTCCGTCGATGAAGGCGACGGTATGCTCGGGCTCCTGAAAGCCGAGGTCTGCGTTGCCGGGGGCGGCCTCAGCGTCGCCTCCCCCGCGGGACTCGTCGCGCTCCCTCTGGTGCTGCTTGACGAGGCCTTTGACCGTACGACACTCTGTGAGGTCATGCCATCTGGTCTGGTGGATTGGTCACCATTTACCTGGCTCGGGCCCCGCAGGAGCGGGGGCCCTTGCTGGAGCGGGAGCCCGGGCGGGGACCGGAGCCCTTGCGGGAGCCGGAGCCCTAGGAAGGGCCCTGGCTGGGGCTCTCGCGGGCGCAGGCCGTCTGTCGGCGGCCGCCCGACGTTCTTGTCGGCGATCGGGCTCTTGGGCCGGCCTAGGGGGGAGGCCCTGGGCTGGTTCAATGGGAGTAGCCTCGCGCCTTCTTCTCTTTTTCTTTTCCCGCCTGTCGGAGCGGGAAGAACTTGGTTGGTCGGCGGCGGGGCGCTCGGGGCGCGGAGCATGCCAAGCCCGTGCCTCCGCCGCCTTGGCGCACTTGTCGGCCAGCGCGAAGAGTTCCGCAGTGGTTTCGATCTCGTGCGTACCTAGCTTCTCGAGCATCCGCTCATCGCAGACGCCCTGTCGGAAGGCGACGATTACAGCGTGGGGGGCTATCCGCGGGATAGTGTTACGGACCTGGCTGAAACGCTGAATGAAGCGCCGTAGCGTCTCCCCCTCCTGCTGCTTGACGGCGTGGAGGTCGCACTCCAAGCCGGGGCGCGTGAATGTGCCCTGAAAATTAGCCACGAACTGGTGGCAAAGGTCATCCCAGGAGCTAATAGATCCTGGGGGTAAGTTCATGAGCCAAGAACGGGCAGAACCCCTCAAGGCAATATGGAAATAATTTGCCATCACCTTTTCATTGCCACCGGCCGCCTGGACGGCCGTAGTGTATATCTGGAGAAACTCAACGGGGTCGATGGACCCGTCGTACTTCTCCGGCAGCTCAGGGCAGAACTTGGAGGGTCATTTGACCCGGCGGAGCTCACTAGTGAAGGCACGGCAGCCGGTGCCGTACCCTGTGGCGCAGGTGGCGTTCCTTGGCGGTGAACGCCGGCGAGCCGGGGAATCCTGGCGATCGTGGGCCGGCAAAGAGGAAGCCTGGTCCTCAGCCTCGGCCTCCTGCCGGGTCTCCCGCTGGCGCTCGAGAGTGACACGCGCATCTTCAAGGCCCCTCCGCTCGTTGAGACGTAAGCGGAGGTCCTGGGCTCCGGAAGCGGCCAGGGGAGTGGCGCTCCGCCTGGAGGCCCCCCGGCCAGTGCGAACGTTACCGGTCGATGGGCCGGTTCTGGCGGCGCCACGCTGGGTGGTGGCGCAAGAACTCTCGGCCAACACCTGGCGGCAGGCTGTGCCAACCAGGGCGGCGACTTCTTGGAGCCAGCGGCCTTCCGGGGTTTCCGCCGTCGCCTGGACAGGCGGATGCCTGAGGAGAGCGTGCGCCGCAAGCAGCGCGCTCCCGGGGCTGGCCTCGCCGAAGGCGAGCCTACGCCGGAGGGGCACCCGGTGCTGTCCAGATGCGGACCTGGCGGCCGGAGTCTCGACCACCTGCTGGGGGTCGGAGGGTGCACCGGCAGCGGCGGCGGCCCGGCTGGGCGCTGTGCCTTGGTCCCCTTGGGAGGGGAACGCCGCACGTGCAGACCGCGGTTGCTGCTAGGACGCAGCAGCGGCTGGGGTCTCCTGTACGAGGGGCTGCATTTCCCCGCTGGAACTGGAGCCGAAACGCTGGAGGCGGTGACCACCGGCCATTTTTTCTGTGGCAGAAAACAAACAAATAGATTCAGGGATGCTTCCTCGCCTACCTGGCGCGCCAACTGTCGGAGGATTAACTCATGTCGCAGGGATCCTGAGAGACCCCTTTTTAGAGATTTGGCCGGGGGATGATCCTGAATAAGTTCGTCGGAGGAATAAATGGGAATGAATGTAACGGCCGGTGGGGGGGTGACGACCTAGTGTAAGAAGAAGTAAATGCACCGGAATTTAGACAGGTTCGACCCGCACGGGGGCGTAATACCCTACTCCTATGTGGATGCTATAACTGTCCTGAAGAAGTTCCTCAAGGATGTTGCTGGTTACAAGGATGTTGGCCTAACTAAGAGCTTGAGGCTCCTTGTTCTTCGGCTGGAACTGTGCTCAACCTTGCTCACAGTGTCTCTCTTGCGCTGTGTTCTTCGTGTCTACTCCCGAACTCTCGTTGTTCTTCAGGACGGATCCATCCTTGCTTCTATGCCGCCGGCTGTTTTAAATACCCGTCGGCCGAGACATGCCCCGAATGGGAAGAAGGGGGAACGAGTTCCAAGATGCCATGAATGGAAAGAGCATCATCATTTCTTCTGGGTGAAGTGACCGGGGTGGAAAATGCGTCGCACGCCCGGTCGCCAGTCACCATAAATGCCCTGGCAATGGGCGCCGTGGAGAGGGCCCACCGGGCAGCTGCAGAGCAACCCGGTGTGCTCGCCCTGTCTTGTTCCCCTGCCACAGCAGTGCGGCAGACAGAACGCCTTGATCCTCACGATGTTATCCCGAGACAAGCCGTATGGCACGGGACGAGACCTGTACAATTAATGACCCCACGCTAGGACTTTTCTCATTAAATGCGGCCTTGGGCCTCTGGCTGGTCGACACCTCATCGGCAGGCCCCTCGGGGGCCTTTCTGGGTCGTCGGGGTACCGAGTGCTCGGGGGTACTGCTCACATCCCCGAGCACTCTCTCCCGAGAATGCTTATCCTTGTCCTCGGGGTGCCGGGTGCTCGGGGGTACTGTTCACCTCCCCGAGCACATTCTCCCGAGCACTCTTGCACGAACCCTCAGGGAACCGAGTGCTCGGGGGCTGCCACGTGCAGCCTCGAGCACTCTCTCCCGAGCACTCTTGTACGGATCTTCGGGGAACCGAGCGCTCGGGGGCTGCCGCACGCAGCCCCGAGCACTCTCTCCCGGAACTTAGCTCTTCTGATCGTCGGGGGACTAGGGTGCTCGGGGGTGACCGGGCACATCCCCGAGCACTTTCTTCCCGGTACTCGGATTCTGTGGATCATCGAAGTACTGGGGTACTCGGGGGCCACCGATCGTGGCCCCGAGCACCTTCTCCCAGGACTTGGTATTTTCTCATCCCACAAGAGAGACCTCGCGGGATGGCGCCATGTGGCGGATGGCTGGCCTGGCCTCGCTATTCGAGGACCCCCGGTTCCTGATACACCGACAGACACTCTAATCTCAATTTCCAAGGTAGCTCTAGATGGAGTCGAAGGACCTCGCACCATCAGAATGTGTGGCCTTATAGATGATCAAGAGATACTCATTTTGCTAGATTCAGAAAGCTCACATAGTTTTATCAGTACATCTATAGCTGCACAGATTAAGACACCTAGAACAGACAACTCTCCAATTACAGTCAGAATAGTAGATGGAGGATTGTTGCACTGCTCTCAACAATTCACTTATTGTGATTGGTGGGTTCAAGGTCGCTCTTTCCAAATAGACCTGAGAATTATCAAACTGGGATGTTATAACATAGTTTTGGGTATGGATTGACTAGAGTCTCGTAGTCCAATGGTACATGAGTGGGATAAAAAGAGAATCTCCTTTGTCTATAAAGGCAAAATGATTTCACTTCAAGGAGTAACACCCTAGCTTTGTCATTGTCGTCCACTGTGATCATAACTACACAAGTTGATAGGTAGAAATGCAGTTCAGCATGTGATCCATTTCTGTGTTGTGTTCCTGACAGCAAAGATCAAGAGGACATGCCTAAAGAAATCAAATCTTTGCTTTCGGAATATGCAGAATTGTTTGAAGAACTAAAGGACCTACCTCCACCCAAATTCTGGGATCACAACATACCTCTTGTGCCTGAAGCCAAACCAATATTCGTCAGACCATACAGGTATAACCCATCTTAGAAAACTGAAATTGAACAGCAAATTAAAGAAATGTTACAGTCAGGACTTATTAGACTAAGTGTCAGTCTATTTTCTTCTCCTGTTTTATTGGTTAAGAAGAAAGATGGGTATAGTGTTTGTGTGGACTACATACATCTTAATGCTGTCACGGTAAAAAACAAACATCCACTATCCATTATTGATGAGCTGCTTGATGAGTTAGCTAGGGCTACATGGTTCTTGATTTAAGAGATGGTTATCACCAATTCAGACTCAGAGAAGAAGATGAGATCAAGACTGCATTTCAAACTCACAATGATCATTTTGAATTCAGAGTTATGCCTTTTGGACTGTATAATGCCACTGTCATCTTTCAATGTACTATGAACGAGATCCTAGATCCAGTCTTAAGGAATTGTGTTTTAGTCTTCATTGATGATATTTTGGTTTACAGTCCAACTATGGCAGCTCATGTGCAGCATGTTAAGCAAGGCTAGCTGACACGTATAAACCGTGCTCGGCTTGCTCCTGTCAGAGTCTCAGAGATAGTTAACTAGACAAGCCGCCGGCTTCCTCCCAGAACTTGGCGAGCTTGGAAAGCTCGTCAACGGCGTCCACCAGGTGGTCCAGCCGCGCCACGCACTCAATGAGTAGCGACGCGAACGTGGCCACCGACAGCGCCGCCGTGCTCTCCAGCGCGCGCAGCCTGCTCGCCACGCCGCCCATTGCCGCGTCGTGGCCCTCCAGCTCGTCCACCTCCCGGGACGGCCACGACCGAAGCCGCCTCTGCTGTCGCCGCAGCGTGCTCTCGTGGTAGGAACACGCGCGCTCGAGACTGCAGCCGTTCGGCTCCTCCTGCAGCGGGGTCGAGCCGTCGAGGTGAGGAGGGATGAGTTGAGGTCCAGCGAGAGCTGGACGCGGTAGGCGGAACCGTGCCGTCGATGTCGCTGCCCAGGACGCGGACGAAGCTGTCGACGAGCTCCCGGTGGAGCTGCTCGCCCGCCCACGCCGGGAAGACGAGGACGTTGACGAGGAGAGCGAGGACGCCGCCGATGGCGATGGAGTAGAGGCGGTCGAGCGCGGTGGCGATGGGGTTGCCCATGCGGTAGCCCGACACGATGATGAGGCAGTAGGGGAAGAGGATGACCCGGAAGCCGTGCTCGTAAGGCGCCAGCGCCGGCAGCTGCTTCATGAACGACGTCGCGGCCCCTGCAACTCGCCAACACATCCGTCACTTGACACGCCGTGGCTTAATGGTAGTGGGGTCCCTAACTCTAGTGTTCAAATGCCAGCGCTTCAGAGTTTAGTGCTTCGCTTGGCATGCACGTACCAACTACAAAAATGCCTAGGCCAATGATGTACGGCTCGGCCACACTACCACTGCTGAGCGCTACCCGGATAACCATGATAGCGACCACCTCGGCTATCACGCTCCCGACAGCCCGGTTAAAGCCTCTGTTCAACGTGGCACCTGCAACAACAGATTCATGCATTTGTCAGTCAGTGTTACACCAAATGCATATCTCAACTCCAATCAAACCGTTAACAAATTATCCACGACGTGGTACGGAGTACGAACCGACGGTGTACTCGAACATGATGGCCACGGTGAGGATGGACCAGATGATGTTGGTGCCGAACAGCCGGAGGGGCTCCCCGACGAGGACCAGCAGCGACACCAGCAGCATCGCGAGGCCGACCTTGAAGGCGAAGGCCACCCGGTTCGCGTCCTCCCTCGCGAACGCCCACGCCTCCGCGGCCCGTCTGCACCGCGGAAACCCGGCTCCCTCCGCCGCTCCCTGATGACGACCTCCGCTTGGCGAACCCGGGAGCACGGCGTTCGGGGACAGGGGCACGTCGATAGTGACGACATTGCCAACGCCGTAGTCTCTCCTCGTTCTCTGTTCTGTGCCGGGGACGGAGCTGGGCCTTGGGAGCTCGACACCTGTGTGGCGATGGAAGTGGCGGGGATGAGCTGGGGTTTTTAAAGGGGCGACACCGTGGATGCCGAGATCGCGTTGGTGGTCAATGTGTGGCGCGTGGGATGAGACAAAAGGCAGAGGAGGAAAGGATGACTGATTTGTTAATAATATAAAAATTTTACGGTACATCTAAATAATTGTAGACCGTTTATCTTATTAGATCGTAATAAAGAAGATGACCTATTACTTTATAACTCTTATAAGGTAATAGGTCATCCATAATTATTATAATTATTTTTATATTTTTTGTTTTGAAAATTCTATTAATATCTATTAATTAGTTGCTTTTTCTTCAGATAGTTTTGGTACTGTGCGGTCACAGTTGAACGTGATGGGTGGTTGCCGGATTTGGTCCCAAAGGATTTTGGTACGTCACGAAGTTTTGTTACGTTTTGTTCAACGTGATGGATGAGTTAAAAAAAATGTACTAGTTCGGTTCAAGTGTACAGATGAACCAGCATCGGATTTTGATACGGTTACAAAGTTTCGGTACAGTTGGTTAAACGTGATGGTTAAGTTAAAAAAAAACATACTGGTTTATGTGTACCGCGTACTGGTTCATGTGTACATAACACGTACTGGTTCATATGTACACAACACGTATTGGTTCATGTATACACAACACATACTGGTTTATGTGTACACAACAACGTGATGGTTCAGTTAAAAAAAAAGAAAACACATGCTGGTTCATGTGTACCACTTGAACGTGTGCATGTTCGGAAGGTTCGTATGAGCACACACGTGAAAAGGATATGCACATATGATAGGATGTACTAACTGTACATGTTGACTAAATTTTGTGACCGAAATTTCCTTCATAATTTATAGGTGGCATGACTAATCTCTAATTATTAAATTTGGAAAGACAACATGTGATGATTCATAGGGTGTACACCACACACGATAGCATGTACGAAATTTTAGTGTTACCATATATGTGACATAGCTAAATCCAATTATTTGTAAAAAAATTGAAGGACGTGAACTTTTCATTAGGCGCCCTGTACGAAATTTGAAAGAACTGATAATATGATAGTGTACCACACAACATGTGAATGTAACAATTATTTTAGCATGCGTATGGTGTCGTTCCTAGCTAACGGTGCAATCATCAGGTGACGTGGTAGAGCGCACCATTGAACTTGAGAATGTGACGTGAAGCGTGACAGTGCAGCACCATGTAATATGGGAACGTGAAGAATATGTTAGCGCTCATAAGGTATAGTTCTAACTAGATAGCACACTAATTGAGTTACACTTACTTCGAGGTATCTCTCAAGGTTACGCGATACTGCAAATATTGTACTGGACTATTTTACCCCTGGTGAACCTGCAGTCTACACTATTGACGTAAGTGAGGGGTACGATCTAATTATCACATGTGATATACATGTTGTCCTTAGAGTGAAGCATCCGCAAAAGCAGGGGTCGACGAAGCAGAAGCGAGAATGTCGACTTGAGTAACGAAAACATTGGTGGGAGTCCAATATCCCGAAAACCCAAGGTTTCCTCCGCAAGTTCGTCCGTGGTGGGTGAGTCAGGGGCAAAGATCAGGCCTAAAGGCCTAGTAGATGGACAACAGGTCAATATTCCTGTACTACCCCTTGTTGGTACGGAGGGACGGAGGATGCTAGGTTAGCCGAAAGATGGTTATAGGTTTAAGGACACAAGGTGACCTTGCTTTTTTAGGGAACAAAGGGGTAGAGAAAATGTCTCGAGTTGAGGTACGAGTACCAAGCGCTGCTGAAGTACGAGCCCCGTGGACTAGCCATTGCTTCTCCACGAGGCTCATACCGTTTATATAATTTTTATATAAATAATAACTTTAGAAATATGATGCTCGTTTTCGTGTGACTTCGTGATGTGTCTCGATTGAAGTCATAATTATGCAAACGCTAGAACCCATGATTGTTTAATTATGACATGTTCTTTGTTGATTTATTTCTTTGAATGTTAAAGTTAGAAAATCCATGCGAATCAAGCGTAGCTCGGTCGGTGAGCGCTCCTGATGAGGACGCCACCCACCTGGGCTCGAACCCGTGCCGTTGTACCTCCTCCTTTGTGAATCGCCAGTAGGTCTTGAAAAAAAAAGTTGGAAAATCCATCTAATACAAGGCAGGTCCACACGTCGATGACATTTTAAATGTGTATATTTGTAGTTCAAATACTTAACTTCAGAAATATCATACAAATAAGGTGGGCCCACACATCGAAGAGATATTATAAAAAAATTTGTCAATATATACATCCCCGAAACAAAGTAGTAATACAGCCCATATCGGCAAATGGGCTGGACTCCTAATCATGCCACTTCAAGTACTATTACACAAAGTGGTATTACAACCCAATCTAATAAGTACCCTAATCAGCATCGCCTCCCCAATGACCGTCTGCCCGAGCCACGCCGCCACCCGCACCCGTCGAACCCTAGCCTCACAGTTGATCGGCACAGCCCAAGCGTGGGCGCCCGTGGATAACAACGCGCGGCCGAGGGGGGCCTTCAGCCCACCGCCGAGGGAGTGGTTGGCATCGCCGTCGCTGTTGGGGTCGACATTGACTCCGTTGGACGCGGAGTCGACCGAGCGGCGCGTGGAGGGGTCCCGGAGCGAGCGTGAGCGCTGCAGCGTGAGGAGGTCCCGCATCAGCGTGGCCGAGAACGACGTGGACGACCCCGACGCCGAGCTCCTCCACCCGGACGCTCCCGTCCGTGCTGGTCCTCCCCAACAGCCCCGTCCTTGTCAGTCCTCCTCGAGGCAAGGAACCCAAGGTAAATCGATCTCCATGACCCATTCTTTCACTTTTTCCTTGAAAATTCATCTCAATCCCATCAAATTTTGCCTCTGTCATATTCGTGTGCGCCTGGTGATCCCAACGGTGCCGCCTCCTATGGCCCTGGCCTGGTATCCCCTCGTTCCCCTCTTCACGTTTAGATTTGCATTCGCAGTCCAATGATATTTGTAGTTAAATGTGATTTTAGTTGTCTGTGTTGATATCTACAATTGGCACTCTGATAGTTTCAGTTCAATCATGTTTAAACAGTAGAATAGCCGGGTAATTAAGCATTTATTTAATTATTTTGTTTGGTTCATGATTGACTACTAGGCGTGTTAATTAGTAAATATGATTGATTCATGAGCTGTTTAAAGTAGAAGCAAAGAATTAACAAGGCCGGATAATTAAGGTGAATATTATTTAGTAATTGATTATGCTAATATTTGGTTGTTTAGGCCATAGCTAGGTACCATTCCTGAATCGATATATGGATGAACAGTTAGTCATTGATGTGGAACAGTACAAATCAAATATTGATCTCATGGTGATGCTTCAGATTGCATGATTGTTTCATCTTTGGTCATATTAGGCATATTATTTTCGTTATCTTTTGTCTTTAATCACTTCATCTGCGTGCACACAAATCTAAGAACAAATCTGAAATTAGAGTGATCTAAATCAATGTTGTTGATTTTCTTTACTAGGTAACAGTAATCACCCAACATGTCGTACCATAGTCAAGATGGGAATGTGGTAAACCAGACACTTGAAGATTTAGCCGAGTACCAAGATATCATTCAGAGGACCTTTAGATCTGAGGATGAGGGATATGAGTTTTTCAATAGTTTTGCCAGGAATAAAGGCTTTAGTTTAAGGAAGGGCAATGTTAGATACTCCGGAAACAGAGAAGATATAACATGTCGCCAGTTTATCTGCTCGAAACAAGGTACCAGACAACCAAAAATCTTCAATATGGCAAATAGGACAAGGAGGCCACGCCCATTGACTCGATTCAGATGTCCCGTTGAAATAGTAATTAAACATAACCCTCAGATGAACCTGTGGTATGTACACAAGTACATCGATACACACAACCATGAGTTGGCAACATCAAATGAAGTAGGGTTTTTTTTTGCACCGTAAAATCACAGAGCATCAGAAAAAAGAAATCATAGCGTACCAGACTGCAGGTCTTAAGAAATATCAAATTATGGATGTTATGGAGCAGCAGTGCGAAGGGTACCATAATGTCGGTCATGTACTTAGGGATGTGTATAACTTTTCGTATTTGAATAAAAAGGGGAAGATTGCATATGGTGATGCAAACACAGTGTTGCAATATATGAAACGAAGGCAACTTGAGGATTCTGAATTCTTCTTCCAGTATCAGACTAATTGTGATGGTCGCTTGCTAAATATGTTCTGGTGTGATGCGCAATCTCGCCTAGATTACCAAGCTTTCGGGGATTTGGTTATTTTTGACAGCACATACCGTACAAATAGGTACAACATGCCATTTGTTCCATTTGTAAGTCTGAATCATCATCGCAGCACTACGATATTTGCTTGCGCCATTGTTTATCATATGAATGGTTACTGCGCACTCTTTTAACAGCAATGTACCAGAAGAAACCTAGGTCCATAATAACTGATGGCGATCGTGCAATGCGAAGGGCTGTATGGGTAGTTTTGCCTAACACTGCTCATCGTTTGTGTGCTTGGCATATTGAGAGGAATGCAATTCGCTATCTTCATCATTACATGATTTCTGCATTTAGGAAGCTAATTTACATGCGTCGTAGTCCAAAAACATTTAAGGCGAAGTGGAAAAGGTTCATCAAGGAGCACAAGATTGGTAAGCGCCATAAGTGTCACAGGTGGCTGTCAAAGATGTACAAAATCAGAAAGTTGTGGGCATCTTGTTATTTAAAGAATAAATATTTCTTGGGTACACAGAGTAACCAGTGAAGTGAAAGCTTAAATTCTCGACTTCACAAGCACCTGGATAGGAAAATGACACTATATGATATGATTGAGCATTATTTTCATTGCGTTTCTCGTATTAGAAGAAATGAGTCTGAACTGGATTGTATTGCATCACAGTCTATCCCAATTGCTACTACTGAACACCAAGTTTTGGAAATATCAGCTGCTAACTGTTTCACTCCAGCAATTTTTCATTTCGTACCGAAGGAAATTGAAAGGACATTAAATTATGAGATTGTGGAAATATTAGATACTGATGTTTGCACCAAATACATCGTCGCGGCAAGAGAGGGCAGCAAGGTCTTTGATGTTGACTGCGATGATGAGGTGACCCTAGCAAATGTTAGATGCAGCTGCTTGAAATTCGAGTGCGAAGGAATACCCTGTTGCCATATCATGGTTGTGCTGATTAAACTTGGTGCTGCGACGATCCCACAATGTTATGTGCTAAACAGATGGACAAGGAATGGCAAGTCAAGTAGCGCTTTTGACACTCTTGATCATGTGACCTCAATGCAAGGAGCATGTGTTACTGAATTGGTAAACTTGGCGAAACAAGTTTCCGAAGAAGCATCAAGTTCAATTGATGAATTTGTCAGATGGAAGGAAATTCTTTTGAGCGAGTGCAATAACAAACGGAAAAGCAATGACATGGATGGAAAATGTAGTAGTACTCAAGAGGAAGGGGATAAATTGGAAGGAGAGGCAGAACCAATAAATGTCCAAGATCCTGTGCAAGTGCAGAACAAAGGGGCACCAAAAAGAATGAAATGCTTTCAGGACAAGAAGAGAATAAGGAGATGTTCTCAATGCAAGGGAACCGACCACGATAAAAGGAATTGCCAAAAAAAGGTTAATGTTATGTAATATGTACTCCGCATTTTATCATAACTTTCATGTTACTTAATTCGGTACGTTCTGATTATAGTTTTTTTTTCAGCTTGGATGGCACTTCAAGTTTCAAAAGAATAACCAAGGACAATTCTTCTGTTGATGTGACCTGAAGATCCAACTGTGATGCCTTAACTGTTGTAGCATGGTTCTGATAATTTTGCTGAGCTAACTTGTATCACTTCTACTTATGACCAGGGTACAGCGACAACGACACGATATTCGGATGAACACCAGAAAAGTTACATTTGTGGGTGCAGTATAATCCATTATTTTTGTCGGATGTTATAGCTAGATGGCTTGCTTAGGCTGTTCTTGCAGTAATCAGAATCATGACTTGGAGCATTATATGGGTGTTCTAGAGGAAGGTGTCCGGTGGCAATGTGGCATACTGTTGTAGGCTTTGATGGCATGATAGGTTAAGCACTTGAGTATGACTTCATTTTGCAAACTAATTGTGATTCTTATATTGTTCTGTAACATAAGGGCTGCAATGAAGCAGTTTTTCCCTGTGCTGTTGTTGCTGCAGCTTCCTTTTGAGAACATAATGTGATTTGAATTGGATGTTGACAATATCAGCTAGGAATAAACTTAATCGAGATATGTGTAAATGCCTTGGAAAGAGACTGACGATCGAAGCACTTGCAAGGAAGATATCTCTTGCATCGTCATCCGTTTTCGCTGCTGAACCTGAATCCCATCTCCGCGCTGCATTAGTCTCTGATCTGTGCTCATCTCTCTCTGCCGAATTCCTGTAGTGGCTCCTGTATCTATCGTAGTTGTGAACAGACTTGAACATACTTGGGAACTAATTTGGACAATGAAGAAGACTGTGTGTGCAGGGTGGTCACGCATATATACACCAGCGTAAACTGTGCATCAGTCGACTAGGACTTGCAGTCGACTGTAGACCTTACTACCTTAGTGCTTGTGTGTCTGCGATGGTGATGTACCAATGCGTACGTACCTCTGAATTCAATGGAACATATTAGAAGTTCATAGTTTGGCTCGGATGGTTTCGTTCCAGTAGCTCACATATCTAGCGTCCTGTGATACCACAAACAATATATTCACAAAACTAGTTCTATAGCTCCACAAGATTCAGAAGTTGGATGAACTAAGCATATAAGACTAGTAGAGTTTCTATAAATAAATGAACATAATTATAGCAAACAAATGAACAAGAGTCTTCCCATAGCACTCACAGAAGCCACACAACACAATATCAACCATATACGAAGCAAGTATACAGATAATTAATGAAACAGTTCATACAGCTTAATCGGCCAAGAGGGTAGCCATCAAACATAAGAATTTAAACTAAGAATCGGCCATGGCAAGTACATCATCTTTGATACTTTTAAGATCATTTAAGGGAGAAAATAACAGTTCCGCTGGCATCTTCTTTCTAAATGTCTCCATGTCCTCTTGCGAGAAGTCACATGTCAGTTTTGATCCATCCCAGAATTGCATATACTTTATTGTAAAAATTTCACAAGAGCACCTGCATTTACAATTTGAATCCATAAAATTTATATAAATGGTTGCACTTCTATGCCAACATCACAAATATCCGAAGGTATGTACGCATCAAGTTGGCGTGGAATATTTTTTACGACAACCACATCCCAATTTAGTATATCATAGTTACTCCACCTCGACTCCAACTTGGGAGGGGAAGAACGAACTGCTTGCAAAATCGAATGAATGCCGCTTCGCTGCAAGACAGTTTCAATGATTAGTAAAATTTATAGCGAGAAGCTTGGCATATTGAAAAAGAATAGCAACAAAGAGCCCTGCAACTTTGATTCCTAGCAACATATAGAAAATTTAATGGCCCAGTCGACAGGACTGTGTACATTTCCAAATAAAAGCAAAAACAAAATAAAAGACACAACAGTTCGATCGACATGCAACAATTTGATCAAAATAACCAGGACCAAATACAGTAACTTCTTTTCAGAAGTGGGAATTTGGAACTGACATCACAAAATCATGCACATACCAAATCTCTTGATTCTTCTGCATAATTTATGCGTCTATTGTAAGGATCAAGAATTTAAAATTCTTTCTTAGACGAACAGAGAACACAAAGCCACCAGTGAGTGTTGGTTGTGTTTATGGGAATGAAAACCTACAATAACATGTTTCACAGTTTTTAGAATCAAAATACACATAACAAATGGTAAACCATGATAGAGTATTACCATATCTGATCCAACAAAACTCTCGCAGAATGTACTAGTAAATCAACCACTTTTTTACAGAACAAACCAGTTTTTATCCAATCCTTTCCAATACATCTTAGCCAATCAGAATGGTAAGCTGAAACTGCATGCTTCAGTTTCTTAGGTTCTTTTTCCCAAATAGAGTTAAATATTCTTGCATATGAGGTTATTATCTGCATGGCAACCAAACAATATTAATTACTAACAACTGTAAGAACAATTAAGTTAAGTCAAAGAACATGACTTACTTCTGAATCCAGCCATTTATCTGTTCCATTCTCTCTAACAGGTCTAATTAGGCATCTCAATAGACTGCATCTTAGATCTGATATACCTATACGTACTAAAACTTTGTCGGCACTCTGGGCAAGTTCCTTCTGAACAAATTTAATGGCAGCCAGTTCCAAATTGCTTAAAGCCAGTCCTTCAGTTACCTCATCTGCATAATCGTTCAAGTTCAGCACTGAAAACTAATATGTATGTTAAAAAAAAATACTATTAACATCACGACGTACCAACATGATCGCCATCAGTTTTTGTTCCAAATATCATATTCCGCTTTATGCCTTCATACGGGGACTTGCAGACTTTGCTTGGTTGCATGTCTCTCCTAGTTTTCACCTTTTCAACAAGAGTAGGACTCGAAACTAAATCAATTTTCCTCTTTCTAAATATGTTCGATTGATCACAGTTACTAGTTCCCGAAGAATAAGTCCTTTTATGATCAATAGCCGGTTCCCTACAAGGTTTTCCAGGCTTCTCGTTGTTAACCCTACTATTTCCTCTCTCCCTTGTATCCTTATTCTTTTCACGATTTCTCCTGCCAATTTTCTCACATGTTGTTGGCCTATTACTCCCATCAAGTAGCTTTACAATCCTCTACAATTACCAAAGTAATGTTCTAAAGAAGTCTATATTGGTTGCAAATTTACTTGCAAACTTAAAAACACACAAATTGAGAGAGATTAACCTGCACAATTGCATGCAGCTCCAGTAAACATCTTGTCCTGTCCTCTATCACTTGAATTCTTCCATCAATACTTATGTACTTATGATGGGTATCTTGCTCTAATGCTGATAGCCCGCCTTTGATTGATTCTAGTGTGTCCTGAAATACATGGATACTTATATAATTATACATCTCAAGTATCATAATGGGTATATATTATTGTAAAGCGCTCATTTCAACATAATCAAATTGGCACCTCTCTGAGGCATCCATCACCCTTCTCATCATCATTCGAGCCATCCAGATTTTTTCCCTCCTTTTCACCCTACAATAAGAAACAGAAGTTACTACAGATGTGAATAAAAAATAAATTTCTCTAGCCTATAAGCTGAATGCAATTAGTGTCCAGCAATTCACAGCACTTAAATTTGTATTACATTGTCAGTGAAATCCACATTTTTGAAATAGTCATTGTTCATTCCCTCAGAAGATCCCTCACCAATCTCCTCCTCCAAATGATCAGAATCAGTACGCGCTTCAGAATCATTGAGTTCCAACCTAATAACTACCTGCAAAATCACAGTAATTAGTTTGCAGTACTATCATACTTCAACACAATAGGAAAATAACACAAGTTGCGATGACCTTTTCAGCACCAAATTTCTTTATCCCTTCAAGATGTGCCCTCTTCACAACCTTGTTTCCACCCCAATTTTTAATCAGAGGATGCTCATGGAGTGCATAATCAAAGCAATTGCCAGCCGCTTGAAAATGTTCAAAGAACCAAACCTGGCAACAGGGTAACAAAAAGGCTTTGATTTGAACCTATTGGATGTAACGACCAATAAATAGTTAAAATATTTCCAACAAAATACCACCTGCAGAAACGCCAAATTTCCAACAAGACCTGTTCTTTTGTTCTTCTTGAATAATGCCAAGTGATCAATCAAATACTCTAATGTGAATTGCGCCCAATTGTAGCCTTTGATTTTTGAAATATCTGCTACAAGATCTACATACCTGCTGCTCACATATTCCTTTGAACTAGGGGCCAAAACTGTTCCTATCGTATACAGCACAAACATTCTAGCAAAGTGGTCATCAGCTGTGCCGCTCCCTATTCGTTCTTCAAGTGTTTGAAAGTGATTATTGTATCATCTCTCCCTTTATACAAATTAAACCATCTAGGATCGGCTTTCTTTGTACTGATTTCAATCTTATCTCCTACGTCAACTAGACCTAAGATGCAATACACATCCCACGTAGAAATAGGAACCACATGGTCGTGTATTCTAAAGGTCCTATCTACTTCATTGTACTTTTCAGCAAGGTCCTCAAGGAGAATACGTTGAATAGGCATCGCAGGTATATTAAGCAAGCTTTCAAATCCTATTACTTTGACAACACCCTTCTATTCCTCATTTAACTTGCTGCATAGTGCAGCAAATTTCACAGGCATACACACGGTTGGGGCCTGGTTACAAACAGATTCAGAAAAGTAAGACATATCAAGTTAAAAAATTTCTCTCTCTATAAGACTTGCACATGACATAATTAACTCAACAACATACCATCTTTCAACAGCACAACCCCACAGTTCACCAATTCTTTCGATGTTTGAATAATCTGAAACAAAGATAACACTTTAAGGTTGTGTGCAGCTTGTGTACTTCAAGTTTATCAAACAATACTTGCAGTCGATCGGTAAAGCGCAAACACACTCTGTGTTAACAATCTAAACGTTGTCAAAATTTGTACCCCGCAAGTAAAACAAAATGCAACTAAACTAATGGAATCAGTAAACAGGTTGTGATTCAATCCAAATGCGTGATTTTTGTAATTTATGGTTTCATGGTGAACACAGATAACAAATGATGCGCACTAGCAGTTTGCTACACTCCAGTTACATAGATTAGGGAAGTTGGGACTGCAGGAAGGACAGGCTGAAATTTCAGTCCTTGGGATAGCTGCCAAAACAATTCAATTATCCAGATATGCCCATTGGTATGTACGCAAATCAAAGGAGTTGTATTCTGAAAGAATTAATATACAAGGGATCAAACATACGCAAACATCTGGGAAACATATGCATCTTCTATGCAGCGCACACAAAAAGCACTTCACATAACAGCTATCTTCATCTCACTCTTTCTTACCCTCTCAAAAGAAAAAAGAAAAAAAGCCAACCCACAAATAACAATGCTTGTACATTTTCATTTATATCAAACCACACAAATCAAGCAGCAGTACCGCAAATATGCATTCTACCATTGCCTACGGTACCAATCAGTCACGCCCCAACCAATTCTTGATCTTTCCATGCAAATTTACTGAATTTTGACCCGATTAGACCATTAGAGATCCCACCAGAAATGACAAGCCATGCATTACAGTCAGGGTTACAAAATAAACATGTCAAGAGTGTATATAGCAGCTGCTAACAACTGTGAACTCGGATATATTCCTAACTCATAAGCCCAGATGGATCATCAATTTCCATCTCTTGCTAAAGCTCCTTCCCAGAAGCAGTTAACCAAACCACAATGTAAAAGACATCTCTTGCTAAAGCTCCTTCCCAGAAGCAGTTAACCAAACCACAATGCAAAAGACATGGAAGGTAAAATCATATTGCACGGATCACAGCAGCAGGATGGATCCTGCTCTACACCCGAACCTAATTGTAATACAAATTCAGTGACTCGAAGCTAATGCCATCATAAACACAATACAGTCCATATATCCATCGTTCCCAAAATTTCAGTCAAAAGGGTTCGTCTTCATTCTTCTGCACAAGTTATACTTGTATTCTGCAAACGCCAACTCCAAAACACGACCAGAAAAAGCAACAACTTAACATAACCAGAGAGCCGTTGCGGGGCTAAGAAGCTGCAGAGAACCGCTGGATTGAATCAGGAAACGGGGGCAATGGGAGTACCTCAGATTCTTGGAAGGAGGCAAAACCAGAGGAGGGGGTCCTCAGACCTCAATCTGCACTAATTTAGGCCGCCGCCCTCCTTCTCCACCGCTGGCACTGCCCTGCCTCCCTTCGCGCATGGCGGATGCAGTGCCGCCGCCGCCCTCCTTCCCCAACACCAGGACCACCCTCCCTCCCTTCTCGCACGGCGGATGCAGTGCCGCCGCCGCCCTCCTTCCCCAACACCAGGACCACCCTCCCTCCCTTCGCGCACGGTGGATGCAGTGCCGCCACCCTCCTTCCCTTCGGATGATGCCGTGGTTTGCGGAACCGCACTGCAGCATATCTCCATCCGTGATTTGTGGTACAGGCACAAAAATATCGGAAGACGCTCGTGGAGATCGACAGGAAAAGGAATCGGGGAGAGAGCGCTCGTGGAGAAAATGAAGGCGACCAGCCTTTGGTAACCGGTAGTCGCCGGTAAATAGATTAATCCATTTTTTATTTACTTTCTTCCTTCTATTAATCAACGCTCCAGATTTTATTTTACCTCTTACCTCCTAAGAGGTTAAAGGGGTACCGTAAACCGCCCCTAATAATACGAGTGGAAGCTGATTAGGAGAATTCGTGAGATGCGCTAAGCCCAATAATTTTCAGGTGTCCTACATAGCGAGGCGAACGTGGGACCTCTTCATTCCTACATGTGCCAATAATCAGCTGGAATTTGAATCTGATGGCCAACAGCAAGAACATATTCTGGGATGTTTTGGGGTAAGGCCGGAGGTATCTGAGCACTCGGGGGTCGAAGAGGCGCATACATCTTCCAAACGTTGTCGCTTCCTGTGATTTTGTGAGATTTACTTGCCCACTAGCGAATTAGTTGATGGACTGATGGCTGGAGAAGCTAAGGACAAGAACCGGCATATCTCCTGCTTTAGATACTTCCATGGAAAATACCACCCTTTGGGGACATGATGAACTAGGGTCAGGAACCTGAATTAGACTCTAGTGGCAGTTATATGAGCCATTGGGGGCTAGTCTGTGCCGAAATTGGAGGGCGTTCCGGCGCATGATGTCGTGCTATCTAGAAGCCTATTCACGTTGATCTATTCGCGCAGCGCCGGAGCCACAACTTAGGGTACCAAGCACCACGCCAGAATGCCCATCCAATTGCCAATAAATGGCATCCCTGTTGCAGCTCATTATCGATCTATCCATCCTACTCTGCTCACACCATAAACACTAGCGACAGGGGCACGGGGATAGTAAGCAGCCACTCGAGGTCTTCGGGAAGGCATTGATTCAAATCCCGACTGCGATGACACGATTTAGCATTGGCGACAAACAGGCAAGGGGTATGGCCTGCTTTCGCGGAATTGATGGATTGATCACAAGGTTCAACACTTCCATTAGTAATTGGCAAAATGGCAAATCATAGCAAAAGCATGGATGAATAGAGCAACAACTCTGAAATGCTGCCTCTGCTAGCAGCTATTCGTAAAACGAAAGAACTGCCAGTGTGCTAGTGCTGGTTTTAGATCTGTTCAAAATGGTGATAGACCTTGAACATGTCTAATTCCTAAGGCTTCCAGTGTCCAGCAAATTTCTAGCGCGATGAGTTATGATAGTTTTTTTTCCATATTTAGAGAATGTTGTAAATTAATAAGTTCCATACAGTAATTGGATTTCAGAGCAGTCATTTACAATGCAGCCTACAAAAATCCAATAGAGAAGTTCCTAGCACACAAATAAGACGGTCTAACAAATCCTGGTCATAATCATATCTTCTAAAGCTTCTGAACTTCAGCAGCAACAATTATGTCTAATATGATGATATCTTATTATAATTTAAGAGCCATAATACGTCCACCTGTTAACTCTTCCCATTTTCCAAACTATTTTGCATATTTGTTAAATAATTAAATCCCTAAAAGAGCGAGCTGAATTGATATTATCTGCTTAAAAGTCTGACAGAGTTAACTGCAGTAAAACACATTCACATAATTTTAACTTTCAATAGATATATAAAAGTTAAAATGCTGCTCTGGATTGTACAGCCAGATCTCAGTTTCTTATTAACTACTATGCCTATGCCTTGTAAACCATGTTGTTATACTTTCTCTGAATGACAAGTAAAATTCTGAGAGACATTTCAAATTGTTTGAATTGAACAAAGAAAAATGTTTTGCTTATTGCTCATTCATTGGTAGCTCAAGGGACAGAGATTTTGTCATACCTTAGCAAATTCTTTATCTGCGTCACTATGATCGTTCTCTCTCCCAGCAACATCACCAACATAGAAAGATCTGAAAGATTATGGCAAATATCAGAAGGGGTGCTTGTGGATAACTTTGCATCAAATACAAAAAAGGAAGCTAGTAGTGTCTCTTGAGTTTCTTGTATCAACCAACTTAAGTGACCCAAAAGCTTAATCCACAAGGCCAAGGTGGGGAATGCTAGTCACATCTTTTAAAATAAAAAGAATGCTCACCATATTTAGACTTGATCAACCCTAAAACAGTAGCACATGGATGGAAAAAAATGGTTTCGAGCCTTTTTTTCCTGTGTGGGTTTAGCACTCAGACCTCCCGTCTCTAGTACAGATTTCCATAAGCTGACCATTTCGGACAAAAGGTTTAGGATATTCGGATAGGTGAGGTGGTAAAAAAATCCTCACATCTTACAACATCTGCATGTAAATCACAAGAACCTATTGAAATCCGAAGTGTTATTGGTGTACATATTAGCAAGTTGAGCTGAACTATTGTACAATCAACTAGAGAACTACAGGGGCATAGCTGCAAAGAAGCAATGGTCCTCAATACAAGCACTGTGAGATTGGTACTTGTTCTTTCAAGCTCAACACCTATTGCAACATCTGGAATGCCCAACAGAGGTTCATTTCCTCAGCATCTGACACTAGTTTATTTTGAGAATATATAGGACAAAAAATCTGAAGAAATTACTAAGGCTTGACATACAACACACATGCATCCCTACTTGCAAGCATATATGCAAACACATACTGCTCAAGATTTTTTTGTGTGTGTAAAAAGAGAAGCCATGTACATCTGTGTATGTGTACCCCACTGCAATCTCGCCAACATTTCAGCCCATACACCACGTGTAACTACCTCCATATTAGCAAAAGGAAATAGGGTAAGCTTGTGAGACAGACGAGTGGTCGCAGCCCATTGGATATGATGGCAATACTTAAAAGTGGTCCCAGAGAAATGCAGTTCTTTAGAATTATTGATTAAAAGTATGATTTTGTGACAGTTTTACCAAAGGTAATGTGGTTTTGTAAAACTAAATATTTGTCGAAGAATAGAGTGATTACTGATCCATGTCGATTTTGATTCCAGAATTGAAATGCTGAACCATCAACCACCACATTCCTGGATTTGGTTTGCGGTATGGATCATCTGGAGTACCTTTTCCTTTCCCCAAACCACAAGCAATGAAAACCTGCAGGTGCAAATCAAATTAACCCATCATAGAACTACCTGAAAAGGCAAACACGCTTCAGGTGATGAGTCCTATTTGAGCAAATTCAGACTGGGGACTGGGGACCCCAGACCAGAGGTTTTTTTCTTTTGGGTGGGGGTGGGGGTCCAACAAGATAAAAATAAAACTCCATGATCTAGGGTGATTTCTCGAACACCAGCTTGTTTTGGCCGTTGAATTGAAGCGCTTGGTTGGGTCAAAGGCGCTTGCATTCTTGTAAAGCTCCATGATCTGGGGTGATTTCTCGAACTCCAGCTTGGTGGCGGCCACCGCGGAGCTCAGAGCACTGAACGTCCTTGGTTCACGCCGGGAAACTTCAAGTGACCAGTGTTGTTGCATGCCGTGGACGCACATTTCAATGGCATCCACTAGGTCCATCTCCCTAGCAAGGCTCACGTAGCTATTTCGGAAGCGCATGATGTAGTCGTCAATAGCTTCATCACGTCACTGTTTGACTTGTGACAGCTCAACGATGGAGAAGTCTTTCTTTATGGCGACAAAATGCTTCCTGAAGACTTCCTTCATTTCAATCCAGCTCTTAATAGATCCAACCGGTAGGCGACTGTAGTAGTGGAAAGCTGGGCCGATCAAGGATCCAGCGAATTGCCGAAGTAGTAATGATGAGGTGTTAGCAGTGTCTCCACATGCTGCTTCAAAGTATGCGAGGTGCTCCCTTGCGTCACCGGTCCCATCAATTTGACGGAACTTGGGTGGATGCCATCCTGATGGGAAGGGCACTAGGTCGTGCTCACTCTCCGTTGACCGAGGGGCTTGATCACTAACCATTTTCCTCATCTTCCTATTCACCATGTCTTCGACTATGTCATGATAGTCCTTCAGCGTAGCAGGGGGTTGCGCCGAGTTGGCAGAGTTGGTGGGGATGTTTAGCAGTCGAGGACGAGCACTTGCTGCACCCTCCAATTCTTGGATCTGCGGATCCACAATAGGTGGAGGTGCACCTCCTGCTGGAGCATTTTGGGCTGAGGATGTGACCAGTTCAACCAACCTATCGAACTTTGCTGCTAATTCATTCATCATTTTCCTTTGCTCTTGTACTTGTTCTTCTAGGCTTGCTCGATGTGGCCCTCCGTGCGATGGTGGATCACCATGCTGAGCATCTTCAGGGAGTCCATCTACCGCCATGTGTGCCGGCGTGGCATTGAGGACATCTTGATAGTCTTTCCCTTCTGAGGGGATGGATGCGTTGAGCTCAAGGTAGTGAGGTGAATTGGGAAGGACCTCTAGTGATGCAGGCGATTCAGGGTCAATTAGGGCTCCATCCCGAAGGTCATCATGTTCTCTAGCTTCGTCACTCGGAGCTTTCTTCATTCTTTGAATAGTGATGGACTTGAGCCTTGTGTTAGCTCCAGGCCGATTTGCAACATGTTGTAGACCCCCTTGGTTTAGGGGTAGCCTGGAAGCGATGTCAACATAGCATCGCGGAGATGTGTCTGACGCGAGTGCTTGATCACCATCTGACAACGAGCCCTTCCCTACAGTGATAGGAAGGCAAGGTGCCGATAATCTTGCTTCCTCATGAGATGTAGATGTGCTTGACCTTGTTGGCTCCTCCACGCCTTTGTCTGCCCCTCGCTTCGCCGAAGGATTGTTAGAGGGCGTTGTTGAATGGGCACTTCCTCTTTTTCATTATCATCATCGGCTTGTGTCTTGCGCAGTCTTAGGGTTAGACGATTAAGGAGATAGATGTACCTTTCATCCCGTTCTAAGTCAGAGGAGATGCGGAACGTGATCCTATCATTTTTTTTGGTGGACTTCACCATCTGCTCAGATGCGGACTTGAGTGTGTTTCAACACCAAATCTTCAAGCTCTCGGTATAGCGCGTGACGGTTCCTCCGGCGCCTCTCCCGCTTGCGTTGGTTCTCTGTGGGTGCATGTTGGACTCCTGGTGGAATCGATGGTGTTGGTAGTAGTGCTGGCACATCCTGTCGTGCAGCCAAGACAGACGCATCAACCCCATGCCGCCTCTGTGCTTGGGCTTCTCGCCTTGGAGGAGGTGAGTCTCGAATGGGCCTTTGGACTTGTGTGGACTCACGAACCCGCCATGTATGAGTTGGTCGAGCAGATGCCGAATGGTCTTGACGTCTTGACCACTTATCCAACATGGAGGCAATGCGGCTTGCCTCCGCTGGACATCCCGAGAGGGTGGAGATCTGCGACGGGGTGCCAATGTTTGGCGCTCATGTTGAGGACGATGGCTTGGATGGTACTGCTCTGTCCTACTTCTTGCTCATGTAGATGAAGACTCTAGCATTTCTTGATCTCGAAGCCTCCTTCCAAGTTGGCTCACTTGGTCTTGGAGTCGACGAAGTTCTCGCCGCATGTCTTCACTTTGAGGTGCTGGTGCTTCAGGTTGCAAGACCGCAAACATGTTATTGGCGTGGGTAGGGGAACTGCTAGTTGCTGCCGTGGTGAGGCAAGACGCCCAATTGCTCGGGCGAATGAGAGCATTATTGCCATCATCGAAGGAGATGGTTGGTCTCGGCAGGTGGGATTGCTTGCTCGAGCGTTGCCTCTTCTAGTACTCCCTCATGATCGTGCGCCTTACAAGTTCCTTGATTTTGGTAGGTTCATGTGCCCATTCATCAGGGAACAATTCATACGGTGGCACCAGTTTGTTGGGGTAGGTGAACACCTTGTCTGCAAGGACCCTTGCATCAAGGGACCAATCCTCCTCTGGTACGGTGCTCTGGGCGATGGGAGAGCTGATCTGTTGATGGAGTCGTTGCACCTTGCAGTACTTTCTCCTATAGTTGCGGAGTGGATGAGGATTCGATGCATGATGAGCATTGATCATGTGCCGGCGTAGGTTGTCGGAGACAGCTTCCAAGGCTTCGAGTAGCTCTACTTCAATGTGCTGCACATTTGGTGTAGGCGCCTCAGGAACAGCAGTCGGGGTAGGGGAATAAAGAGTCACGACGCTTGCACTCCTGTTGACCGCCTTGATGCGTAGTTGTTGTGCACACCGAACGTCTCCCTTGATCTCAGCCACCACGGACTCCTTCAGTAGGGCACGGGCTTCAATCATCAAGTTGCAACGCTCACTCTTGGCCTTGGCAAAAGCTCTCTTCTGCGCCTTCTTGGACTGACTCGCCTGAAACTGGGCCGGATCCTGGGTCTGATGCATGTAGACCTTGGAGCCATGATGGAAAACTACCATAGGTGGGATTGATCCAAATTGAATCAAAAGCTGCGTCGAGGTGTTGGCGGTGAGCCCTCCTGCAAGAAGGGGACCTTTCATCAGGGCAGCTCCACGCCGAAGATCATCATGTAGCATGCTTGTGTAGGTTGGATGAACGGCGAAGACGAATCCGACGACCACTTTGCAGCAAAGATGAGAGGAGAACCAGGTCCCACTGGGTGTGCCAATTTGTTTGGATGCGAGAAATCCATCTGAATTTCTCGGCCCTGGGTGTAAGGGTGCGGGTGTACTAGTGTACCTAAGTACACAAAATAAGTAGACAAAAGACAAAAGGTAGGGAACACATTTCATTCATATTAGATAATACAAATATAGGTTCCCATATTTGTGCGTGTGCTCCATAGCCTGCTGACGGCAATCTAACTTGGGCAACGTGGTCCTCTAGTTCCTAGGGCCTCGAAAGACTCCTAGTTAATTACATCCGCGGTTCGAGCTCACAGAACACCTCTGATTAAGCTGCGTACGTGGTCGTCTTCTTCGGCCTTCGCTTTGCGTTCTCCATGCATGTGATGATGTGGTTAGTGTAGATGAGGGCGCCAGCGTCATCTATGGCCTCATAGGTCCATGAGCTGATGGTAGCGCAGCTAATGCGTTAGCTGCACCCGCCCTTAACGTTCGGCCTCGTCGATCGCAAACGACACGTAGTCATTGTAATAGATGGGAGAGCATGCATGGTGGTGCTCGGCTTGTTCTGATTCGATGACTTGGCAGCGTGGTCGAGGTGAGAAGCGGGAGAAAGGAAATGGTGGAGACGGACATCAGGAAGTGGACGCGTGTAAACCGGAGAACTCCATCCGCGGTGCCTTCAGACCCAAGTGGGGTACACGCTGAATTTCGTGGTTTCAGCACCATCGTCGTCGACTCGTAGATAATATCGACGGCCTTGGTGACATCTTTGGCGGCCTCGGCGCCGATCTCGGCGATCTCCTGGAGACGATCTTGGTGACGTCGGCTATTTCGCCGAGTGGCACCATCTTGTACTTGGCGATGAATGCGGCAGATTGGACTGCGAGTGTCGACGTCTCGTATGACGAATAGGTCGTAGTAGTGAAGGGCTTCACCATGGGCAGCACGAGGAAGAACTCCAGTAGCACCTCTAGGAACGATTACAGTGGCCCGAGCCGCGAGTACAACGATGACCTTCACTAGGAGGGCGGCCAACTGAACGTTGGCGCGGCTCAGGCTCTCGTCGGCATCCTCCATGGTGGGCTTGGCATTCTCGGCTACGGCGTCCATGGTGGCGAAGGGTAGGCTGTGGCTCCATGCATGCGATCTGAGCGAGAAAGAGAATAGAAAACATCAAAATGCATTCTTACCCATGGCCGACGTGACCTCCATCTCCCTCCTGGCTTGTGCTTTTCTTCACGTTGTGCTAGTAGATGGTTTCTCTGCTTTTCGGTCCTTGGCAAATTGACCTCCAAGCCCCGGCAGACAGTCCACACGCCTGTGTAGTTGTTGGTCGGCCATCGGGGACGTCGGCTAGTCGGAGATCAACGGGCCCCCGACGGCGTGTGACGTGGTTGCGGCAAGATGATTGTGTGCGTGTAGATGTGACTGGTGACGGGTGTTTGATCGTCGATCTGTTTCTCTCCTGGCCGTGTGTATATATGTGTTGTCGATGCCCCCTCCTCTTTCCTCTGCAGGTCCTTTTATAGTCGGCAGCTAGGGCAGCCAGTGGAGAGAAGGCATCACGAGGGAGCGCCGCCACTATTCTGTTCAGCATGCGCGTGATTCTTTGAGGTGGTTGAGTTGCTCCGTTAGATGGCGTGCGAGCGAGCCAATCGGATTGATGAGTCGAGAGATCCGAACGGCGTGGCCAGTCGATAAGCTCGGTGGCTTCTCGATGCTCATCTGGTATTAGACGCATACGTAGACGTCGTATGACTGGTTGGTAAAGAATGGCTGCCTTTCAACCCTTGCCGAGCTGTACGTATGTGGATACGTATTTTGGAGAGTTCCTATGAGTGCATGTACATGCATGCACTCTAGCTCTATTTAGCATGTGTACGTGCATGTCCCATGCATGAAGCTTCTTTACTTCTTTTCTTCTCCTTGCTTCCTGAGTAGCACGTATGAGCTCTTATCAATATGCATGAACAAAATATTGTCGAACACCTTTCAACCCTTGCCGAGCTGTAGGTATGTGGATACGTATTTTGGAGAGTTCCCAGTGAGTGCATATACATGCATGCACTACAGCTCTATTTAGCATGTGTACGTGCATGTCCCATGCATGAAGCTTCTTTGCTTCTTTTCTTCTCCTTGCTTCCTGAGTAGCACGAATGAGCTCCTATCAACATATATGATTATACTTTCATCCAGAGCTCCGTATCGACGAGTTGATAGGTTCATCGATCCTGTATTGTACGTACATGCAATCATGCGCGGGCTAACTCACGGGTCAAGAACAGGTGCTGTCCAATGACTCCCGCCGTGCTGTACGTCTTCATGTAAGTATTTTGGAGAGAGAGAAAAAGAACGTGGTTTGTGAATGCATGCACTCTTTATCATGCCTGTACTTGAATGCCCATGCAGGTGCTTGCTTTCTTTCTTTCTTTTTCCTTGCTTCTTGGATAGCACACATGTGAGTATGCATATCATCTTTAACACATACATTGATGATAGAATATATCCAAAGGTTATGAACAAAATATCATCAAACAGGAACATTGTCCAATTGATGATGAATTCGATAAAACAATTAGGGAATTAGGGAGAAGGACCATGTTAGTCCTGAGGACAATTGTTGTATTGTTTCCGAGAGCACATTTATTTAATTTTTATTCATGCTATCTAGTACTTGGAATATACATGATGGTGGATACTGATGGTCCTGTTTACATGTTGTTTCATTGACATGTTTTTAGCCTTATTCTTCTACCGTATAACTACCGAGACCATTTGATGCTAGTTTGTATCTATACACACAAACAACACTGCATATACCTCGACTCAATGTACTACGACACAGAGGTATTTTGATCTGACAGACTTACTGACAAGGGTGTTGGAGAAGTACGCTTCGATGAGTGGGCTTGTACGAAGAGATAAACCCTCGGCGACCCACAACATAAGTTTTCGGTAATAATTTCTCTGTCGCAAATGAATTTACCATTATAATATGTATTCCATAGAATTAAATTTATAGTGCACAATTTTTTGCAGTGTCACATGCAGCCACAGGGCATCAACCTCTGCGGGTACTATGTTGCCTAGTATATGATGTAAATTATTGGCTTTAGTCCATCAGTATATCCATCAGTTAGTGTAATTATAGTATATTAAAATACATTTTTCATCATTGTGTCTAACTATTTTAATTTTTTTCTACAGACATATAAATTTCTTACAAACAGTCTCGAGAAGGTGGATCTTATGTATATTAAAAAAAACGGCTCATCATTTCATAAATGCGGAGATCTTAAAGGAGAGCAGCGGATTTCATGATCGTGAGAAATTTATGAGCCAAGGTTTGTAATCTCAATAGAAACGGGTCAGTTCAATATATTAAAAATGCTTGCATCTTGCAGTTTATTGATGTATTATAAGTTAAATATCAAATGAACTCATTACTTCCTTTTACTTCAATGTGTTAAAGCTAATTTATTGGTTTATATATTGTCAGACACGGGGTTGATTCAAGAATGAAGAATGAAGATTGCTTTGCAAATGTTGTGAGGCTATATAATATTGATATTTTACTTCTGTTTATATGTATGACTTTGTGACATGATATATGTGTGACTTTATGATATTAAATGAATATGTTCAATCTACTATGTATATGATCTACTGTGTGTATGGAGTTTGTCGAGGGTTAATCACTAACAATAATTTCGTGGTATGCTGTATAGTGGGTGCATGAATGGTGTTTCAGGAACTGTATGTGTGTAGATGGTGAACTTGGGGATACATAGAGTTATACAAGTTTGGGCCTTTCGGAGGATAATACTGTCGGAGGGTGAACTCCTATCGCAGGGATCCCGAGAGACCCCTTTTTAGAGATTCGGCCGGGGGGATGATCCTGAACGAGCTTGTTTTGGGAAATAAGCGGGAAACGGAAATAAATGCAGTGGCTGGTGGGAGATGATCGTTTTAGTGCGAGAAAGATGGGTGCACCGGGGTTTAGACAGGTTCGGGCCGCACGGGGGCGTAACACCCTACTCCTGTGTGAGTGCTATATCTATCCTTGAAGGGAATTCTTCAAGGATGTATCTGGTTACAAGAGAGAGCCACTTACTGAGAGCTTGAGGCTCTCGTGTTCTAGCTTGGCTTGAGCTGGTTCGAGCGTCTGCGTCCTCTTTCTTTTTTTCTTACGGTCTGTCTTTTTACGTGTTCTCCATTCTTTCCTTTTATAGGCGCGCCGACCTCGACATATCCTGAATGGGAAAGAGGGGGTGCGAGTGCCAAGGTGCCACGGAGAAAGGCATCATCATTCCGTCTTGGCGAAGTGACAGGGGCGGTGGAAAAATGCGGCGCGCATCCGACCACCCGCCACTGTGGATGCCCTCGGGCGCCATTAAGGGGGCCCACCGGGCAGCCTCAGAGGTGCCCGGTGCGCCCACCCTGTCTTGTTCTTCTGCCAGGGCGGGGGTGGCAGGTGGAGCGCTTCGATTCTGGCAACGTTATCCCGAGGCACCCGGATGAAACGGGACGGGACCCGTGCATTTAATGGACCCACGCCCCCCTGCCAGTGCATGGCAGGGTCTGACACTGGAGCGTGGGCAGCTGAGAATGTCAGGATGTCAGACCGCGCGTGCCTATTAAATGCGGCATTGGGCCCTTGACTGGCTGACACCCCGACGATGGGACCCTTCGGGTCGTCGGACGATCTTGCGCGAACCTTCGGGGAACCGAGTCCTCGGGGGCTGCCACGTGCAGCCCCGAGCACTCTCTCCCGAGCACTTCGGTGGGACCTTCGGGGAACCGAGTCCTCGGGGGCTGCCACATGCAGCCCCGAGCACTCTCTCCCGAGCACTTCGGTGGGACCTTCGGGGAACCGAGTCCTCGGGGGCTGCCACGTGCAGCCCCGAGCACTCTCTCCCGAGTACTTGGGTGAGACCTTCGGGGAACCGAGTCCTCGGGGGCTGTCACGTGCAGCCCCGAGCACTCTCTCCCGAGCACTTCGGTGGGACCTTCGGGGAACCGAGTCCTTGGGGGCTGCCACGTGCAGCCCCGAGCACTCTCTCCCGAGCACTTCGGTGTTTGGATCATCGGGGGACTACAGTACTCGAGGATAAGTGAGAAACCTTCCGAGCACTTCTTTCTCGGTACTTGGACTCTGTGGATCATCGGGGAACTGGGGTGCTCGGGAACCTAGAGGCTACGGCCCCGAGCACCTTCCCCCGGGACTTAGTTTTTTCTTATCCTGCAGGGTGGACCTCGCGGGATGGTGACATGTGGCGGATGGCCGCCCCGGTCTCGGGATTCAGGGACCCCTGGTTTCTAATACACCGACAGTAGCCCCCGGGTCCATTGGTAGGCGACGGGACGGAGACTGCGAATGGGCCCTTCGTCGCGGCTGAGGCCGAGGCTGGCGCAGACGCCATGTGGCAAGCTTTCGAGAGGTGGCGCTTGCGGACCCAGACCTCAAGTATGCCCCAACGGGAAAATGAGTGGACGCGTGTCCACACAACTTCGAAGGGTATGATGACCATACGGGCGGCACGCGCGGTCGCCGCGCAGATCGAGGAAAATGCGCCTGGCAGCCGCTGACATCGCGCGATCGGCGGGAGATTCGCCTGGCAGTTGCGTCGATCGAGGCGATGCTTCGCCGAGCGAACCGTTTGGGCGGCAGTTTTTGAACTTTGAGATATAAAAGGGGGAATGGATCGGTCCGTTCCCCTCTTTACGCTCTCTCGCACTTGTGCTCTTGCCTTCTTTGTGCTCCGAAGCCCTTAGGAAATTCTCAGGTGACCGGAGCATTCTTCCTTCTCTCTCTCTCCACCACCAAAACACCTTCCATCTTTGCCGAGATGACGAGGGTTGGAGGAGGACGCCGGGACAAGGCTTCGGATAGCATCTTGCCGGAGTCTCGTCTGAGGAACGAGGAGGCGGCGGACAAAATCAAGAAACTGCTGGTGCCGGAGGGGCAAGAAGGTGCTGTGGTGGTGAGGCCGGCGAGCCTGACGCCGGCGACGACCGTCCCTGGGCGGACTGTCCTCTTCACCTCCTTTGTGGCGGCAGGGTTGGTGCCGCCGTTCTCCGCCTTCTTCCTGCAAGTGCTGGAGACGTACGGCATTCAGCTGGTGCACCTAAGCCCCAACTCTGTGGTGGTTTTGGCGACTTTCGCGCATCTCTGCGAAATGTTTGTGGGGGTGATGCCGTCGGCGACGCTGCTTCGTCATTTCTTTGTCCTTCGACCGGTGGGGAAGAAGAGGGGGCACTCCACGGCGGATGTCGCGGGGTGCTGCAACCTTCGGCTCCGGGACGGCCTGGGGGATCGTTACATTCCCCAGGTGCTGCGCAGCAAGTGGGAGGAGTGGCGACGGGACTGGTTCTTCGTCGACGTCGACCCCCATGAGCGCCTCGAGCTGCCGGAGGCGGCGGCGGAGCCTCGTCGATCGACGTGGGAGGCGCCGCCGCCGGAAGACGCGAGGCTGAAGCCGGTGCTGGAGCGCATCCTGGAATTGCGCGAGTCCGGGCTGACCTCCGTCATGGTGGTCGTGGACTTCCTGCGCCGTCGGCTGGCGCCCTTGCGAGAGCGGGCCCGGCCGAGCTGGTTCTATACCGGGCCGGAGGACTTCACCAGGACCCAGATCAGCGCGAGCTGGGATCTGGGGCAGGCAGAACTGCGGGGGATGACAAGGGTGATCACCGGAACGGAGGACATGGGCCGGACGGAGCTCCCGTGGCCGGAGATGGCGCTCTGCGCCAACCCCAACCGGGTGGCCATTATGGCGGGGCTGCCGGAGTTCGACGCCCAGGGGCCTATGGACCGGCCAAGAAGCGGGAGTCCCGAGGCCTCCGAACTCCCCGGGCTAGAGGAGCTACTTGGCGAGGAGACTACTGCTAGCTCGGCGCGGGCTGGCGATGGGGCCGCCGCAAGCAGCAGCCGCCGTGCCGGAGAGGAGGGCGCCACTGAAGTCGTCGAGGAGGTGGCGCCGGGAGATCGGGGAAAGCGTCCCCGGGCCCTGATCCTGGTGCCAGACTCTCCGCCGTCGCCAACGGCAGCGGCGGCATTTCCGGTGCTGGAGCCGCGCCTGGTGCGGATGGAGCCTGCACCGGCGCCCGCGACCCGCATGGCGGAAACCGAGACTCGTGCGGCGGCACCCGAGGCCCGCACGACGGCGCCCGAGGCCCGCGCAGCGGTTCAGCCGAGCCCCCAGCGGAAGAGGCGGCGGGAGGAGTCCGGACCGACGGCACCGGACCCGGACATCAGGCTCCCAGCGGCCAAATGGCGGTATCGGTGAGTCTCCTTTCTTGCTTTTCCATGGGCATTTCTGGCCCGAACTAAGCTTCGGCATTTTTCATCTATCTCCCGTAGGGCGGCCGCAGGTGCTACTGCGACGGAGAAAGAGCGGGCGCCGAGACCAGAAACGAGCCCGCCTGCAGCTCCGACGGAGGCGGGCACCGGAACGGCGGAGGCACCAATCGTCGTGGCGGCCAGCGGGAGAGAGACGGAGGCGGCGGCCGAGAGGAGGACGGAGCAAACGTCCGGATCCTTGGCGCCGGCGGAACCTACCCCGGGAGTGGAGAGCCCGGGGCGGATGATGGTGGAGGCGGACGCTTTGCCGGGGCCGGCGGACAGGGCGGCCGATGCGGGAATGCGGCCGCCGTCCGAGTCTTCGGCGCCGGCGGAGCCTACCCCGGGCAGGCAGAGCCCGGGGCGGATGGCAGCGCAGGGCCCTGCAGAGAGCTCGGCCCCCCTAGAGGCACTCTGCGGAGAAGCCTGGGCCCCACCGGCGCCCGGCCAGCCTGCCGACCCTTTCCTGGCCGCCATTGAAGGCGTCAAAGTAGCGGTCGGGCGGCTGGGCGCAGCGGTGGATGCCAAGGAGGGGGAGCTTGAAGCTGAGCGCGCCCGCCTGGCGTTGGAGAAGGCGCAGCTGGCGGGCGCCCAGGAGGAGGCCCGTGCGGCGGCTGCGCGGGAGCAGAAACTCCTAGAAGATATCCGCGCGGAAGTCGCGCGGGAACAGGAAGTTTTGAAGACCGCGCGGGCAGAAGTCGCGCGGGAACAGGAAGTTTTGAAGACCGCGCGGGCAGAAGTCGCGCGGGAGCGAGAAGATGCCGCCCGCCTGGCTGAGGCGTCGAGGCAGCAAGCTGCCGAGGCCCTTATCAGGATGGGGCAGGCGCAGGAGAGGGAGGTAGCAATCGCAGCCCGGAAGCAGGCTGCGGAGGAGCGGCAAGCCGAGCTGACCCGCCGGGAGGGCGCGGCCGAGAAGACGTGCGCCGACCTCCAGCGCAGGGAAGACGACCTTCGGAAGATCAGGGAAGAGATCCACCGTTGGGAGGAGGATGTTTCCTTGCGGGAGGTGAACAACGAACTATTAGCGTCGGAGCTCGATGTTCGGGAGGATTCGGTGACTCAGCAGGAGGACGTGCTGGCCCGGCGGGAGGGCGAGCTGAGTCGCCGAGAAGGCGAACTGAGTCGCCGAGAGGGCGAGGCTGACACGGCGGCGGCGGCCATGGCGACCAGGGCGGAGCAAAACGCGAAGCATGAGGCGGAACTGGCCGCCCGCGAACGCGCCTTATCCGAGATGGTGGCCAAGATGAAGCAGGCTGCCGCCCCCGCAGCAGTTGGCGGTTCTTCCGGTCCGGTCGGGAACCAGGGACTCGAGGCGCAGCTGCGGGCCGCCAAGGAGAAGCTCGAGACCGCCTTTGTCTCGCGGGTCAACCTCGAGCATATGCTGGAAGACATACTCCGGCGGATGCGGCGGGCCGTAGAGAAGGGTGGTCTCGGACGACTCGTTGAAGGCGAGAAGGGCGACGGCCCCGCACGACAAGTGTTGGGGTTGCAGCAGGTCTGCGAGCGCCTCGAGGCCCTGCCTTGGGCAGTCCAGGAACTCACCGCCCGGGAGGGACGTGGCTTGGCACATGCAGTGGCCGAGCATGTTCTGGCCTGCTACCGAAGCAGGGACCCAAACTTCCCGCTGGAGCCAGCGCGGGAGGGAGTGGTCGAGGCTGAGGGAGAGGCCGCCCGGGTAGCGGTCCGGAGTACCGCCGCCGTGGTGGCGGCCAGCTTCAGGCGAGAGGTGCCGCCGCCGCCAGCCCCCGGGGATGACTCAGAGGATTCAGCCGACGCCTCTGCTGCCGACTAGATCTTTTGTAGTCTTTTTTTCTTTTGTTGTCTTGATGAATGTAGATGTAGGAGTGAAACCTTAGAAAAAGCCTTGTATATATCCTGTGAATATTAATGGCAACTTTTCCTTGGGCCCGCAACTCCAGTTTCTTTGAGTGTTTGATGTTCCTTCTGGTGTTTTGTCCGGAAGTCCCGGGGAGTACTCAGTCGGGCCGTTCCCGACCTTCCCGTCCCCGAGAATGAAGTTGTCCAGATCGCTGCTGCTGGCGTAGTCGGCCTTCGAGCTCTCGCGAGTCCGCATTTGCCTAAGTTAAGAAACAAAGACATAGACTTCCTTGCCCGGGAGATAGATCGATCCCGCTCGGAACACGCCATACCTAGTGAACACTTTTTCACTTTGCGACCACTCAGTTAGTAGAAGGGAGACGCGTGCGGGCGAGAATGTGACCAAGAGTCCTCGTGGTCCGGTGGTGCCCGGGCTTTAAAACGGGCCGGACCGAGCACTGACAGCCCGCCCCCGAGGCCTGAGCTCCGGACTACTCGAGCAGCTCGAGTGATAGGATTACCCAGGGTACCCGAGGACTCGGTAGTGCTCGGGGTCCTTAAAAGTGGACCGAACACCACGACCACCACGAAGGGCTTCGGTCAGACATTACCGCACGCGCGCTACTCCTTTCTACAAACCGCTCTGTCGTTCTGGAAAAAAGTAGACATGTGGTAGGGTTTTTGAGTGCGAGGAGACCACCTCGCCGAACAGATTAAAGCGCGAGAGCCCCCGAGAGTGACTCGAGGACATAAATTTACTTAAAGCAGACTTGTCTGAATATAACCACTCACCGGACAGCTGTCGGCCTTCCGGCCAACCGATCCAGGAGGGGTGTGCTTCCGAGCTCGGGTGCCCGGGGACTTGATTCTTTCAACGGAGCGCTCGAGTGTCCAGAGGCATACGAGGCTCCTAGGGTCGGGTGATCTCGACCACCCATGCATAAGTGGTAGGATCACCCGAGGACCCTTGGGGCCGACCAGAGACCGGGGCATCGAAGCCCTCGCGGCCGAACTGCTCGCGATTGCCAGCCTGTGACTTAAGAGAGAATATAGAATTTCTTTGTCTGGTGCGCTCTGTTAGTGCGGTACTTGCTATAGACTGCTCTCGTTTTCGACCCGAGACCTCTCGAACACCCAAACAGACGGACAAGAGTGGGCAGAGGCATAACCCAGAGATCCTATGGTTCGATGGCGCCAGGGTATGACAGACCAGACCGAGCACCAACAGCCCGCTCCGGGGGCCTGGGCTCCGGACTACTCGAGCAGCTCGAGCGATGGGATTACCCAGAGCACCCCGAAACTCGGTAGTGCCCGGGAGCCTGCCACGACACTGAACACCACAGCCTACCATGCCAGACGTAAGTCAGCGGCGACTGCTCGCATGCATACCGATTGGGATTCTTTTATCAGCGGGGAAAATGAGAGAGCGAACTTTTTCTCGCACAACCGAGCACCTCACCAAACAGATTAAACATACGGAATCCAGAAAAAATATTTTGACATAGTGATTGCTTATCAAAATACTGAATGTGCAATATTTACAAGGTTGGGCGACAGCGACTTACCCAAGGGGCGAAGCCCTCGGACTGCTTGGGCGGGGAGAAGCCCCCGGCCTCGCTGACCTGAGCCGCGAGCACGACCATCTACGGGTAGAAGCGTCGGAGATGCTCGATGTTCCACGGATTCGGGAGTGGCTGTCCTTCCTCCGTCGCCAACCTGAAAGAACCTGCCCGGGGGACCGCGATCACGGTGAAAGGACCTTCCCACACAGGGGATAGCTTATTCATTCCTTCGCGCGACTGGACGCGTCGGAGAACTAGGTCCCCCACCTCGAGAGACTGGGCCCGGACATGGCGCAGATGATACCGCCGTAGACTCTGCTGATACCGAGCCGCCCGGACAGCGGCACGCCGCCGGCGCTCTTCCAGGTAGTCCACGTCATCGCGTCTTTGCCGCTCCTGCTCACCCTCAGAGTATGCATGCACTCGAGGGGAGCCCAGAGTGAGCTCGGAGGGGAGGACTGCTTCGGCGCCATAGACGAGGAAGAACGGAGTCTCCCCGGTGGCGCGGCTTGGCGTAGTCCGATTGGCCCACAGCACGGCTGGCAGCTCGTCCACCCATCCCTTCCCGTGCTTAGCGAGCACGTTATAGGTCCGGGTTTTGAGGCCCTTCAGTATCTCCGCGTTGGCGCACTCGACCTGCCCGTTACTCCGAGGATGAGCGACGGAGGAGAAGCAGAGCTTGATGCCGAGATCTTCGCAATAGTCCCCGAACAAGGCACTTGTGAACTGGGTGCCGTTGTCGGTGATGATCCGGTTCGGGACGCTAAAGCGGCTGGTGATGCCGCGGATAAACTGGAGTGCTGTGTTTTTGGTCACCTTGATGACTGGGACCGCCTCCGGCCACTTGGTGAACTTGTCGATAGCGACATATAGGTATGCATAGCCCCCAATTGCTCGGGGGAATGGACCCAGAATGTCCAAACCCCAGACCGCGAAAGGCCATGACAGGGGAATGGTATGAAGAGCCTGAGCTGGCTGGTGAATCTGCTTTGCATGGAACTGGCACGCCCTGCAGCGCCGAACCAGCTCGGAAGCATCCTGGAGAGCCGTAGGCCAGTAGAAACCTTGCCGGAAGGCCTTCCCGACCAGCGTGCGGAACGATGAATGGCCACCGCACTCGCCCTCGTGGACCTCAGCGAGAAGATCGCCGCCTTCTGCCCGGGAGATGCATTTCAGGAGGACACCTCCTGCGCTACGCCGGTAGAGATCCCCATCTACTATGGCATAGCGTCTGGACTGCCGAGCAACTCTTTCGGCAGACGCCTCATCCTCGGGTAGGAACTTTTCTTTCAAGTACCCTCGGATGTCAGACATCCACGAGGCATCTTGAGAACATTCGGCGAGCACAGCGCACTCGCCGGACGGTGGCGCCCTAACGGGGCTTCCCACTGAGGGCACCGCCGGGGTCCCCTGAATTGAGTTCGAGGTTTCCCCTTCATCCTGTTCGGCAGGCAGGACGGAAGGCCGTGCGAGTCTTTCTTCAAAGACTCCGGCAGGGACGCGCGCACGTGAGGAGGCCAGGCGAGAGAGCTCGTCGGCCGGAGCATTGTCGCGGCGAGGGATATGCCGCAATTCGAGGCCGTCGAAGCGTCTCTCGAGCTTCCTGACTGCAGCCACGTACGCCGCCATTTGAGGATCCGTGCACTGGTACTCCTTGGATACCTGGTTGACGACCAGTTGGGAGTCCCCTTTGACCAGGAGGCGACGAATCCCGAGCCCCACCGCAGCCCGGAGGGCGGCGATGAGACCTTCATACTCCGCCATGTTGTTGGATGCGCGGAATTGCAACTGTACAACGTACCGGAGCTCTTCACCCGTTGGGGAGGTGAGAACCACTCCGGCCCCTGCGCCTTTCAGCGAGAGGGAGCCGTCGAAGTGCATGACCCAGTACCCGGGCGCGTCGTGCCCGGGATAGGCAGAAACCTCTTCTGGGACGACGCAGGGGACGGGCGTCCACTCTGCCAAGAAGTCGGAGAGCGCCTGGCTTTTGATTGCCTGGCGACTAACGAAGTGTAGGTCGAACTCCGCCAGCTCTACTGCCCATTTGACAACGCGCCCGGTGCCTTCCCGGTTCCGGAGAATGGGTCCCAGTGGATAAGTGGTAACCACCGAGACCTTGTGCGCCTGGAAGTAGTGGCGCAGCTTTCGGGAGGCGACGAGCATGGCATAGAGTAGCTTTTGCGCCTGGGGATATCTTGTCTTGGCTTCCCGGAGGACTTCGCTGACGAAGTGCACCGGTCGCTTCACCCGGCGAGCCCGGACGGCGGCTCCACCCGGGGGGCTACTGCAGCCCCCAGGGTTGGCGGCACGGTCGGGGCTGGCCGGGCACTCGGGCTCGACTCCTTGGCTGGGAAGAGCAGTGTGCTCGGGCTCGACCCCTTGCCCAGGGGGAGCCGCGAGGACAAGTGAGTGGTCGGGGGCCTCTGGGAGCTGGGACCCAGCACCCGGCCCCCGACACTCGTCGCGCTCCACCACCAGCACTACGCTCACGACCTGAGGAGTGGCCGAAACGTAGAGTAGTAGGGGCTCACCTTGAGAGGGAGCCACCAACACGGGTGGCGAAGTAAGGTACTTTTTTAAGTCGCGGAAGGCCTGCTCGGCCTCCGGCGTCCAGTCAAAACGACCGGATTTCTTCAAAAGCTTGAAGAGGGGGAGCCCTCGCTCCCCGAGCTTGGAGATGAAGCGCCCGAGGGCTGCCATGCAGCCGGTGAGGCGCTGGACCTCCTTGAGTCGAACCGGGGGTCGCATCTGCTCGATGGCCCGGATCTTTTCTGGATTGACCTCGATCCCTCCGCCAGAGACCGAGAAACCAAGGAGCTTGCCCGCTGGCACCCCGAAGACACACTTCTCCGGGTTGAGCTTGAGGCGGGTAGAACGGAGACTGTTGAAAGTCTCGGCAAGGTCCTCGAGCAGGGTGGCACGGTCTCGGGTTTTGACCATGAGGTCGTCGATGTAAGCCTCGACGTTACGGCCAACCTGCGAGTCAAGAGTAATACGAATAGCGCGCTGGAAGGATGACCCAGCGTTGCGCAGGCCGAAAGGCATTGACATGTAGCAATAAGTCCCCACCGGGGTGGTAAAAGCAGTTTTTTCCTCGTCCCCTACGGCCATGCGAATCTGGTGATACCCAGAGTTTGCATCTAGAAAGCATAAAAGATCGCATCCCGCAGTTGAATCTATAATTTGATCAATGCGAGGTAAGGGGAAGGGATCTTTAGGGCAAGCCTTATTTAGGTCGGTGTAGTCCACGCACATGCGGAGCTTGCCATTGGCCTTTGGGACGATGACTGGGTTTGCTAGCCAGTCGGGGTGGAGGACTTCTCGGATGAATTCGGCGTTGAGGAGCTTGCTGACCTGCTCGCGGATAAACTCCTGGCGCTCTGGCGCCTGCCGCCGGACCTTCTGCTTCACCGGGCGGGTGTCCGGACGCACCGCCAAGTGATGCTCGATCACCTCCCTAGGGATCCCGGGCATGTCGGACGGTTGCCAGGCAAACACGTCTACGTTAGCCCGGAGGAAGGCGACGAGCGCGCTTTCCTATTTGCTGCCCAGGTTGCTGCCGATACGGACAACCTGGGTAGCGTCTTCGCCCACCACGACCTCCTTCGTTGGAACAGAGGTGTCGGCGGCGAGTCGGGGTTTGGATGAAGAGGGTCCCGGGCCCCCTGTAGAGCCATCGACCTCGGCCTGCGCTGAGACCAGAGCCATGTATGACTGTTCAGCGCAGGAGACGACGCCGCAGGAATCGGCGATCACAGAGATGGAGCCTGCGGGGCCGGGCATCTTAACCGTAAGGTATGCATAATGCACGGCCATCATAAACTTGGCGAGCGCCGGACGCCCAAGGATGGCGTTGTAGGGGAGAGGGAGCTCCGCGACATCGAAGAGGACGCACTCCGTGCGGAAGTTATCCCGGCTCCCGAACGTGACAGGCAACTCAACCTGCCCAAGGGGCAGGGAGTGCCCAGGGGTCACTCCACAGAAAGGGAGCGATGGCTTTAGGCGTCGGGAAGACACCTGTAGCTTCTCAAAAGCCTCCTTAGAAAGGAGGTTGAGGCCAGCACCACCGTCGATCAGCACCCTGCCGACCTTGACATTGCAGACAGTGGGGGACACTACCAAAGGTAGTCGCCCCACGGCTGCAGTACTGACGGGGTGATCAGCCATGCTGAACGTGATCAAAGTATCCGACCACCTTAGGGGCCTTGTGGCCTCTTCGCTCGGGGTTGCCGAGCACACCTCGCGTCGCATGACCTTGATGCCACGGCGCGAGGAAGGCGTATACGCGCCCCCGTCGATGAAGGCGACGGTGTGCTCGGGCTCCTGGAAGCCGAGCTCGGCGTTGTCGGGGGTGACCTCAGTATCGCCTCCTCCACGGAACTCGTCACGCTCCCTCTGGCGCTGCTCCACGAGTCCTTTGACCGTACGACACTCCATGAGGTCATGCCATCTGGTCTGGTGTATGGGACACCATTTACCTGGCTCGGGCCCCGCGGGAGCGGGGGCCCTCGCTGGAGCGGGAGCTCGGCCAGGGGCCGGGGCTCTCGCTGGAGCTGGTGCCCTTGCTGGAGCCGGGGCCCTCATAGGCACGGAGGCCCAAGGAGGAGCCCGAGCAGGGGCCCTGACGGGGCGTCGATCGACACCCGGCCGGCGCTCTTGCCGGTGATCGGGCTCTTGCGGCACCCTGTGAGCGGGGACCTGGGTTGGCTCAACGGGAGCAGCCTCACGCTTCCTTCTCTTCTTCTTTTCCCGCTTGTCGGAGCGGGAAGAACTTGGCTGGTCGGAGGCGGGGCGAGGAGCATGCCACGCCCTGGCCTCCGCAGCCATGGCGCACTTATCGGCCAGTGCGAAGAGTTCCGCAGTGGTCTCGATCTCGTGCGTACCTAGCTTTTCGAGAATCCGCTCATCGCGGACGCCCTGCCGGAAAGCAACAATAACAGCGTGGGGGGCCACTCGTGGAATGGTGTTGCGAACCTGGCTGAAACGCTGTATAAAGCGTCGTAGCGTCTCCCCTTCCTGCTGTTGGACGGCGTGGAGGTCGCACTCCAAACCAGGACGCGTAAACGTGCCCTGAAAGTTGGCCACGAACTGGTGGCACAGGTCATCCCAGGAGCCGATAGACCCTGGGGGTAAGTTCATAAGCCAAGAGCGGGCGGAGCCCCTCAGGGCAACATGAAAGTAGTTTGCCATCACCTTTTCGCTGCCTCCGGCCGCTTGGACGGCCGTTGTGTAGATCTGGAGGAACTCGACGGGGTCGATGGACCCGTCGTACTTCTCCGGCAGCTCGGGGCAGAACTTGGAAGGCCACCTGACCCGGCGGAGCTCGGCGGTGAAAGCACGGCAGCCGGTGCCGTACCCCGCAGCGCGAGCGGGGGTCCTCGGTGGCGAGTGGCGGCGAGCCGGGGATCCCCGGTGGCCTTGGGCCGGGAGAGAGGAAGCCTGGTCCTCTGCCCTGACCCCCTGCCGGGTCTCCCGCTGACGCTCGAGAGTAACTCGGGCATCCTCGTGGCCCCTCCGCTCGTCAAGGCGCAAACGAAGGTCCTGGGCTTCAGATGCGACCAGGGGGACGGCACTCCGCCTGGAGACCCCTCGGCCCGTGCGGGTGTTGCCCGTTGAGGAGCCGGCTCTGGCGGCACCATGCCGAGAAGTGGTGCGAGGACTCCCGGCCTGCACCTGGCGACGAGCAGTTCCGACCAAAGCGACGACATCTTGTATCCACCGGCCTTCCGGAGTGTTCGGCGTGGCCTGAACGGGCGGGTGCCTAAGGAGAGCATGTGCTGCAAGCAGCGCGCTCCCTGGGCTAGCCTCGCTGAAAGCGAGCCCGCGTCGTGGTGGCACCCGACGTGGTCCAGAGGCGGACCGGGCTGCCGGGGTCCCGACCACCTGCTGGGGGTCGGAAAGTGCGTCGGCAGCGGCGGCGGCGGCCCTGATGGGCCCAACGCTTTGATCCCCTTGAGCGGGAAAAAACGCGCACGTGGATGGTGACTGTTGCTGGTACGCAGCAGCGACTGGGCCTCCTCTGGCGTCGGGCAGCGCCCCGTCACTGGAAGTGGAGCCGGAACGCTGGAGGCGATGCCCACCGGCCATCTTTTCCTGTGGGAAAAAAAGTGAAACAAACAATCCAGGGATATTCCCCCCTACCTGGGGCGCCAGTTGTCGGAGGGTGAACTCCTATCGCAGGGATCCCGAGAGACCCCTTTTTAGAGATTCGGCCGGGGGGATGATCCTGAACGAGCTTGTTTTGGGAAATAAGCGGGAAACGGAAATAAATGCAGTGGCTGGTGGGAGATGATCGTTCTAGTGCGAGAAAGATGGGTGCACCGGGGTTTAGACAGGTTCGGGCCGTACGGGGGCGTAACACCCTACTCCTGTGTGAGTGCTATATCTATCCTTGAAGGGAATTCTTCAAGGATGTATCTGGTTACAAGAGAGAGCCACTTACTGAGAGCTTGAGGCTCTCGTGTTCTAGCTTGGCTTGAGCTGGTTCGAGCGTCTGCATCCTCTTTCTTTTTTTCTTACGGTCTTGTCTTTTTACGTGTTCTCCATTCTTTCCTTTTATAGGCGCGCCGACCTCGACATATCCTGAATGGGAAAGAGGGGGTGCGAGTGCCAAGGTGCCACGGAGAAAGGCATCATCATTCCGTCTTGGCGAAGTGACAGGGGCGGTGGAAAAATGCGACGTGCATCCGACCACCCGCCACTGTGGATGCCTCGGGCGCCATTAAGGGGGCCCACCAGGCAGCCTCAAAGGTGCCCGGTGCGCCCACCCTGTCTTGTTCTTCTGCCAGGGCGGGGTGGCAGGCGGAGCGCTTCGATTCTGGCAACGTTATCCCGAGGCACCCGGATGAAACGGGACGGGACCCGTGCATTTAATGGACCCACGCCCCCCTGCCAGTGCATGGCAGGGTCTGACACTGGAGCGTGGGCAGCTGAGAATGTCAGGATGTCAGACCGTGCGTGCCTATTAAATGCGGCATTGAGCCCTTGACTGGCTGACACCCCGACGATGGGACCCTTCGGGTCGTCGGACGATCTTGCGCGAACCTTCGGGGAACCGAGTCCTCGGGGGCTGCCACGTGCAGCCCCGAGCCTTCTCTCCCGAGCACTTCGGTGAGACCTTTGGGGAACCGAGTCCTCGGGGGCTGCCACGTGCAGCCCCGAGCACTCTCTCCCGAGTACTTCGGTGAGACCTTCGAGGAACCGAGTCCTCGGGGGCTGCCACGTGCAGCCCCGAGCACTCTCTCCTGAGCACTTCGGTGGGACCTTCGGGGAACCGAGTCCTCGGGGGCTGCCACGTGCAGCCCCGAGCACTCTCTCCCGAGAACTTCGGTGGGACCTTCGGGGAACCGAGTCCTCGGGGGCTGCCACGTGCAGCCCCGAGCACTCTCTCCTGAGCACTTCGGTGTTTGGATCATCGGGGGACTACAGTACTCGGGGATAAGTGAGAAACCTTCCGAGCACTTCCTTCTCGGTACTTGGACTCTGTGGATCATCGGGGAACTGGGGTGCTCGGGAACCTAGAGGCTACGGCCCCGAGCACCTTCCCCCGGGACTTAGTTTTTTCTTATCCTGCAGGGTGGACCTCGCGGGATGGTGACATGTGGCGGATGGCCGCCCCGGTCTCGGGATTCAGGGACCCCTGGTTTCTAATACACCGATAAATACCCCTATGCATTGTGTGTTATGGAGGATCTCAATTGATTACAAATGATGTTTTAGCTAGTTGCCAGAATTTATCTCACTCTCATATAAACGTGGTTCTTATCCCTTTATATAGTAGAGAGTAGGAGGAGAACTTATATGGGGGTCTAAACAGAAAATCTCTGCTCATCTTAATATCTAATCCAAACCATTATTACGAAGAACAAGTTGTGCTCACTTGCTCTGAAGGCTCTATATATTATGTCTCTGTGCGCCGCTGTGGTAGCCTGCAAAGTCCTACTCTACAGCATTCAATGTTATTAGACGAGATAATATTTTATGAAAGATCATTTCTTCTGTAGAAACATATGTCCACTATCTCCTTTTAGTCTATTTATTATATCATAAGATAAATGATGTGAATAGAGTCACCATGATCTTTCTAAATAAAATTCTATAAACTTACTTCCCATCTCCCTTGATGTATCCATACTGACCATATTCTTCTTCCTCGGTCTCCCGTAGAAGCACTCACGTGCTTGTACGCGTGTTTGGGTGTGTAGTTTCATTTGCTATTAAGAATCACCGATTAACCACTTTATCTCACGATAACAAATCGAGAGCTCGCTTAACACATGTAAGGAAGTGATAAGACGTTCAACGAACGCATGTGGAGCATAACAGACTGCCTTGCTTTTAAGTCGAAGCCATATGCGTCAATCGGCTCTCTAGCTAAGCCCTGAGCTAGCTAGGCCCATCACTTTATTCAAGCATACATGTACATGACTCCATAATACGCGGTAAGGTCATTTTATTTGGACGTACATTACACATGCAGTACGTGCTTTATTCTTGCAGGTTCGTGCTATTTAGTTCAGGATGGTAGCTGGACCGTGGTCCTGCTACTGCCACCTCAGAAGTTCGAATTGCCCCCGATGCCAAAGGAAGAAGTGCTTGGGACCTAAATGTGAAAAAAAATCAAAGTATTACTCTGTTAGGCTAACTCCAAATTTACAGATTCTAATACTACAGTACTTTACAGTCTACTGTAGCATCTTTAACAGATCTCTTACCTAGTGCTACAGTGCATTATAGTGTTGTGGAGGGAGTATGGCGCTGTGAATTTGCCAGAGTACTGTAACATCCGTAATACTGTAGCAGCACTGTTTACAGAGGATGACAGTGGGTCCGAAGGGACGAAAAGAGTAGTAGAAGGTAAGAAATAGGGTAGCTGTCGAAGATGAAAAAATAAGGAATGCTGTAACAGTGATAGGAGATACTGTAATAGTATTTTTAGGATGAAAATTTAATGTAGCTGTTGGAGATAGCTTTAGCTAGCTAGTAACCCCACTGGCTCACTCGAAAGATGAGTAACAAAATTAACATATAGCATATTCACCAAATGAACACAATGGATCTATATTACTCTTTTGAAATTGCTAGGCAAAATTCTTACCTTTCATTCTGGTCTTGGAACTTGGAAGATAAGTAAATTTCATTGGAACAAGTATGGCAAAATAAGAACACTCTACAGATTCCAACGAAGAGCAAATTCCTTTTATATCAGAGGAACAATATAAACCCAACAAGATTCCTATGAAATCACTACGTCCGGTTCCAAGTGACGATGCCCATGATTCCGTGGGCCTACTTATTCTCCATGTCATCAGATGAGTCCTTCAAATAACTCAATGACATTTTCTTTCTGACAAACCGCTGATAATTAAGTAAGGAAAGGGGGGAGGGGTGTGGGGACTGGGGAGTTCACCTGCGGCGGTGCTGGTCCATTAACTGAGTTGCCACTTAGGAAGGAGCCACCGGTGAGCGAGGTGCCGGTCACAGGGGCACTTGTATTGTTTCCCGTGTTATGGTTCTACAAGAGTAAGAAAAATAGGTTATTTGGTCACTTCCAATACAAATATTTTAGTGCAATGTTCATCTATTTCTACCTAACATGGGCACTACTCCATCCGGTCATAAATACTTGTCGTTTTTGAATTTTTACGGTTTCCAATGTGTAATTTTGATCATTATTTTTTTAGTAGAATATAGTTAAAATATCTAATAAAAATATAATATTATGAAAGTATTTTTTAAAACAAATCTACACATATAATTTTTATGTTTCTAAACTAAATATTTTGGAAATTATTGACGATCAAAATTTTAAAAGTTTGATCGAATCTTGATCAAAACGACAAATATTTATGATCGAAGGCATAACTATATAAATTCTCTCCCCAGTGCATAGTTTCTTCCACACCTCAAATGATGAGCCCTCATTCAATTATCAATTGTTTCCCATTGGTTGCTAACATTTGAATATGAACATTAAACACCTGAACGTATTTCTTAACTTGTTTCTTATGTTGGATATGCCTAGCTTATGTCTTTAGCAAGACACTAGCTCTCTCTCTTCTTTACTTGTTTGCCACCTCATAAAAAATCCTACGTTACAAGATTATTTACTGTCTAAGAAATAAGCCACGTTGGAGTATTGGGAGAGGCTGTACATCACCTTTAATGCTTGCCAGAATGCTTACAAGGTTTAATTACCTGCATGTTGTTCATGCTGCGCTGCTGGTTCTTGCCTTGAATCACAGGGGTGAAGACCCTGCTCACCCCGTTGGCAGACATGTCGGTGTCGTGTGAATGAGCAGTGAATAGAGAGGGCTTTTGATTAGTTTTTCTAGTGGCACTCTTGGCTGCTTGAGTCCATGGTGGTAGAACTAGCTATTCTTTTATAGTGCTATAATAATACATCTACCGTATGATATATGGAGCATAGATTCACCTTAGTGGTGTAGAGAATTTATTCATGATATGACATATATATATTTTTTCCGTGAGAATGTAGTAAACCTAAGAAATATTTTGTATAGAGTGTATTGTTTCCTTCGATAATTTGTGTCAGTTATCAACATATGTGTCCAAGTATGTGGTTCTCATATAATATCTGCTATCGTACAAACGTGGTACTACGCAAGTACAGAATTTTAAGAATTTTAATTAAATGGTGATTTAGTCTTTTTTTTTATCAAACCAATTAAAATAAGTCACCAGTGAACTCTAGTTTACTCATAAAAATATTTAAAAATTTTAAACCACTTTTATACTTTAAATAAAATCGTCAATTAAATAAAAAAACATAACACACACTTACGCACTACTGGATAGCTATATCCAGCCTACTGGATAGCTATATCCAGCCGAATCGGCCGAATCGCTCGATTCGGCACATTGATCGAATAATTCTCCCGTGGTCATCCTATCCAACCTTCGGCGCTCAACCAAAAACCGAAGAAAATTAGACCACCATCTCTCATCCGTTGTCGTGGCTCCATCCAAATGCCTCTAAGTGATTGTCAGTGCGTATTGATCCGGTCCCACAGCCAGAGCAACAGAGAGCACTAGGTTCCCTCCTGTCGAAGCTTTGGTTCAGAGGAGTTGCTATCTAACAGTTTTTTTGGGTTTTTTTTGGCAGAGACTGTGAGCCAGAGCCTTTCTTCAACCGACGACGCTGGCTCGCTTCTGTCTTCTACTCACACCTCTCTCATTAACAATTTTTTTTCACGCTCCCCACCTCAGCACTGGCTTACCAAAGGTCATTCGTCTCCCACGACCAGCCTCTCGCTGGTTTGTTCCAGTTGCCCAGCACTGTAGCGGAAGGACGGGAGAAGAGAATCTTACTGTCAGAGACGGGGGACAGGAAGCGTGACGCGCTCGTACGAAGATTACTGCTGCAACTACGGACGTGGTACTGTACTTCCTGTTGACTGCTACGAGCTTTCACTTCACCGAACCGCGTCGTTTCCTTCACGGCCTCGTTGCCAGGGATGGAAACGGATCGGATACGTATAGAATCGAATTCGGATAGTACGATTTATCATATTTTAATCCGAATACGAATATGGATCTGGATATCTTCGAATACGAATACGAATCGGATAGTTCGAATACGAATCCGCATTCGGATATCTACTCGATCTTCGAAATTCAGGTTGGAAATTTAAATTTTTGAAAAAATTTAACTAAAATTTGATAAAATTCGAATGAAATTTGTTCTACTTTGATTGGGCCGGAATTTTACAAATTTTTTTCAAAATTAATGTTGGAAATTTAAATTTTTGATCAAATTTAACTGAAATTTGATGAAATTTGATTGAAATTGTTCCAATTTGATTGGGTTGGAATTTCGTTCATATCTGAAATTTCTAAAACTTTAGCAAAATTTAGTTCTCTGGTTGGCGGATACGGATACGAATCGGATATATCTTGAATTCGGATATCCACATTTGAATCCGAATCTCGAAAACGAATTCGGATATATCCATTTTAGTATCCATTTCAGAAACGAATACGGATACGGATATCCATATTCGTATTTTAACGGATACGGAATCGGATAATTCGAATTTCCTGCCATCCATTTCCACCCCTACTCGTTGCATCAGGCAGGCATCAGCGCCACGAAAACCGAGACGTGCGTTCTCGTCACGGATAAGACTGCCCCATCCATATTCCCTCCATTTCGTTCCTTCCTGATTCTCTTTCCTGTTTCCATTCCCTTTATTTCCTCTTATCTCCAACAGCTTCCCTTCGAAGGGAATCGCGAAAGGAAAGGAGAGAGAATCCCGTTCTGAAGGGAATAACCTTGGGAATCCCGTCGTGAAGGGAACCGTGAAGTGAAACCGTTGGAAACGCTGAAGGAAACAGAAATCCCTTCACAATGAAAATCTGACCGTAAAAAGAATCTCTTGACCTTGTTCAAGCAACGCTCTCACAGTGCAGCTTCCGCTTGCTCGGTCGTCAATTCCTTGTCCGTGCCGTGGGTGAAGAAACATGTTGTTTAATTAGATCATTTTCAACTATAGTTTTTTTATTTTATTTCTTTTCTGATTCTATTTCCTGTTTATATTTTTTTATTTTCTCTCATCTCCAACGATTTTTTTCTGAGAGAAATTGTGAAAAGAAATGAGAGATAATCTTATTCTAGAGAGAATGACTTTAGAAATTACCTCGCGACAGTAACTGTGAAAGGAAATCGTTGGGACGTTAAGGAGAAAAAATTTCTTCAGGACGAGAATTTTGTTTCCAAACAGAAATCGTTGGCTTCAGTATTAGAGCTAACCGTTCGTGCATTAATCAGCTTATTGAGGGCACCTGGCAGGCTGGCACAGCTTCAATATGCAGTAATGCGGTAATGCCACAATGTATTTATACAGTTGAAGAGTTGAAAGGGCCACCTGACGGCCACAAATCCTCATTGCATCAATGGATCATCAATTTTCTAGAGGCTTAATATGGTTTAACCATGTCGTTAACGCCTGATGGCCACGAGGCTAGCTGACACGTATGGTGCGCTCGGCAGATCCTGGCAGCGGCAGGGCTGGTTAGCTCGCCACGCCGACTTCTACCGTGAACCTCGAGAGCTCATCGAAACGTGGCCCAGCCGCGCCACGAACTTGATCAGCAGCGACGCGAACGACAGCGCCGCCGTGCTCTCTAGCGCGCGTATGCAGCAGCATACTCGCCACGTGCCCGCCGCCAACCGCGTCGTGGTTCTCCAGCCCGTCCACCTCGCGCGGCGGCCACGCCCGGACCATCCTCTGCCGCACGCGCAATCCTCCTGCAGGGGGGGTCGAGGTGAGGAAGCTCGACCGCTTCTCTGCGCTGTGCGCCATGCCGACGATGTCGCTGCCCAGGACGAGCTACGAAGCCTGCGCCGCGGCGTCCTGTAGCTCCGGCCCAGGACGTGGTAAACCAACGTTTTGGGCGGCACAATGTTCTGAGACTGTCGTTGCTGCTATGAAAGCGATTGGATATCTCAGCAAAAGACAACGAGTAGGTACCTGAATCCAGAAGCAGCGAAGAATCCACACAGCAATCATCAAACAGCTCACAAATGCATCATAGGACGAAGAGCAACGCGAATCGCATGCAAACATTCAAGTCCAAAGGCCACGTATACATATTAACATGACTAGTACGGTCCACACGAAAGCGACTTCAGGATAACTTAGCAGAATATTTACAGACGAAGACTGCAAAAGTCCAAACCATGACACCAACGAAAAGTAGCGGATCGACGCCCGACGACACGAAGTCACGCATGAGTGCGTGACATACCCTAGTAGTCGCCGTCGTAGAGCCTCCGGCCGACCTCGAAGGACGCGAACGCGTCGGTGCAGGCGTACTTGAACTGGTCGTCGGACAGCGTACGCGCGTCCCAGGCGCTCACACGCACGTGGTGCGGCTTCTCCATCTGCACGCCCATCACCTCCCACACCAGCGCCTGCAGCCCTGCGCGGCGCAGCTCGGACCTTCCAAGCGTGTCGGCGGCGAGGCGGCGCAGGTCCACCACGGACGCCACCTCCAGCCCGTACCCGGCCCTCAGCTTGGCCGCGTCGTCGCGGACCCCGACGCCCACGAAGGTGAACCGCCCGTCAGCGAGGAAGCCGAACAGCGCCTCCGGGACGTAGTCGGCGTGGAGGATCTGGAAGACGAGGCAGCGTCGGTCGACGCAGACTTGGAGCACGGCGACGGGGCCCGGTATGCGGTAGGGGCGCCACTCGACGTCGAGGCCGACGAGGCCGCCGCCGTGGTGGGTGCGGTAGGTCTCGCCCAGCCACCAGTCCACCACGTCGCCGGAGTCCGTGAGCGTCGTGTCGATGCAGTCCTCGTCGAAGGACACCACGTAGGTGCCGTCCTCGTAGATGCCCTGGATCTCGGTCGCCATCTCCGATGCGCTTCTCTCTCTCTCTCTCTCGGCGTTGGGGTTTTGGGCTTCTATGCTGGAGACGTTGATCAGATGGCGTATATATAAAGCTCAAGCGCGAATGTGTGGTCCCGATTTCGTTTGGAGCTGGTTCTCGTGTGCATCCACGGCCGAGATCTTCTTCTGGGAGAATGGGAACTAGGGTTTCCCTTACCGGGCTCGCTCGTAAGGGACTGTTCGCAGATGAGTTGGTACTCCTAGCACGTGGCCAGACGGAGATATTTGGACGTGGCCTGCCTGATCAGACGGGCATAGGGTCGCCAGGTTTTCCTTCCTCTCGAAGCCTTGGTGAGTCTTTGAATGCGAAGACTCGTCAGTACTGAGTACTGACACACTGACACTCCTCTTTCTTACCTTTTGGATGTCTGAAGACTCCTTCCTGAAGGTTTATGATGGTTTTAAATTTCTGTTTATGATAATAACAAGTTCACTAAGTGTATTAAAGTCGAGTCTATCAAGAAAATCACCGTCACTATGATGATCAAATTCATACGAGGATTGATAGTGCGGTTTAGCAGTCTAACAAGACTCGGTTCATCAGTAGCATTTTTAAAGACTACTACAAAAAGATTGGGACTCAAGTTTGCTACATGTAAGTAACGGACAGGTAGAAAGGACGAATGGTATGATCGTGGGGCAACGTGAAGTGGCAGTGACTCGTCCTGTAGCATAAATATCGCGAGATGGTCCGACGGCGTTTGATGATGGTACAAGGCGCGTAGGAAGATCAGGGCAGAGCATGCATGCATATCTAATATTGTGATGAGCTAGGGATAATTGGCTCTGTTAGGGGTAGATCTACCACAGGGTTGGACACGGTCTGGTTGTTTGTACATCTTCACCCTGGGTATATAAAAGGGTGAAAACTTTGCTTATAGGAGAAGGCATTCTGTAACCAGTTCACTTAATTCATAAGATAATACACAGGACATATGACTATTATCTTACGGAAGGTCTGAATTTGGATAAATCTTGATGTTCTTGAGTCCAGTTGATATACACCTATAGGAAATGTAGATCAACACGTTCGTCATCTGGTATATCTAGAATCACCTCCCGATATTAGTTATTTTGATCTAGTTAAAATAAATAGTTAGTTGATTGAATTAAACTAAAATAAATCGCTCCACACCATCTCTAATCCACCATATGTTCATTGTTTTGCCTCAATCAAGTCCCGATCTAGCGACTTCCAAGTAGATCGATGAAAGCCAATACACCAAGCCTCGTTATCTCTCACGATAGCAACAACAACTCATGGTGCACGAGAATCAACTCGTTGAGTTCATCCGTTAGTACGTTGAAGATCACAAGATGGCGGAGGCTGATCGGATCGAGCAACGACAAGCGCTGAAGAACCTGCAGCGAGCGGTGGAGGCTTGGAAGCCACTCGAAGAAAAGGTAGAAGACCTCCAGCATGCGGTGGGTGATCTTCAACAACACGTCAAGCAGATCCAACATCAAGCTGGACTCACGGCTCCATCATCCTCCATGGTGTCCGCGGAAGCGACGACGCCAGGCGGGAGTATGGCGTCAGCATCCGTACTGGGGATGCCATCACATCTGTTGCATCTCGGGCCTGAAGGCCACCGCCATGATGACCATCATCAGGGCATGGCACATGTGTCTGTAATCATCCTATTGCCAACCCCAGTCACAGATACGCTAGTGCCATTTCAATCTCCACCGTCTTTCGGAGCACTGTTGTTCGTCAATCTTTAGAACACATTGTCTAGTGCCTTGTCCTCACACGTTTTTAAACTGGATTTCCCTTTTTATATGGTGAGGCACCGCAATTTTGGAAGTGCAAAGTATGTGGATTATTTTGGGGTGTATGCCATTCCACCGTATCTTTGGGTTTGTTTGGCTACAAGCAATGCTATGGCTCCAAGCTCACAGAGAATTTGCATCCTGGACAGGTTTGTGTTACAAGCTGGTGGACAGGTTTGGCCGAGATCAATACCAAGAGTTAACCAGTCAATTGTTTGATTTGAGGCAGCTGAGAACAATATTTGAATATATGTCCAGGATTGAGTCATTGATGCATCAAGTTCTATCTCATAATTCCTCTTATGACCTTGTGTTCTTTACTACACGTTTTGTGGATGGATTAGGGGAGGATATTTGGAATATGATCATATTGCACATACCCAAAGATTAGGGGAGGATTAGGTTAGTTTGCTTCTGTTTGTTTCTATCAGTTTGTTCAGTTAGGCAGTTGAGCATAGACCAGGGTAGTGCTGGTCGTGCGCGTCATGTGCGGCTTGATCGGAGCTCATGGGATGGCATGAGCAGCATGCCGATTGTGGCTCACACATGTTCTCTCCGTTTCGCAAATAAATTGAAGAATCAAACATAGAAAAAAGCTGCAGCTGAGCAGCACCAAAATCACCGAGTTCATCAAGTTTTTCCAACAATTGGTAGTCAGAGATAGCGTTCGTGAGTTCCTGGCAGCGTCATGTCGGCTCCAGATGGTGTTCACTTGTGGTCTCCTCCGTGCAGTGGTCAACGACAATCGCCTTCTCCTCCTCCGCGCTGCGGCCGATACAGTGATGACGGTGGCCAAGTCATCGTAGAGCGCGTTGTGAAGGAGGCGTTGGAATCAGTCGTCTACCCCAGCCTAGCTAGGACCAACTACACTAACTCGACGTTGGTGATGAGGATGAATTTGCAGGTACAAGGTCTTTGGGCGACGATAGAGCCTGATGGCGGAAACTGCCGCGACGATCGACTAGCTTTGTCCGTGATCCTCCGCGCCGTGCTGGCTGAAATGCTCTCGACTCTCACTGTCAAGATGATGTGCGTCAGCAAGGAGCGGGTCCACGAGGCGAATGCCCAAAAGCTGCAGCGCGAATTCAGTGAGACCACGTTCAATAGCGGCAAATCCATCGATGATTTTGTGATGAGAATCACTAGCCTCGCCAACAATTTGCAAGTTCTCGACGACAACATCTTTGATCACAAGGTGGTGAAGAAGCTTCTCTAAGTCGTCCCCGAGCGCCTCTTGCAAGTTGTCATTTCAATTGAGACTCTTCTCGGTTTGAGCATGCTCTCAATCAAGGAGGTGATTGGACGTATGCGCGTCGTCGAGCAGAGGTACAACCTTGGTACATCGGTGGCTGTCGATGGCAGTCAAAAGCTCCTTCTCACAGAAGAGGAGTGGGTCGCCTGTATGAAGAAGAAGGAGCAGGAGCGTGGCACCTCGGTTTCGGGTCCAGTAGCAGGCGGCGCAATAAAGGTCATAGGTGCTACCGTGACTTTGGAGCACACAAGGGCATGAATGCCAAAGCATGCCGCGAGGGCACCGGCGACAAGTGTAGGAATTGTGGTAAGGTAGGCCACTGGGCCAGGGACTATCGGAGCAAACTGAGGTGTGGCGAGCAAGCTCACCTAGCCTAGGAGGAGGAGCAGACTTTGCTCGTGGCGACAGCCTGTGTCGAGCCACAATCGGAGTTACTATTACTGGTCAGTGTTCCGCTGCGTCCACATGGTGAAACCTACCTGAGCAAGGAGCGAGTCTTCGTCCAGCTCAGCCCAGAGGTCCACCGCGACTGCAAATGCTAGGCGCTTGACACCGGAGCAAACAACCACATGACCAAGTCTCGCTTTGCATTCGCCGAGCTCGACATCGATATATGCAGAACGGTGCAATTTGATGACGGTTCTGTGGTATGCATTGAGGGCTGTAACACCATGGTCTACATCGGCAAGACAGGGGAGTACCACGTCCTCACCAGCGTCTACTTCATCCCACGCCTCACTGACAATATCATCAGCGTCGGTTAGCTTGATGAGGTGGGCTATGACATCCACATAGGTGGAGGAGTGATGCGCATCCGGGACGAGTAGTGGCGTCTTTTGGCGAGGGTACATCACGCTCCAAACCGGCTAACTTGATTGACCTCGCCATCACTTCTCATGTCTGCCTGGCTGTGCACGGTGCGGAGAACTCATGGTTGTGGCATGCCCACTATGGACACCTAAATTTCCCGGCCTTGTGCAAATTGGCGCATGAAGAGATGGTGCAAGGGCTGCCGGACATCGACTAGGTGGATCAGCTATGTGAGACATGCCTCACCGGCAAGCAACGCCGCACATCCTTCTCTGAGCGTGCCAAGTTCCACATCGAGCACGTCCTCTAGCTAGTCCATGGAGACGTGTGCAGGCCGATCACACCGGCAATTCCAAGCAGGAAGAGGTACTTCTTACCGCTTGTCAATGACCACAGCTGTTTCATGTGGATCCACCTGCTTGCCACCAAGGATCGCGCTTCAGCGGTGATCAAATATTTCCAAGTTGTTGTTGAAGCGGAGTCCAGCCACAAACTATGAGCTTTGCGTACCGATCGAGGGGGAGAGTTCACCACAGCAGACTTCACCGAGTACTGTGGCGAGCACAGCATCCATCAATAGCTCACGATGCCTTTTTCGCCTCAACAGAATGGTATTTTAGAATGCCATAATCAAACGGCGATCACCATCACGCGTAGCATGCTACAGGCCAAGGGGCTGCCAGGTATCTTTTGGGACGAGGCAGTGAACACGATGATATATGTCCTAAATCGATCATCGACCAAAAACCCGCAAGGGGAGACGCCATATGAAGCCTGGTTCGGTAAGAAACCCGTGGTCTACCATTTGCGTGTGTTTGGTTGTCTCACGCATGTGAAGGTGACCGCTCCACACCCGAAGAAGTTGGATGCCAGAGCAAGCCTATGATCCTCGTTGGCTATGAGCTGGAGTCAAAGGCTTACCATGCCTACAATCCCACTATAGAACGTGTTCATATGACACAGGATGTGGTGTTCGATGAACAAGCAAGATGGCGCTGGGACGAGGCAGTCGAAAGTGGTGGCAGGGAATCCTTCACGATATAGTATGCGACTTAATTTAAGGCCGCATCGTCGGATTTTCCACCAAACAACACTTCTCCAACACCGGACCTTCCGCCAACCAACACACCGCCAACATCGGATCTTTCGCCAAACACCACCCCGCCAGCATCGATCTTTCCACACACATCTACGAGCGTGCACTCGCCGAGTCTAGCTGCGTCATTCAGGACTGCAACGCCACAAGCACATACTTTGCCAGTTGAATTCGCCTCACCGCCAAGTTTCCATGAGAAGCACCTTGATACCGAGCATAACGATGCGTCGCTGCGGTTCAGGGCGGTCGATAACATACTCGGGCAAGCTATTCCTCCAAGCTATGCGACACGTGAGCCTGATGTCGATGAGCTACTCATGGCGATAGATGAGGAGCTCGGGTCGTTTGTTGAGGTAGAACACCACGAGTGTTGGCAGACCTCTATGCTTGAGGAAATGGCGGTGATTGAAGAAAACCAAACATGAGAGCTGATTGATCTTTCGGCCGGACATCATCTAATTGTGTTGAAGTGGGTGTACAAGCTCAAGAGGGATAAGCGCGGCGATGTGATCAAGCATAAAGCTCGGGTGGTGGCGTGTGGGTTTGTCCAATAGCAAGGGATTGACTATGAAGAGGCATTCACACCCGTTGCCAGAATGGAGACAGTGCAGCTTGTCCTCGCCGTGGCCACGCACGAAGGCTGGAGTGTGCACCACATGGATGTGAAGTCTACTTTCCTGAATGACGATTTGATTGAAGAGGTGTATGTGCTGCAGCAACCCATATTTGTCATCGAGCACAAGGAGGGCAAGGTGCTCCACATGCGCAAAGCTCTCTATGATTTGCGGCAGGGCACCAAGGGCTTGGAACGCGGAGCTTGACGGTAGTTTGCGCAAGATCGGCTTCACTATGAGCGACTCCAAGGATGCGGTGTACACGCGTGGCTCCTAGGAACGACGATTGGTGGTTGGCGTCTATGTCGACGACTTGGTGATCACCGGCACGTGCGCGGATGATATCGCTTGTTCGGCGGAGATGAAAGCGCTCTTCTAGATGAGCGATCTCGGTTTGTTGGCGTACTACCTCGAGATAGAGGTGACGCGAGGGTCGGGTGGCATCAGACCGTGACAAGCCACCTATGCGTGCAAGCTACTGGAGAAAGCGGGAATGGAAGGGTGTAACCCATGCCACATGCCAATGGAAGTGTGCCTAAAACTCTCCAAGGCCAGTGCGAGCTCGCCGGTTGATGAGACACACTATCATAGTGTGGTGGACAGTCTCTGGTACCTCGTGCACTCGCGGTCGAACATTGCGTTCATCGTAGGGTACGTAAGCCGGTTTATGGCAGCGCCAAATGAGGAGCATCTCACGGCGGTCAAGCATCTGCTGCGCTACGTTGCTGGCATGATCTATTTCAGCGTGTTCTACATGCGGAAGAGCGGCAACGAGCCTAGTCTAACTGGTTGCAACGACAACGATTTGGCTGGGGACATCAACGACCGCAAGAGCACATCCGACATCATCTTCTTCCTTGGAAAAAAGCCAATTTTATGGAAGTTGCAGAAGCAGAGGGTGATCGTGCTCTCTTCGTGCGAGGCCGAATACATCGCAGCCGCCACCACCGCCTATCAAGGAGTATGGCTCGTTGGGCTACTCGATGATGTCATCGGCTACAAGCCCAGACCGCCAAAGCTCAAGGTGGACAACAAGTCTATGATCGCATTGAGCAATAATCCAGTCTTCCACGACCGGAGTAAACACATAGATACCAAGTATCACTACATTCAGGAGTGCGTGGAGGATGGACAAATTGATCTGGATTTCGTTAGCTCAAAGGAGCAGTTGGCAGATTTGCTGACAAAGCCCTTTTCACGAGATGCGCGTGAAGCCAACGTCGTCGAGCTCAAAGCATTAGGCCAGCATTAAGGGGGAGATTGACACTTTAATCCATGCTTGATGCTTAGTTAGTTAGCTAGTTAGTTTGCTTCTGTTTGTTTCTGTCAGTTCGTTCAGTTAGGTAGTTGAGCATCAGCCAGAGTAGTGCTGGTCGTGCGCGCGATGTGCGGCTTGATCGGAGCTCGTGGGATGGCACGAGCAGCATGCTGATTGTGGCTCACACATGTTCTCTCCGTTTCGCAAATAAATAGAAGAATCAAACACAGAAAAAAGCTGCAGCTTTGCAGCACCAAAATCACGGAGTTCATCCAGTTTTTCCAACATCAACAGGACGCTCAGTTGCTGATGGACTGGCAGTCGATCGTCGTGGACTGGAAAGCTCTCGAGTATCTGACCGTCGTTCACAGGATGACAAGTTGGCCACTCTAAGAACTTATCGCCGAGCTAGAGGGTTGTGCTTTAAGTGTGGAGAAAGGTGGAGCAATGGCCATCGTTACATGTGGTGGAGGAACTATTGGACATTCTTCATAATCCAGACAGTCCATCTTCTGACTCTCTTGTGGATGAACCTGAAGAGGACACTCTAATGTCAATTTCCAAGGTAGCTCTAGATGGAGTTGAAGGACCTCGCACCATCAGAATGTGTGGCCTTATAGATGATCAAGAGATACTCATTTTGCTAGATTCAGGAAGCTCACATAGTTTTATCAGTACATCTATAGCTGCGCAGATTTAAGAGACCTAGAAAAGACAACTCTCCAATTACAGTCAGAATAGTAGATGGAGGATTGTTGCACTGCTCTCAACAATTCACTGATTGTGACTGGTGGGTTTAAGGTCGCTCTTTCCAGATAGACCTGAGAATCATCAAATTGGGATGTCATGGATGTTATGACATAGTTTTGGGTATGGATTGGCTGGAATCTCGTAGTCCAATGGTTCATGAGTGGGATAAAAAGAGAATCTCCTTTGTCTATAAAGGCAAAATGATTTCACTTCAAGGAGTAACACTCCAGATTTGTCATTGTCGTCCACTGTGATCATAAACTACACAAGTTGCTGGGTAGAAATGCAGTTCAGCATGTGATCCATTTCTGTGTTGTGTTCCTGACAGCAAAGATCAAGAGGACATGCCTGAAGAAATCAAACCTTTGCTTTCGGAATATGCAGAATTGTTTGAAGAAACTAAAGGACATACCTCCACCCAAATTCTGGGATCACAACATACCTCTTGTGCCTGGAGCCAAACCAATATTCATCGGACCATACAGGTATAACCCATCTTAGAAAACTGAGATTGAACAGCAAATTAAAGAAATATTACAGTCAGAACTTATTAGACCAAGTGTCAGTCTATTTTCTTCTCATGTTTTATTGGTTAAGAAGAAAGATGGGTATAGCGTTTGTATGGACTACAGACATCTTAATTCTGTCACAGTAAAAAACAAACATCCACTATCCATTATTGATGAGATGCTTGATGAGTTAGCTGGGGCTGCATGGTTCAACAAACTTGATTTAAGAGATGGTAATCACCAATTCAGACTCAGAGAGGAAGATGAGATCAAGACTGTATTTCAAACTCACAATGATCATTTTAAATTCAGAGTTATGCCTTTGGACTGTATAAGACCATGCCTAAGGGAATCTCTTCACGGGCAGATTCCCGTCGTGAAGGGATTCCCGTTCCCTTCAGCGCTCCCAACGGTTTCCCTTCACGGTTCTCTTCACGACGGGATTCCCAGGGTCATTCCCTTCAGGACGGGATTCTCTCTCCGTTCCCTTCGCGATTCCCCTCGAAGGGAAGCTGTTGGAGATGAGAGGAAATAAAGGGAATGAGAACGGGGAAAGGAATCGGGAAGGGAACGAAATGAAGAGAATATGGTTGGGGATAGTCTAATACCCCTGTCACCTTTCAATGTACTACGAACGAGATCCTAGGTCCAGTCTTAAGGAATTGTGTTCTAGTCTTCATTGATGATATTTTGGTTTACAATCAACTATGGCAGCTCATGTGCAGCATGTTAAGCAAGGCTAGCTGACACGTATAAACCGTGCTCGGCTTGCTCCTGTCAGAGATAGTTAACTACACAAGCCGCCGGCTTCCTCCCAGAACTTGGCGAGCTTGGAAAGCTCGTCAACGGCGTCCACCAGGTGGTCCAGCCGCGCCACGCACTCAATGAGTAGCGACGCGAACGTGGCCACCGACAGCGCCGCCGTGCTCTCCAGCGCGCGCAGCCTGCTCGCCACGCCGCCCGTTGTCGCGTCGTGGCCCTCCAGCTCGTCCACCTCCCGGGACGGCCACGACCGAAGCCGCCTCTGCTGTCGCCGCAGCGTGCTCTCGTGGTAGGAACACGCGCGCTCGAGACTGCAGCCGTTCGGCTCCTCCTGCAGCGGGGTCGAGGTGAGGAGGGATGAGTTGAGGTCCAGCGAGAGCTGGACGCGGTAGGCGGAGCTGTGCACGCTCTTGAGGAGGCTCAGACGGCTCTCGGCGCTGTGCGCCGTGCCGTCGATGTCGCTGCCCAGGACGCGGGCGAAGCTGTCGACGAGCTCCCGGTGGAGCTGCTCGCCCGCCCACGCCGGGAAGACGAGGACGTTGATGAGGAGAGCGAGGACGCCGCCGATGGCGATGGAGTAGAGGCGGTCGAGCGCGGTGGCGATGGGGTTGCCCATGCGGTAGCCCGACACGATGATGAGGCAGTAGGGGAAGAGGATGACCCGGAAGCCGTACTCGTAAGGCGCCAGCGCCGGCAGCTGCTTCATGAACGACGTCGCGGCCCCTGCAACTCGCCAACACAGCCGTCACTTGACACGCCGTGGCTTAATGGTAGTGGGGTCCCTAACTCTAGTGTTCAAATGCCAGCGCTTCAGAGTTTAGTGCTTCGCTTGGCATGCACGTACCAACTAGAAAAATGCTTAGGCCAATGATGCACGGCTCGGCCACACTACCACTGCTGAGCGCTATCATGCTCCCGATAGCCCGGTTAAAGCCTCTGTTGAACGTGGCACCTGCAACAACAGATTCATGCATTTGTCAGTCGGTGTTACACCAAATGCATATCTCAACTCAAATCAAACCGTTAACAAATTATCCACGACGTGGTACGGAGTACGAACCGACGGTGTACTCGAACATGATGGCCACGGTGAGGATGGACCTGATGATGTTGGTGCCGAACAGCCGGAGGGGCTCCCCGACGAGGACCAGCAGCGACACCAGCAGCATCGCGAGGCCGACCTTGAAGGCGAAGGCCACCCGGTTCGCGTCCTCCCTCGCGAACGCCCACGCCTCCGCGGCCCGTCTGCACCGCGGAAACCCGGCTCCCTCCGCCGCTCCCTGATGACGACCTCCCCTTGGCGAACCCGGGGAGCACGGCGTTCGGGGACAGGGGCACGTCGATAGTGACGACATTGCCAACGCCGTTGTCTCTGCTCATTCTCTGTTCTGTGCCGGGGAGGGAGCTGGGCCTTGGGAGCTCGACACCTGTGTGGCGATGGAAGTGGAAGGAATTGGCGGGGATGAGCTGGGGTTTTTAAAGGGGCGACACCGTGGATGCCGAGGTCGCGTTGGTGGGCAATGTGTGGCGCGTGGGATGAGACAAAAAGGCAGAGCAGGAAAGGATGATTGATTCGTTAATAAGATCAACCCTAACCGTTTTTTCCCTTCCCAATCCAAAATTCCTTCCTAGCAGAATTCCCTCCCCAGATTCATTCCCTTCAGATCCTGCACTCCAACAGCATTCCCTTCCCCAACAGACTTTCAATATTTTAATATATTTGGTACCAAATCCGTATATTTACGATGAATGCGTTTATACAGCGAAAGTACGGGCGTATGCAGTACGGGATTAGAGTGTTGACTGGGTAGACGGCTTGTGGTGGAAGGAAATGTTGGACTTTTCAAGCGGCTTGCAATGGAAGCTACTGAAGTGTGGCTTCGCAGGGAAGATTTGTAGCACTATAAAAGGGCCGGCATCCTCAAAGCGGACTCACACTAGTTCCTCGTTTTCCAAATACAAGATGAACTCCTCAGATTCGGAGGAAATGATGATGTTCTCCTCAGATTCGAGTGATGAAGAGGACGAGCTGCTTGTGCTTATTGCCATCGAGGAGGAAGAAGTAGGAGCTGCGCGTCGTAGCAGGCAGCATGGGTCCATGCCGGCCATGCGGTTATAGACCGGCAACACCGCGAAGGTGCTGCTAGGCTGTACAACGACTACTTCGCCGATAACCCTGTGTACGGCGATATCCTGTTTCGTCGGAGGTAAGTGCGATTTTGTAATGGAAGCCGTAACCTTCCTTGTGTACACTGAGTCATGTATGTTCATGCACCCAGGTTTCGTATGTCGCGGCGGTTGTTCTTGCGTATTGCGGCCGCTGTGGAGGAGCATGACACCTGGTTCAGGCAGAGAAGGGATGCAACGGGGAAGCTCGGCCTTAGCCCCTTGCAAAAAATGACAGCGGCCATACGGCAACTAGCATACGGAGTCAGTTCCGATGCAGTTGACGAGTACGTGCGGATAGGGGCGAGCACGGTGATGATGGCATTACGGAAATATGTGCAAGCTATTGTGGAGGTATTCGGAGAAGAATATCTCCGGGCTCCCAATGAAATTGACACCGCCCGTCTCCTGGCAGAAGGCGAGCGCCGTGGGTTTCCCGGGATGCTCGGGAGCATCGATTGCATGCATTGGGTATGGAAGAACTGTTCAAAAGCGTGGCATGGCGCGTACACAGGCCATACTCGCAAGCCTTCTATAGTTTTGGAGGCGGTTGCGTCGTATGACTTATGGATTTGGCATGCTTTTTTTGGCATGCCTGGGAGTCTTAACGATATAAACGTATTGCACCGCTCTAACTTATTACTAGGCTTATCGATGGGAGTGCCCCACCTGTGTCATACAGCATAAATGGTAACAGGTACGACATGGGATACTACCTCGGCGATGGCATATACCCTGAATGGGCGACCATAGTGAAGGCAATTCCTGCTCCACGAGGCAACAAGAGCATCCATTTCTCCGCGATGCAAGCTGCTCTCCGCAAGGATGTCGAACATGCATTTGGTGTGTTGCAAGCTAGGTTTGCTATTGTTCGCGGACCGGCTAGAGTATGGGGTCAGTCTACATTGCACAATATCATGACCGCCTGCGTTATTATGCACAACATGATAATTGAGGACGAGCGCGGTACCGCTTCCCCGGTGCAGGTGTTTGACTTCATGGGGGAACCAACTCAAGTCCATCGAAGTGGTGACGAAGGTGTCCTGCATTATGTTGAAACAACTCAAGCTATCCGCAACCGTGCAGTGCACCGCCAATTGCGTGCTGACCTTGTGGAGCACCTTTGGAGTATTCATGGAGCACAGTAGAATTCAGAAAGTATGTATTCCATAAGCTAGTTTCAAGCATTTAGTTTGGTTTTATGTTCCCAATAGGGTCGGATTTGGCATGTACTTTGGTTTTATGTTTCCAGTAGGGTCGGCTTTGGCATGTACTTTGGTTTTATGTTTCCAGTAGGGTCGGCTTTGGCATGTACTTTGGTTTGTAATGCTACTACTACGCAGGCACCGTGTGCAATGTACCTGTGAATCAATACAAGAACCACTATTGCAGTCCTCAATGAAAGTACTTGAATGTGACAAATATTACAAAGCAAAGTTAAATGTTCCAAACGTTGTACAGTAGCATCACACACACATGTACATCCATATTACAGTCGAAATAACAAATGCTTGACTAGTTCATCCGTGCTACGCTCGGTCCTCTAGGAGCTTCCACCGCGCCATTATGTCTTTCTGGCGCTTCCTATAATACTCGCGCAGGGGTCCCGAAATGGTGTCCAAATCAACCTTCATAATTCTTTCGTCTTGGTCATTCATTCGGACAGTGGCTTGGAGCCGCATCACCTCCAACTGCTCCTTCTTAAGCTCCACCATCACTTTCTTTGTTTCACTGATGTCCTGCAATTGTCTTTCATATGCTCCTCCGGACACAGTAGGAATTGAAGACTGCGACGGTGACTTGCGGGCTCGGGAAGCTTTGGCTTGGTCATGGCCAATAGGTCGGGGAAGGTCCGTCGACGCGTTGGAAGCCGCATCATTTGGGACGTCGTTGCTTGCAGCTTGGCTGCACTGTGCTTCCGCAAGATCCAAGACCTTCTGCGCCTTTGCCGCTTCGTGAGCATGCCACTTTGGGTGCTCGGCCAGCAGCACCCAACAGTGTGTGTACGCGAATGGTTTGCCCTCGATTGCTTTATATGCGGAGCACGCTCGAGCCATCTGCGAAGCATGTAAATATAAGTCGTGTTTGACTATACATGCATGGACAATTTAACTGAAATGAAGAGTTACCTTGTCACGTTCATTCGTGCCACTCGGGTTCAGCTGCTCCACCTTCCTGTAATGCACCGTAAATTTTGTGACGGCATCCGTGATCAGCTTCATATGATTTATGAGCGCTTTCTCGGTCCTCGGCATCATGCTTTCTTTTTTGTAAGTGTTGAAGTACTTCGCGATACGGCCCCAATATGTCTCCCTTGACTGATCCGTGCCCACAACCGGATCTTGGCTCACATTAAGCCACGCCGACACCAACAACTCATCTTCCTCGTCTGTCCATTTGGTTCTATCAGTTTTCGCATCCACCTTCTTCTTCTTCCTCGAGGTGACCTTCTTCCTACCCTTTTCATCGCTCCCGAGACTAAACTGGCCTAACTCCGATTGCCCTCCAAGACCAGCAGGCTGCGAGAACTGCGACATCTCCACTTGTGCAACGTCGGTTGACCCCCCCTGGGTACCCATGTCTTCACACCCCCCCCCCCAAGTCATACGGTCGAAACCGTCCTGCAGGATGCTCTCGTAAAAAGGATCCATTCGGCCCCTTGAAATAAGGTAAGTTTCAGTATCTATGATATAGATCACACTTCATATAGCAACAAGCAGCTATTTATGATAAATATCACAAGTACAGTCCCATTGCTAGTAGCCCTGTCACTCAAATATAGCAAGCCGAACATTGCTAAACATTAAGCATAGTACAACAATACTTGATGCACCAGAATGTACTCAATTCATGGCCTTTCCAACACCTATGGCCTATTACTGAAACACTACTACCTAATCATGCCATTACCAACTTTAACCGATGCATCTAGCAAATGTACCTAATCAAGGTTGCACACCTGCATGACCAAGCTACAAAAAAACCACACTATAGCCACTAAAGGCTAGCTGCAGTCGGCCATTGTTTGTTCTTCATGAAACATAACACAAACATAGAGGGCATGTCCTCGGAAACAAAGTGATGTAGTATCCATGGACCACTAGAAGCAATTAACATGCGAACAACATTATTATTGCAATACTGACAAAATATTTGTGCCATACGGATACATAACACAGTGGGGACAATATTGATGATAGCGGTTCAGTTCATCACACAGATTAAGCCCACAACAAACAAGCTTTGTAGGGCTACCAACCAAAGTACTGGCACCAGACGCACATCGTACAACACCACGACAACGAATGACACCTTTCTATCCTAACCGACAGCCAGATTGCAGCCGCCAGGACCTATCGGACTCAACCGAACCGCAATCTTCACTACTGGAGCATAGCACGTCATCCGAGCTCCCTTCAGATTGGTCCGAGTCATCGCCGTCGACGTTCAAGGAAGCCCATGCCTCTCCTTCCTCCCCAACGCTACTCATGTCCTCCTCCTCGGTACACACGGACAGAGAACACCGGCGCATGGCATCCTCCACCTGGAAGACTAGCTGACCCAAATCGCCGGCAATAGCATCCACTTGCAGAAGCGCCATGTTCAGATCGACAGCCGCTGATGTGCTCTCTGGGCTCATGTTGTCGGATGCTACCTTCTTCAACGCGTCAGCCGCATCCTGGATTTGGTCTTGCATCAACAACACAAGCTTCGCCAGAGCCGCCGCGTCCATCTACATAGTTCACCACGGCAATCCCATGAGGCCGATGACTCCCCTTCACCGCCGGCATCGCAAGTTCCCCTCGCCCCAGTACGGAAGCATTCCACCCTCCCACCGCCATCGCCGCCATTGTGCGCAGCACAGGGCCTAAGCACCCCCTGCGATACCTCCAACACCCACCCCGTCCGAGCTACCCCCATGTCCGACAACGAAGCAATCGACCTCCGCCGCCGCCTCCCTACCCCTCCGCCTGTGCACTGTATCTCGCCGAACCTTCGGCTGTGCTGCAACATACCGACGACCTTCGCGTCCTTCCCCCCCTGTCCAACAACCGCTCCATGTACCGACGGCGCCGCCTCCCCCCCTTCCTCCTTCCCCCGCCGAGCAAGGACTGACGACTGTCCGGACCTCAACTACAAGCCGAAACCCAATCCATTGACCTACCCTTCCCCGGATCTACGGCTCCTATATGGGCAAGCTATTGTGGGCGTACCTGCCGTCGATTCAACGTTGCGCCGCCTGGCCGCCTCCGCCGACGTCGACGCTCCCGTCCCCGCGCGGTCGACCTGCCCCCGTCGCCCGAGTCGCCTGCCCGCCGACCCTTGCGCCTCCGTCCTCCCGGCTCGTGCCGCCTCCGCTTCGCCTCTCTACGGCTTCCGCACCAGCGCGCGACGCCAACTGCCGGACCGTTGGCCACTCTCCGTCTGCGCGAAGGGAACGGAGAGAGGTTCCCACGGCCGAGGGAACCTCTCTCCTTTCCCGTCCCACGCCGCGCCGGGAGGGGAACCGATTGGGCGTGCTCGCGCGTTCCCATCTCGGGCGTTCTCCCATCGCGAAGGGAATGCGGCCCGGGACGGGAACCCGTTGGGTTCGGTCTAATACGAGGAAGCTGATTAGGAGAACTCGTGAGATGCGCTAAGCCCAATAATTTTCAGGTGTCCTACATAGCGAGGCGAACGTGGGACCTCTTCATTCCTACATGTGCCAATAATCAGCTGGAATTTGAATCTGATGGCCAACAGCAAGAACATAGTCTGGGACGTTTTGAGGTAAGGCCGGAGGTATCTGAGCACTCGTGGGTCGAAGAAGCGCATACATCTTCCAAACGTTGTCGCTTCCTGTCATTTTGTGAGATTTACTTGCCCACTAGCGAATTAGTTGATGGACTGATGGCTGGAGAAGCTAGGGACAAGAACCGGCATATCTCCTGCTTTAGATACTTCCATGGAAAACACCACACTTCGGGGACATGATGAACTAGGGACAGGAACCTGAATTAGACTATATGAGCCATTGGGGGCTAGTCTGTGCCGAAATTGGAGGGCGTTCCGGCGCATGATGTCGTACTATCTAGAAGCGGATTCACGTTGATCTATTCGCGCAGCGCCGGAGCCACAACTTAGGGTACCAAGCACCAAGCCATAATGCCCACCCAATTGCCAATAAATGGCATCCCTGTTGCAGCTCATTATCGATCTATCCATCCTACTCTGTTCACACCATAAACACTAGCGACAGGGACACGGGGATAGTAAGCAGCCACACGAGGTCTTCGGGAGGGCATTGATTCAAATCCCAACTGCGATGACACGATTTAGCATTGGCTACAAACAGGCATATGCTCGCCGATTCCTGCAAGGGGTATCGTCTGATATGAGCGTGATCGTATTAACACCACTATGTCTGATCAACAATCAAATAGTTGAAGAGACATGTTCTAGAGACTTGAGTCATGCAATTATCTCAGCAATTTAGTGCCACATTTTCACATCAGAATAACTGCGATATTATAGCCGGTTTAAACAGCCATATGGTACATTTCCACATCAGAATAGCTATGGCATTATTAGCTTCCAAACACTAAAACAACGTATCATAACCGTCTTACTTGCCTCTGAACCTGGTCAGAGAACTCCTAGGGACCGAAGTATTCCTCAGGAACATGGAACTTCAGACCGATGGCCTGTAATAGGAAATATCAGATGTCAGCTAATGAAGGCTTCGACTTATCCCAAATAGAAATGAATAGAATAACGAATAAGTCAACTAAAAGTAGTCTAGAAGTAGCGTAGTATTTGTAGTACAGTAATGAAAACTGTTTAAATAAAATCAAACCCAACATTTAGTGGAACTGAGAATGGTCCAATATTAGGAGAAGATCCCAGTGCTCCCTCCAGCTCGATGGTTGAGATGGTATATGATATAATCCTAATTTACACAGCTTGGAACCTATGGAAGGAACCCAAAAGGCGGATTTTTTAAGGCAAGTTGCAACAGCCGGCACAAGTATTTAACTTCATCAAAGGGGAAATCAAGCTACACAAGATGGCCTATGGTAGCCCGGAGTTGGAATAGTATGCCCTATGATAAAACAAGAGTTTTCTTTGATTTATGTAGTAGACCTTATGTAACTATCGGCTTGCTTTATTCTTAAATGAAAGAGCAGTGCTCCTACTCATGGTTTAAAAAAATAGTTTTCACTTTCCCTTCTTTGGTTGTTGCGGTGTCACGGCGTGCTCAAAAGCAAAGAACAGTGGCACAAGCTCTCCAGAATCGTCGTTGGGTGTGTGATATCCGGGGTTCCTTAACTGTGCCGGTGTTGACGGAGTATTTGCAAGTATGGGATGCTATTGAAGAGATCGTGCTGCACCCGGAAGGGCAGGACCATCACATATGGTCGCATTCAGTGTCAGGCCAATTCTCGACCAGATCAGCCTATAGAACTTTCTTTTCTGGTGCAATTGGCTTTGAACCTTGGAAACGAGTTTGGAAATCATGGGCACCCATCCGCTGCAAGTTCTTTCTATGGCTGGCAATAAGGAACAGATGTTGGACAGCCGACCGGCTAGCTCGCCGAGGGCTGCCGCATCCAGAGTGGTGCCCCCTGTTTGATCAAGAGGAAGAGACAGTCCAGCAATTGTATTTTTGCATGAGAGGTATGGTTCCATCTGCTTCGGCAAGCTTATCAGCAGGATGCAGTGTTGGCTGAATGGTAGCGTAGCTCTCAGGAGGGTTGACAAGCCGAGTTGCAAAGGTTAAGCTTTGGTGTATGGCTGGAGCTAAGGGCCTGAGGGCCTTGTGGCTGGATTAGTTCTTTTCCTCTCCTTTGTTTTTTTGGGTCGTGTTCTTATAGTGTGTGGCGCATCTGGTGCTCTTGGTTGTGAGAGTGTGTTCGTGTGAGATTTGTTTTTCTTCTTTTCTTGAGCTTCTCCACTTATGAGGGGCATTTGTTTTTGGACCGTGCTTTATTCCTTCTTAATACATAGATAAGCAGCTCTCCTGCATGTTCAAGAAAAAAAAAAACTTCCCTTCTTTTACCAAAAGAGATAAATAGATAATCCAGTTTTCTTGTAAACTTATTTAATGTATTTTTACCATGACTACCCAATCTTACAATGCAAGATGGAACACTTACTCCAAAATCACTTAATCACAAGGTTCAACACTTCCATTAGTAATTGGCAAAATGGCAAATCATAGCAAAAGCATGGATGAATAGAGCAACAACTCTGAAATGCTGCCTCCGCTAGCAGCTATTCGTAAAACGAAAGAACTGCCAGTGTGCTAGTGCTGGTTTTAGATCTGTTCAAAATGGTGATAGACCTTGAACATGTCTAATTCCTAAGGCTTCCAGTGTCCAGCAAATTTCAAGCGCGATGAGTTATGATAGTTTTTTTCCATATTTAGAGAATGTTGTAAATTAATAAGTTCCATACAGTAATTGGATTTCAGAGCAGTCATTTACAATGCAGCCTACAAAAAGCCAATAGAGAAGTTCCTAGCACACAAATAAGACGGTCTAACAAATCCTGGTCATAATCAGCTCTTCTAAAGCTTCTGAACTTCAGCAGCAACAATTATTTTCCAAACTATTTTGCATATTTGTTAAATAATTAAATCCCTAAAAGAGCGAGCTGAATTGATATTATCTGCTTAAAAGTCTGACAGAGTTAACTGCAGTAAAACACATTCACATAATTTTTACTTTCAATAGATATATAAAAGTTAAAATCCTGCTCTGGATTGTACAGCCAGATCTCAGTTTCTTATTAACTACTTTGCCTATGCCTTGTAAACCATGTTGTTATACTTTCTCTGAATGACAAGTAAAATTGTGAGAGACATTTCAAATTGTTTGAATTGAACAAAGAAAAATGTTTTGCTTATTGCTCATTCGTTGTAGCTCAAGGGACAGAGATTTTGTCATACCTTAGCAAATTCTTTATCTGCGTCACTATGATCGTTCTCTCTCCCAGCAGCATCACCAACATAGAAAGATCTGAAAGATTATGGCAAATATCAGAAGGGGTGCTTGTGGATAACTTTGCATCAAATACAAAAAAGGAAGCTAGTAGTGTCTCTTGAGTTTCTTGTATCAACCAACTTAAGTGACCCAAAAGCTTAATCCACAAGGCCAAGGTGGGGAATGCTAGTCACATCTTTTAAAATAAAAAGAATGCTCACCATATTTAGACTTGATCAACCCTAAAACAGTAGCACATGGATGGAAAAAAATGGTTTTGAGCCTTTTTTTCCTGTGTGGGTTTAGCACTCAGACCTCCTGTCTCTAGTACAGATTTCCATAAGCTGACCATTTCGGACAAAAGGTTTAGGATATTCGGATAGGTGAGGTGGTAAAAAAATCCTCACATCTTACAACATCTGCATGTAAATCACAAGAACATATTGAAATCCGAAATGTTATTGGTGTACATATTAGCAAGTTGAGCATGAACTATTGTACAATCAACTAGAGAACTACAGGGGCATAGCAGCAAAGAAGCAATGGTCCTCAATACAAGCACTGTGAGATTGGTGCTTGTTCTTTCAAGCTCAACACCTATTGTAACATCTGGAATGCCCAACAGAGGTTCATTTCCTCAGCATCTGACACTAGTTTATTTTGAGAATATATAGGACAAAAAATCTGAAGAAATTACTAAGGCTTGACATACAACACACATGCATCCCTACTTGCAAGCATATATGCAAACACATACTGCTCAAGATTTTTTTGTGTGTGTAAAAAGAGAAGCCATGTGCATCTGTCTATGTGTACCCCACTGCAATCTCGCCAACATTTCAGCCCATACACCACGTGTAACTACCTCCATATTAGCAAAAGGAAAGAGGGTAAGCTTGTGAGACAGACGAGTGGTCGCAGCCCATTGGATATGATGGCAATACTTAAAAGTGGTCCCAGAGAAATGCAGTTCTTTAGAATTATTGATTAAAAGTATGATTTTGTGACAGTTTTACCAAAGGTAATGTGGTTTTGTAAAACTAAATATTTGTCGAAGAATAGAGTGATTACTGATCCATGTCGATTTTGATTCCAGAATTGAAATGCTGAACCATCAACCACCACATTCCTGGATTTGGTTTGCGGTATGGATCATCTGGAGTACCTTTTCCTTTCCCTAAACCACAAGCAATGAAAACCTGCAGGTGCAAATCAAATTAACCCATCATAGAACTACCTGAAAAGGCAAACACGCTTCAGGTGATGAGTCCTATTTGAGCAAATTCAGACTGGGGACTGGGGACTGGGGACTGGGGACCCCAGACCAGAGGTTTTTTTTCTTTTGGGTGGGGGTGGGGGTCCAACAAGATAAAAATAAAACGCATAATAAGAACTCCCAGAGAAGCTTTTGGTGTAAGTAAACTACACCAGACACCCTACTGGCTCTCAAGGATTTGCAACGTCAGGCCAGATATGCCCAGCACTGTTTGTAGCTACACTCTAATAAAATGTACTAGACCTATGTTTTGCCACAAATTGGAATGCTGTATCCAGTGATAAAGAATTCAATGTTCGCAACTTTATCTTGAAATATCATAAACATTTTACATAATCCAAAGTCCAGGTCTCATGATTCTGACAATAGCATCAACAGGGAAAAAAAGGAAATCCAAGGTTCTATGTTTTGCGTGTCAAACAATAGTAGACAAAGGCTCCCTTAGCATTCTGGTGGATTATGATAATCTCGTTTGTTGAAACTGCTTTTCAAAATCCTAGTGTATGGCTAACTGATTTTGCAATCTAGGTTGCAAACATAAATACTAACGGTTTCAAATAACATACGTGTGAGAGAAAAAAAAAGATTTGTATAACAGAACATATCTAAAATTAATTTGATTTCCCTGACAAACTACAATTTTTTTTACAACTGCTTTCTGACAGCACCTTAAGAAATAAACACAGCACTGCACAGCAACCGCAAACTGGTCCTAAATAGATCTAAGTGATTTAAGTTATAGCACAATGCCCATTTCAGTTATCAGAGTATCAAAATAACTGATACATTTCTTTGTTAAACAGCAGATCAGAAGCATCCGGATAAATTTTAGACAGAACTCAGATAAAGAAGATAAGTTTACAAAATACCTGAATAGGGACTTTAACGCACTCAATGAAGTTGTCTAGGCGTCCAACTTTGGAGTCAACTGCATTCTGCCGCTTATTTTTCCAGCGCTCAATGTTTGACTCATTGGTGAATATGACCTAAAAACAGCAGACAAAATGAATTAGCATTATTACCAAAAGATTATATGCCATGAAAGCAAATTGATAACTATTACATTGAGATACTATGTCCTGAGTTACATTTTTTTCCTTGTAAGAACATGCTACATGATACTTACTTCAAAGTACGCAGATACAAAAACTAAAAAAAAAACAGTGATGGAACTAAAATAACTGGTGAAAATAAGGCAACTAACCAGCTTGTAACCATCATTGTACAGTATTTGCAACTTTTCTGGGATTGATTTATGCTGTAAAGACCACTTGTCTGCACCAATGCTGCACTTGCAGTAGGTTGAAAATTACCATTTGTGTTCTTATTATAGCAACAGCATGCAGAACAGATAGTATTTTGAATCAGAAGCTCCATTTGTAAGAAACCGTCAAATCGGAGAACAATATGCCACAAGTGGGCCCTTAATCATTATGCAGAAGGCCATCAAAAGGTCCAGCATATATTTTTCACGGCTGAACTCTAGGTTGGTCTGGTGTCAATTTCTTAGAAATATTAACTGATAGTCGATACTTGGCTTGTAGAAAGATCTTGCTTATTAGCCAAGGACGCCAAGGCAAAAGGCTGAAAAATGAAGAAAACTTGAAATCTCCTTGAGACCAAGGCTCTTCAAACTTGAGCATATGGATGTCTACAGGTTTTCTAGCGCGTTTTGCAAATATATAATGCTACATGTTTGGTTACAGCAGGATTTAGGACACAATACTCTAACTTATAAACAGATGACAGGGTATGAGAATGCTGTTTTATCCAACTGCTAGAAGAACTTCAAATCAGCTACCATTACTTGTAGAACTGCACTCTGTAATTTAAAGCCTTTATTTAATAAGTCAATTTAAATGCATCATCATAATAGAAGTCTGAATCATGGAAATAATATTCACAGCAGAAGCATCTAGAATACCATTTAGAATGAAACAATCTTGTATATCTTATATAACACAATACCTCCTCACTGAGGTTTTGGCAAGGCACCCATCAAAATCAAATGCAGCAATCTTAGCAGAAGCATGAAGGACATCTTCCTGAACATTACAATTGGAAGAAAGTTATTTACTGCAAAGTTTGCAGAAACAGTATATGACATAGATATCAACACACCTGCTCACGGAAGATAACTGTATCAAAAACCTTCCAATGAGAAGGAAGGGTAGCATCCTACATCAACAGACAGCAAGGAGATGCATATGTAGCAAATTAGTAGAATAACATGCTTGCACAAAAGCAAACATGGCAAGATATAGGGAGCAGAATCACTTAGCAGCAGCAGCCTAAAGATGGGATTAGCTAAGAATTATAGGTCTACCTTGTACTTTTTCTTGATATCAGAAACTGAAAAGGATATCGATGGACCATTTTTTTTGTTCCCTGCAGACAACTGTTAGAAGAAACAATAGAAGATCAGTAATCAGATGTTGAGATTTGTGACGGCTTTTTTGAGGAAAACATGGTAGTTGCCTGCCAATTCACAATAGAAGTGAAAAGTATTTACAAGGTTGCCTGGCTGAGTGCCAGGCCAGGAGCACTATTCTAATGACACTCGGAGTTACTGAACCCTGTCTGACAACAGAAGGGAAAAACTAAGAACTAAATGCTCTGAACAACAAAAAAATTTAAACGTTTCGATGGACATGCTAAGGGATTTGAAAGTAGAGTTGACCCTTTACTTTCAGCAATTTTAATTTTTTTGTGTGCACTCTCTGTAGTTATTATCAAAGGTTTAGGTAGAGTCCAAAGTATATAAGATCACACAACACCTTTACTTCTTCCAGATTCTTTTCAGCATCTTCTTTAGAGTCCCCCATGCCGTGAACCTAGAAGAAATTAAGCAATGCAGAAAAGTTACATCAACAGGTGCTTTTGGCACTACAGCCAACTGCAAAATGCTCATGTGGAATCAAAGTCTAACCATTTCTTTCGTCAGATTTGGCTCATTCGACTGATCAGCTGCTTTGCTATCTCTCTTGTGATTCTGCAAAAGAATACAGTGAACTAACTAAGAAACCACATGTAAGCACATAACATACCACAAGTCACAGGGAAAAAACAAATAAACAATACAACTGAAATAGGATGTTAAGCAGCAGCAGTGCTTTAGAACTCCAAGGGTTTCAATTGATGAAACAATGTAAAATCCTTTCATCTTCCTTTGTTCACCAAAAAAGAACCACATCTTTTCGTATTTACAAAAGCTACACACTATGAGTAGAGATAACTGGTACTACATCCGTTCTCAAATAGATGTGTTTTAGAATACGTGCAGTCAAACTTAAAAAACTTTGACCATGAATACACAAATTGCTAGGATTCGATACATGCAAATGATATAAGTGGATTCACCATGAAAAATACTTTCATATGATTATATGTTTAACAAATTGCACTAAGAAATAATTGTAAAAGGTAATTAAAACATGTGTATTGGAGATCGTGTCAATGTCCTAAATGACAAGTAAAAAAGAACGGAGGTAGTACTTCATTGCAAGAATGTAATTTGAATTAAACTAGCTGTATGAGTGACTGAATTGTTACCTCCAACTCCCGCAACTTCTCACGGTCATGATCCTGCACGCACCACAAATACACAAATTAGTATCCATAAAGAGAACAAATACAAAAGTTTGTGACATATAAAAGCACAAAGCCACAAACCTTGATAGAATCAAACCCCTTCAGATTCTCCGCTGGAAATACAGGATATGATGATGCAGGGAAGCACACAACATGGTACCACTTGGTATTGTCAAAGCCACGAGTATCATGAAAGGAGGTACCAAGGCGGAGGGAACCTTTGGCAATATTCTCACTGCAGCCCTTACAGGTAGAGCGGCCAGACTTCGCGTACTCAACAGAGACGCTTGCCTTATCTGACACCCCCTCTGCAGGGGAAGACATCTGAGTCTTTACTTTCTTTGGACTTGGTTCCTCCAATGGACCGACTGCAGTCTGGTCTGTCTCATGATTCTGAAAACGAATTGCTCTGAGTATTAAACTGGGAACTGGGTAAAGATATTCTCACAACTTCAACTTTAACAACTTGAATAGCCATTACAAATTCTTTTTTGCTTCTTTTGTCCTCGCTTCCCATATATGTTGCTTTACTAATTACAGAATCAGGGCAAACTATACAAGCAATAGCTCCCAAATGCTCCCATTCAAAAACAGAATGACTGTGGCGCATGTATTTGTGATTTATGCTCTTTCCATACAACTATCCAAACATATACACATCATCCTACAAGCAGGGGTGGCGACGAGTGGAGATTTTTTTTTGTGGGGGGGGGGGGGTGCAAAATCTGAAAAAAAAAACAATCATTTTTCCAAATATTATTCTACATTACTCAAAATTAGCATCCAGAAGGCAGAAAGTTTAGGAATCTGTAGCAGAAATACGAACAGCCATTTCAACAAATAAAGGATGCATTACCTTCTCTAGCTCTCGCAACTCCTCGCGATCGTCTTCCTGCAGTCCCAAAATCCCACATATCAGTAAGCTCCCAAATAAAAAAAAAACACAGAACGGGATACGATTATACGAACAGCACGAAAACCAACAACCTAATGCGCAAACCTTAATGGCGTCGAACCCCTTGATGCTCTCGACGAGGCCGAGCGGGTGCGACGCAGAGGGGAAGCATGCGACGTGGTACCACTTGGTACTGTCGAAGCCGCGGGGGTCGCGCGCGGAGGTGCTGAGGCGGAGCGCCCCGGAGGCGATACCCCCGCTACACCCCTTGCAGGTGGAGCGGCCGGACTTGGCGTACTCGACGGAGACGGTCGCCGGCGGCGGCGACGAGGTCGACATGGCGACGCCGGAGGCGCGAGCGGCGGAAGCGGGGAGGAGAAGGAGGCGGCTGGGGTTTCGCGCGATGGAGGACGAGAAGGGGAGCATGTTATAAATTTAACATACGTATTTAATACCTTATTTATCGAAAATAGTGAATTTCTCTTTGCCATAAATAATACCGTATTTATTAAATTTCGTCTTCTCTCTACTTAAAATGGTGGTCTTCTGTTAATTCATATCCAACCCATTTTAATTGGATTCACCAAAAATCCTTTGTATATTTTAAACTAAAATTCTAAAAAAATTATTTTTATAACTTCTAACTATTGTTAGTGCCTCAAATAAATTCTCAAAAATCTGGAAAAATTCACTAATATTCTTATTATATGATGAAATAATTTTTAAAATTATTTTTATCCCTAGGTTATATGATGAAAAAGTGAGTTCTTTTGTAATACTTCATTTGTATGCATTTTTATCATTTCATGTGATATTTTTTATTTTAATTCAATTTAAATTTAAACAAAATCCAACTATCTCATTATTTTTATCCCGTTAACGTGCTAACATGTTAACTACATTTCTGAAGAACTACTGCTTAAATATAATCATACTTTAAGCAACTATTGCTTGCACCGTTCAAGAGACGCGCAAGCTCGCCCACCGTTCTTCAGGGATGTAGTTAACATGTTAGCATGTCAACGGGATAAAAATAATAAGATAGTTGAATTCTTTTAAAATTTAAATTGAATTAAAAGAAGAATATCACATGAAATGATAAAAATACATGCAAATGGAGTATTATAAAGGAACTCACTTTTTCATCATATAACCTAGGTCTAGAAATAATTTTAGAAATTATTCTATCACATAAGAAGAATATTAGTGATTTTTCCTAGATTTTTGAGAATTTATTTGAGGCACTAACAATTGTTAGAAGTTATAAAAGTAGCTTTTTTGGAGAATTTTAGTTTAAAATATACAAAGGATTTTTGGGTGAATCCAATTAAAATGGGTTCTACATGAATTATGGAACACGTAAAAAAAGTTTTAAATTTTTTGGAGTAACAGAAGACCACCGTTTTGAAGGAGAGAGAAGACAAAATTTAATAAACGTGGTACTGTTAATGGCAAACTTAGTTGATGGGGCTGGTTGTATTCGGCAGGTCAGGTGCCGAATATGATACTGTTCATTATATTTGGCACCTGAGGTACCAAATACAGTTGATATTTTGTACCTCGGGTGCCGAAAATGGTGAATAGTACCATATTCGGCACATGAGGTGTCAAATATGTCATTGTTCACTATTTTCGGTAAATAAGGTACCGAATACGTATGCTAAATTTATAAATACGATAATATGTTATCTATTTCATTAAATACGGTCAAGTATGTTGTCTACTTTTAGATTTTTGCCGATGATATGGTGATGGAGGGGAGAAGGGGGTGGGGTGGGGTGGTGGCTAGGGTTTTGTGTGGTGGGTGCAGGTGGTCGGCGTGGGGATCGACGCGTGGTGCAGTGGCCGATGAGGGGCGATTGAGGGAAGGGCGGGAAGAAAGGGAACGAGATCGTGTAGACTAGGGTCTTGGTTGGACTTTTCCCGGGCTTCTGCTTATCAGATGCTAGAAGCCGCTGCTGAGAAGTTAGTTTTAACGAAAATGGATTAAAAGTTAATAAGCTGGTTCAAATAAGTTTTTTTTCTGGCGTGCTGAGAAGCTAAAAATTTATTATAAAAGCCAATAGCAAAAAACCATCAGCTAGTTTTTCAACCCAAAAGTCAAAAGCCTCAACCCAACCAAATACAGCCTAGATGTTAGCGACCAAGTCACTGTGCATTAAAGGAACCATTTCCGGAAGAAAGATGGAGGTGCGCAGGTTGGGCAGCGACTCAGTGAGCCGTGGTGGTGTGTTGTGATGACCAGTAGGGTTCTCAAGGGCTGTTAAGGTGTATTTGGTTATTGCACTTGGTTTTGTAGAACGGTATCGTATAAATAGTTTGAACGGAGTTATATTTATTTGAAAAAAATAGTATTTAGTTGGTTGTATCTGTCTGGAAAAGAGTTTCTATTTGGTTGACTGAATTTGAGGTCGTATAAGCGGATATAAGAGTTGAGATTGTGATTGGTTACTCGTATGAAGATAATTTTGTGACACTGATAAGTAGTCCTGACTACATAAGCAGATATAGAGCATGCATTCGTCGGGCCAGGATAAAATCGTATATTTGTGTTCGTCGAACCATATTGCAACAATAGATGTATGCAACCAAATAGGCTTTTTTGGGATTTTACGCATTCGTTGGTTAGGATTGCCAGTATTCTAATTAATCATTAAGTCAATCATTTACTTAATCACGACTTTAATAATTAACTAAACTATTATTTCGATAGTCCCGACACATATTTTGTGCCCAAAATTAAAACACATGCTTTTCCAACATTTAACATCACAACGTAGCTTAATAAAAAGCGAGTAATTAACATTAAATTACAAGTTCTTAAGCATTTATCAAGTTATTACAATTTACAGTAAAAGAGAGTTAGGAGGAGATAAAAACGACTCAACTCTTAACCAACAAAAGAAACTACATAACGAAAACAAAAGCTAAAGATAACACAAGATGGGTGAAGCCATATGCCCTTACGCTTCACCCAAAAAACACGACATCCAAGTAGTTACCTACTCATGCCCGTTACCACCCTCGGCGGACGTGAAGTAGTCAAAGACCAACTCCTCCTCAGCGGTGCGCCTGAAAAAGCAGCGTGAGTACGAAGATACTCACAAGACATAATATATAATTGACGCTTATAAATAGGCCGACTCCAAGGATTATATATTTGGATATTAGCAAGGATGTGGCCACATGGTTAAGTAAATTTCATATGCGAAAGCAAATTTGACATACACATATGTGAGCATCTATAATTGACCAAATTAACATACTTGCCCACAAGCATCAATTGAACATAATGTAAAAGAAACCATTAGACTAATATCTGTAAAGCACCATCTCAAACCATCAGCCACATCAATCCACACTCGTAACTCTACGACTGTTGCAAATAGACAAAAACATACTCATAACAAATTATTTTTACTCCCTGCAGAGGTACTCCTTTACCTACAGGACTTGAGGACCATACGGCTTGTATGAGCACACAAGTCCATACAGGGGTACTCATGTCAACGTTTTTCAATAAGCCCTGACCGTTTGATCATACGTCAATAGGTGCGGGGTCATCCAGAACTACTGCCTGAGTAAAATGGATACCTCAACCGGCCTCATGCCCGACACCATCGATCCGCACGCCAAAAAACCACAGCTACGAAGGTAATTGACTTATCATTCCCATATGCGACATGTAGTAAACACGAAAAATTCTTAAGCCAACTGCAACAACGATCGGTACAATGCAACCAGTCTACAGTGTCCGAGTCCTTCTCCCGACCTACCCAGTGGAACTCCACATCCGGACAGGACAAACACCCCTAACACCCCTCACATCTCTTCTTATCCTCATCACTCATCCAACCAATACTATCAACCCATCATTGTGATCGTTGTGCAAATAATTAAAGCATATGCTCGCGAACGATGAAATATTTCACTGCTTGACTTCTACCAAAGACCTAAGCACTTGCTAAGCATCGCGAATAACATTTTTAGACAACATCATATTAAACCTAGGCCACAAGAATACAGATCAACAATTATTCAAGATAAAAGAATTAGTGCATCAATATAGGTTCTACCCATCATAAACCCGACATCGACTCGAACTCATACATAACATATGTAAAGTGTAATTTATCACATATGACACATATGATCCAAATTAATGGGAGAAGTATGCTTAGATGCTCGCTTTGCTGCTCAGGTAACCGTCTAATGCTACCCATACAACACTCATAGAAATCAGGGAGGTTGGCGTCGTTTTTAACCGTGCCCGCATCACGCACCGGTTCTTCGCTCACAAAAGAAGAACACATGCAATGATGAACATGAATGAAGTGCAACAATGCATACTACAATATGCATAATAATATGCTAAAAGTGTAATATATGCGAAGAAATAACAAACTTCACGATCTAACAACATCGAAAAAGTACATGAGGCTGGAGACTTCGGGCAATTCTCCAGACTCCCCGGGTTGCAGAGTCTCCGGATAATTCTTTGGGCTCTCTGAACTATGGAATCTCTGGATAATTTTCTGGACTCTCCGGGGTTCTGCAAAGAACGTGTGGTTCCAGAGCCTCCGGACTTATCTCTGGACTCTCTAGATTTATGTGGAGAACATGTTTGTGTTGTTTCGTCGATCAATTCGATTTGCATATTGAATCTATGCTATATAGACATGCATATATACTATACAAAAGGGTTTTATATTCAAATTGCACCCTAAACACTAACGATTTCTGAGTACAAAACAGGGGGGGGGGGGTTCCTGGGAAGTCCAAATTGTCCGGACTTTTATCCGAAGTATCCGTATTTCAGCAGAGAGCAACTCAGAAGGAAAAACTTGACCAATTTGGTTTGCGAGCCTCTCTAAACCACAAAGAAATATGTTTAAGATAGTTTATAGAGTTTAAAATTCACTCACCAAGTCTTCACACAAGTGCCTCGTGGCCAAAAGTATGGATAGCGATATAAGTGATGATGAATCTGATGAGGATTCCCCCTCCTATGATGAACTCCTTCAATTGATAAATGAGCAACAAAAGGCCATTAAGAAACAATCAAAAGAGCTTAATAAATTCAATGCACTTAATGACATCCATGCTACATTTGTTTCTAATTATGATCAATTATTGTGCAAATTCAATTTGCTAAACAAGGAGCATGAAGAGCTTAAGGCTAAGTGCATTGAATCTCAAACTAAGACCCCTTTGAAGCAATCTACCTCTCTCTTTAATTACAATCCTAAGGTAGATATTTTCACTTCTTGTAATGATTTAATTGCTTTATCATGCTCATCCCTTTGCAATGAGATGTGTGTTGAGAATTTTATTGTAGAATCATCTAACAACCTCATTGCAAAAGAAAATGTTAAGCTCAAGCAAGAAGTGGAAAAGCTCAAGGAAGACTTGGCAAGATTGAAGGGCAAAGGACATGTCCAACCTCCTCAAGATAACCATGCATTCATGGTGAAGAAGCTTGCGGAGGGGTCAACTGTGACATGCTTCAAATGCCATTTGGAAGGCCACAAGTCCTTCAAATGCAAGCAAGTGAAGAAGGAGACCAAGGAGAAAAAGAAGATGGCTAACCTCTTAAACAAAGCCTCCAACTTCTACACCAAGCCCAACTACAAGCTCAAGTCTAAGAACAACCACTACAAGCTTAAGAAGAAGGAAAATGTTAAGGTGGTTGCACATAAGGTTGGGAGAAGAGATTGGGGGAGGAACCAATCCATTTGGGTACCCAAATAAATCATCACCAACATGAAGGGGCCCCAATCGGTTTGGGTTCCAAAGAAGACTTAAAGTCCGAAGCGGCTACGGGGATTTGGAGACTTGGCTCACAAGATGAAGATGATGCTCAAGCAATGAAGCCAAGTGTACAAGATGGGAACATTGATGAAGATCATAATCATCATATACCCAAATCCCCATCCAAAGGTGAAAGGTACCATATGTTAATTTCTTTCAATTTGTACCTTTGCCTTGTCTAGGATTGCATGTGCTTAATTCAATTTGTTGCAATGCCTAGTGTAAGTTTTCATATGGTAGGTTGCTTGTGTTTATCTTTAATCTATGAGCAACCTACATAGTTTATTAGTTGTAGGTTTAATCAATGGCACTAGTTTTCATTTGGTATCTTTTTATGTGCCATAAGTCCAATCTATAGGATAAATTCTCATTGTTATCAATAACAAGTGCATATATCCCTCACAAGTATTCAACATTTGTATACACACATTTAGGTGGAGTATATCCTATGGGTTGTGATTTTGAGACTAACATGTGTTGCAAGTTGTATCTTTTGTAGTCTCATGGAGAAGTCAATAAGACCCCGGAGGTATGTTATGCACATACTTTTCAATTGGTATCATTGCCAATCCGGTTGTTCATTTAAGCTACCTCCATACATAATATGGTTTAAACTTTTCATCTTCTATATTGTCTAGTTTTGCATATGTCTTTCTCTTATCATATGTATGCACCATATAGGGAGAGTTTAAATTATATTACGTGAGTTTCATGAATTGTGATCCATATGCTTTCTTTGCATTGAATTGGTACCATCTCCTTGATTTGATTTCCTTCAATTGGTATCATTTTCTTTTATTGGATCATGATTTGTAAAACTCTCTCCCATGTGTTCTAATATTTTCCCTTGAGTTCAACATGTGCATATAGCCTTTTTGGGAGATTATTGACAAAGGGGGAGAATTATGGTGACCAAAGCAATAGACAAATCAAGTTCAAGTTGCAAGTGTTGACAAAGGGGGAGAAGAAGGAACAAGAAACAACTTGAGGCATCTAGGTTGACAAAGGGATGAAGCTCTTGCATGGGCCATCCAAGGGAGATAGTGGCGATGGAAAAAGGGGGAGCCACAACAAAGGGGGACTTAATGGTAAGAATATGCATCCAAGCAATGTGGTAAGGCATTTTGCCTTTACAATTGGTTTACATTTGTTATCTTTTATTATTTGCCACTTGTTTTGGTTGTGTTGTCATCAATCACCAAAAAGAGGGAGATTGTAGGAAACATGCCCTTAGATTGATTGCCTAAATTACATAAGGGCATGTATGTGATTTTGGTGATTAATGACAACATAGTCAATAAGACTAACATGTTTGTCAAGTATATACTTTAGTAAGTCTCATGGATGCAACAAAAGAGAAGTCACCGAAGCCGGAACAAAGAAAGGAATGAATTGGACTTGTTCCATGAATTTTGATGTGATCAAATGGGTTGGATTTCTGTATAATTTTGTAGAGTTCTTCAAAAGCTTTCAATAGAGCCCAAGATCATCAAAATCGGAGTTCGGAGCGAAAAGTTATGCCCAAAATACAAAACGCAGTTGTGCTGAAATTTGCCTCACCGGATTATCCGGTGCTCACAATGAATTTTGATATGATCAAATGGGATGGATTTTTGTATAATCTTGTAGATCTATTCACAAGCTTTCAATAGAGCCCAAGATCATCAAAATCGGAGTTCGGAGCGAAAAGTTATGCCCAAAATACAGTTGTGCTGAAATTTGCCTCACAGGATAATCCGGTGCTCAAAATCAACATAACTCCGGTGCTTCAGAGGAATATCCGGTGCTCAAATCAACATAACTCCGGTGCTCAAATCAACATAAGTCCGGTGCCTCACAGGATAATCCGGTGCTCACAAAATGAACTCACCGGACTAATTTTTGCAGAGAGCTCCAAAATGAACCTATGGGCATAGGATAATCCGGTGCTTTTGTCCGGTGTTAACTAACTCATCACAGGATAATCCGGTGCTCACAGTTGAGTTTGAGTGGGTTCCAACGGCTAGTTTCTCTGATGTACTCACAGGATAATCCGGTGCTCACAAAATGAACTCACCGAACTAATTTTTGCAGAGAGCTCCAAAATGAACTTATGGGCATAGGATAATCCGGTGCTTTTGTCCGGTGTTAACTAACTCATCACAGGATAATCCGGTGCTCACAGTTGAGTTTGAGTGGGTTCCAACGGCTAGTTTCTTTGATGTACTCACAGGATAATCCGGTGCTTGTACTACTATCATCACAGGATTATCCGGTGCTCACAATTTTCTGAGCCGTTGGGGCAACGGCTAGTTGGCGGGTTTGAGGCTATAAATACTCCTCCACTCAGTCATTTGAAGGTGCTGGAGTCCAGAGAAGTTCATGTACACTTGAGAAGACATCCAAGCCACCAAAGTGCTTAAGTGATCAAATCCAAGGCGATTAAGCACACCATTAGAGAGTGATTAGTGCTTGTAGGCCTAGAGAGAGTGTAGCTAGTTGATAGCTGCATAGAGAGTGGATCAAGGAGTGATCCTAACTTGTACCAAGTGGTACGCCGGCACCTTGGAGTCTTGGTGACTCGCCGGTAAGCTTGTTGACCCTCCGACTTGGTGTGGAGAGGCGGCAAGGTATTTGTGCGGGGACACGGAGACCCTTGCCTTTGTGGCTCAAGCTCCGAAGTGATCACGGCGGTGAGGAACCGGAAGAGAGGCTAGTGGTGAGACCTTGCCTTGGTGGTTTGGTGGCTCATCCGGGTAGAGGCCTTGTCTTTGTGACTTGGTGGCTCAAAGGCCGTGACCGGGTGCCGACCGGGAGCATATCCTTTGTGGAGCTCCAACGTGGACTAGGGGTGGCTTTCATGCCATCGAAACCACGGGATAAAAATCCTTGTGCCGAGTTTGTTCTCTCTACCCTCTTTACACTTCCGCATTTACATTCTTGCAATTTACCTTATTAGATAGGTTGCAAGTTTCCTTAATCGGTAGAGTAGACACGCTAGATAAACCTAGAGCACATTTAGATAGAAATTGATATAGGTTTATCTTGTGTTATTTTTTTGAGCCAGTTTAGTTCTAAGTGTCCTAATTCACCCCCCCCCCTCTTAGGACGTCACCGATCCTTACATTTCTAACTCAAATCTCATCAAAAATCCTCTAATTCACTTCAAAGCTCAAGAACATGCCAACTTCACAACCTTAGCACCAAACTCGAGATTCATCCAACCAAAACATGCATCTATGGGATCCTAGAAGACTCACCCAAGATGCTTTACCGAGCTTAGGGACCGTCGGGGAAAGGTGGAAAAGCTCATGAATAGAAAACCCTCCTGCTGAAATTTCAGTGAGGAAGGGTGATGAATTTGAGTTGTCAAACCTTCAAATCTTCATGCACGCGAACAAGAGTTAGATGGATGGGAAGCTAAATAGGAGAGGAATGCAGTGGTATAACATGCATACCTTGAATCCTTGTTATTGAGTGGGACTTTGGGTGAGAAAATGGAGAGTTTTGAGGGAGAGGGAAGAGGGTGCTGCAGCTCTTGGCCGGTTGGAGAAGGATGAGCATGGGTGAGGGAGGAGAGAGAGAGGGAGTGGGCTGCTACCCAAGTGGAGAGAAGGAGAGAGTGGTTGGCGTACTTCAGTGAGGCCCACGTGCTAGAGAAAGAAATCCGTTTTAACTGTAAATTCTATTATTTTCTCTCCCGATTTTTTTTTTCTCATCCATTTGACTCAAAACGAAGTGCTCCGATGTGCCAAAATAAATTGCCATGAAATTAATCATGACCCTAATGATGCATTATACTTACTTACATGATCACGTTTTCGGGATATGACAAGGATGGAGGAGACGTGGGTAACCGAACACACCCTTATACGTTGCCCTGCACCAACAACCGCACACCCCCACCCACCTTGAAGGTAGCAATGTGGCCCATAAAAAAGCAAAGTAGCGTGGTCCATCGAACCCCTCCAAACGGCCCAACTCAACACTTGCCCCACCACACATTGTCCCCACTCACAAATATTGTCAATGTACTCCCCCCTACCCCACCTCGATGCCTTTCGCCAGCTCTATCTCTGTCTCCAGCGAGCCCCAACCCTCTCAAATCAAAATGTTCCACCATTTATGATCAATTGTTCCAACAAATAAAATCAGATGTTTCGAGGGGCAAATCATTTGTTCCGATGGTAGAGGCGACAAGTGGAGCGACGGCGGCAAGGAGCGGAGAAGAGGAGGGTGAGGGAGATGGGAGCATGGATCACGGCTACTGTCTACTGGGAGCCTACCTCATATCCTGCAAGATCTCCACCCCTAGGCGAGCGAGCGTGCGGAGGTGAGGAATCAACATTGAGGCTCACGTGGAGGATAGGAAACGACAACGAGAGACCCTGGGCATGTGGGGGGAGGCAGTGGTGGTCAGGTGTGGGGGAACGAGGCACGTCGCCTACAATAGCAATAGCGAAGAGAAGATATGGGTAGTGCTCAGTTGGTTAGGGTAATTGTCATAAAATCTGTCTACCTAGATTTCAAAGTGTGCCCGTGTTATATGAGATTATGTCTTTAATCTTGTTTAGACGTGTGCTTAGATATACTCACGTAAATATGATTTGAGTACGTATATAGGTCCGACTTGTGTATATAAAAAAGGAGAAGACATGGGCCGCCACGGGACACGGTTTGCGTCCACCTGTAACATTGGTGGTCCTCAACTACTTGTTGCCCTTGAGTCGCTCCTGGCGGTGGTGTGTTCGTAGCAGGCCAGCCTACTGGCTTGTCGTAGGAGAGGGAGAGGCAAAGGCTCCTGCGTCGTGAGCCTAAATCTGAGCCAGTTGTGCTAAAAACATCTAGATCAATTTGACCAAGCCTATTACGTAGTACTGCTTCTGATTACAAATAATTATCACTTTGATTTTTATTGTTTCAACTTTAACTAACATATTTGCTCAAACATTTAGTTAAGTAAAACGGAAAAGTATCACTAGATTTGTTATCAAAAGTGCTTTAAGCATGTCTTATATTTTTGGCTATTTGCACAAATATTCGTGGAAAAAGGCGAGGATTTTGCTCCTCCAAGGTTGCTCTAGTGACGGTATAGGCGTCTGCACTGACGGCTTCCCTGACGCCACTTCGAAGAAGTCAATTATGATCTGCCTGTATATGAATGTGTGGGAGCTTTTGTGTAATCCATGTGTGTGGGTTTCAATTTCACGTCGTTGGCTTTAACACCAACGGTGGAGATTGTTTTTGATCTACCATCTCTGGTGATTCCGACAGTGGTGATGCTGGATATTTGCTTCCTCTTTCAGCTTCGATGATGGGACTACCGATGGTCGTTCAACATCTAGATATGCCTCGATGAGGGTTCTGTGGCGCTGGCTCCTGCAGCCATCCAAGGAGTGAGGTCCTTCATTGGATTTGGTAAGAGGATTTAACTCCAACCTGTGTGTTCTGATCTGCTTCGAATATGTGAAGCAGTGTGAGGAATTTGAGAGATTGGAAGAAGGTGAACAGAACCCGAAGGTCTTCTTTGAATTTATTTTTCTACAGGGTTCTTTATGTTAAAGGGTTATACTGTGCTTGATATCATAAGACTATCCTAAGAGATTCTCTTTTTGGATGAGAATTACTTCTACAGAGATTCTTGTTAATTTTAGTACTTCAATGATTTTCATTAAAAAAGAATTTTTAAAGTCATTCTCTTTAGAACGAGATTATCTTATTTCTCTTTACAAATCTTTTCGAAATAAAACTATTTAAGATGAGAGAAAATAAAAAGATTAAGAATTAGAAAGAGGACAAAATAAAAGAATAGGATTGAGACGGTAAGTCTATAGTTTCCTGTCACGCTACTGTTCACTGTTCACTCTCTTCGTACGGCTGTTCGATCTCGCGCTGCAGAAACGATCCTACGGTTCAACATCCCTTAATCTCTATAATGTCCCTTTCTCTTCTCACATATATTATTTTTAATATAATCCCTACTTTTTTTTGGCCATTTGATACGAACGTCGGTCAGCACGCAACACAGAACATACAGGCACACAGATGCCTGCTCGAGAAGATGGCGTGTCACTGTCGGTCAAAGCGCTTTAAGTTGCTTCTTCTAACAGCCTAGACTAGAAGGTCCTAAACTCGTCAGCGTAAAATTGACGTGTCTGAATTCTCAGTGATAATCAAATGGATGATTGTAGAATCTCTCGTGCACACCCACAAGAGGTGCCAACAATTTCACCGTAGAGTTCACACACGCATACGTGTTTGATGGTACTACGTATTCTCGTGCAGTGAAGGTTTTGAAGTCTTTTAATTTTTTCTAATATGTGTATACATATAGGATATACTAATAGTGTACCTTATAACCTATTAAAAAACAATTCCACCCGTGGCGTCTTGCGGGGCGCGATGCTGCGACGTTCTCTTCCTTTGTCGCCTGTCCGAGGAAGGGGACCCGAATAAATTCTCAGGGGCTGTGGATTATGTCACACGAGAGCGACCAGGCCGAGCCATGTCAGCGAGGTTGCTTGCATGTCGTGGTAATCGACCGCTCATTTTTCGCTTGTTTTGTTCTAGCCGCTATTTCTTGCCACCGATTCCAACTCCACCTCTCGCGCATGGCCAGCGCAAGAGCTGCACCACGGCACCAATGGATCACACTGCCTCACATCACCTGCCCCCCGACGTCGGCAGCTTCTCCTACAGCTGGCCGACCAGCAAACCGAACCCGCAGCTCGAGGAGCGCACAAACCACGGCGACATCGCCGCCTTCATCGAGATGGACCCCTCGTCGTCGACGCAGTGCAGCTTTGACTTCCGGCTACCAAGCTCCGAGCAGACCGCGGGGATGGTCGATGCCGACCAGATGTTCCTCAACGGCCTGCTCCTTCCACTGCAACTTGTGGGCTATGGAGGCGAGGAAGACGGCGACGGCAGCCGTAAGCGACCGGTGCACCTGCGGTCGCTCTCGCTGGACTCGTCCCAGAGGATGATCGTCTCCGCGAGCAAGCGGCACCGGGCGACCCGGGCGGCGTCACTGAACTCTTCTCCTTCGGCTGTCCGTGGCGACACGGTAACCCCCGCGAGATCGTCGGCCGTGTCGAGGGGCGCCGTGTTCAGGGCATGCAAGCTCAGGCTGCCGTCGTTTGGGAGGTCACGCAGGAAGCAACACAAGTGGATTTCATCCAAGTACCTAAAGTTTTTGGTGCCTTTGTATGAGAGGATAGTGGGATGCGTCTGGAGGAGGAAGGCGAAGGAGAAGGCGAAGGATGCTCCTCACCGTGCTGAGTTCTGCAACGGTAAGGTACGTGATCTGGGTAAAGAGAATGCCATCAGGGACGCCATTCTCCATTGTAAGAGATCCCTGTAGGTCATAAACACCGAAGCATTTACAAGGCATGTTAAGCTCTAGTGTCGTATCTTTTCTTTAAAGAGATGCATGTTTAGCTTAAAGTCCTGGATTAGTGGTGCGCTAGTGTCTAGATGTCCGATCAAGGGAAACGATAGCACGCATCTGCGGGGTCCGACCATCATCAGTCCTCCAATCTGGCACAAACATGAATCGCTACCAAGAGAAGTGAAGACCATCTCAATGCATAAAAAACACAACAGAATGAGAACAAGTGCAGCAAACCATCAACACTGCTGCGACCAAAACCGATGACCGCAAAAGTTCAAACATTCTGCTACATGGATGGCCGGCCAGTAAGATGGCGCGTGACAACAAATGTTTTTTTGCATGATTGCTTTCAGCTCGATCTAAATTTCAAGATCAAACTGGAGACTGACCCAGTGTTGAATGCCATACATGACAATAACATCCCACGAAACGTGCTTTAAGGCCACAAATGATTGCCGTAAACATTCTGAATCTGAAACAAACAACCGATCTCTTTTCCTAAGCACGACAAGCAAACTCTGCCCAAACACTTGCCATGCAGAATTTCTACGGTGTGATTGGTTGTCTGCGTGGTTTTTACTCGTACGAACCGTATATACGGACTGAGAGAAGTCATATTTATTTAATAAAAGAGTATTTGATTGGTTCTATATGTCTGGACAGGCTAAACTAAATTTCTGTTTGGTTGACCGAATGTGAGGCCTCATAAGCGGATACAAGAGTTGAGACTATGATTGATTGTTTATATAAAAATAATTGTGTGACACTGATAAGTGAAACAACCTGCATAAGTAGATGCAAGAGACTGTATTCGTCGGGCCAGGCTACAAGAGTACATTTGCATCTACCGAGTCAAGCTAGAACAATGCATATGGACAACCAAACATACTTCTCACCAAGATTATATACATTTGTCGAGCCAACATCTATTCGTACAGACAACCAATCACACTCAATGTTTATGTAACAACGCTCAAAATGACTAAAGACAAATCATCAAGCATCAAACCCGCTAAGTACCAAGAACACGAACACAGTCACTTATCAATGAATTTAGCTCCTAAGCCATCCGCATGTGCAATCTCATTTCAGAAATTAAAAGACAATAGCATAGACCTCTATGTCATTCCAGAAAAGTACAGCCATTGAAATTGTTAGCGTTGATCTAGAAAAGGTACTAAAGCCTAAGTTTTGTGTTCTATTTTATCTGTTACCATTGAAACCATCGTAACTAAGGGTTTGCTTGTTTTTTTACTGTGATTCTAAAAATCCGATTCTAAACTGTGAATTATGAAAAATTGGATTGTTAAAAGTTGGATTATAAAAAGCTGAGTGTTGTTTGGTAATCCTGGATTCTAGATGTCTTAGATGGTTGCTTTTTGTGTATTATGTCTATAATAACCCTAGTTGTTAGATTCATATTTAGAACATAGTTTCAATCCATATATGATGTATGACACCATATGACGTGAGTGTTGACTGTTGTAACTACGGCCCATCTATTTTGCTTTTGTTATCTCGTGTTGAGGCTTACAATAATGAAATTGATGTGAGTGTTGAGCTTGTAATAACCGAGGAAGAAAAGGAAGGTAATCACACACCAAATGAAGATAACAACATTGATATGATTGTATTTTTATCTCTATAACATGTCCTCTAATGGACATCAAAGATAGTAACAATACACTCTCTCATAGAAAATAAAGCGTTAGCAAGATTATCACAAAATGTATTCATGTCTCCATCTGCGTCTTCTAATCCCTTGCCACCACCTCTTTGAGATGAAGATGATTGACCCTCACTAGGGATATAATTTACGTCTTGATCACACCTCTCAAAGTCTTCATCTATCAAAGCAATTTCTCGAATGAAGTTGTGAAGAGCCATGCATGCAATAATTATTTTTGTTTGCTTAACCATAGAATAACTAGACAAGTCCGATAATATTCTCCAATTCACCTTCAAAACTCCAAATGACTGTTCGATCACATTGTGAAGAGATAAATACAAATAGTTAAATATTTCCTTCTTACCACTAGGGTGCGAGTCTTGTCGAAATTCTGGTAAATGGTACTTCACTACTTTGAATGGAGCTAGATACCCCACTCGATTAGTATAGCCGGAGTCAATGAGATAATATTTTTCTAAAAAAGAACAAGTAACATGATTAATACTTATGACAACGCTATAGTGAAATGAGAGTGAATAATATGCAAATATATCTTGTGGGGATGTGAAAACTTGTCACCATATTTGCGTAAAACATCATTGAACACCCTCATATCATATACCGAGCCTGACCATTTAGCAACAACAAAGGTGAACCTCATGTCAAAGTCACATATGACCAACACATTCTATATTGAATATCCATGGCGTCCCACATGTGCAACCACTCTAGAGGAAGGCACAACAAAATGTACACGTGTGCCATCTATTGCACATATGCAATTATTGAAATATGGCAAGAAATAGGGATCTTCAAGTCTAGGATGCATGGTCTTGAACTCTAGATCTCTTGGTTTGATAATATTTGCAGCAACGAGTTTGATACTATCCAACACTATATGGAATTTCCTATTAATAGTTTTAGTTGACCTTTCAAATTGGTTTTTAACTTAGACTACATTACTGTGGTGCCCCAATAGTCTATAAAAATATGCATAAAGATTCAATAGAACTCAGGACTGAAGTTGACTTTAAACCATAATTTGACACCAACAAGTCATATAACCTATCAAACAATAGTCTTCTCATTCTAAACATGTTGTAGCACTCCGTTGGATTGTTCAAGTGTTCTAACCTGATCAAAATATGAGAAAATAGATTCTCTCCCCTTCATCTTGTTTAAGAACTTGTCACCATAGTACATACCAAAATCATATGATATCGCTCCATATTGTTCAGGATGACGTTGTTGACTAATTGCAATCTCAAATATTGCATCATCATCATCATTGTTGTTGTTGGGGGATAATTCCTGACAATGAATGCAGGGTGTACCGGACGACGCGCGTTGATCTATGTTTCTTGTGGGTGTGTATTGAGCGAACTCAAGAACATAAGGATTTATCTAGGTTCGGGCCTCCTGTGGGATAATAGCTCTACGTCATGCATATTTACTTACAGATTGAGCGAACTTGTTACAGAGTGTCCTCCTTTTCTACTCGGGTCTTCATCCCCTTATATACCAGGGGAAAAGATCTTCATACAAATGAACCATGGCAAAATACGTGACATACCTACACCTGACGAAGCCTAGCTATTCCTAGCTCATCATGATGTTGGGTAAGCACGCCCACCCTGTTCTAGTCATCGTGCACGCCCTGAAACATCACAGAACATAGTCATGCTCACCTGTTAGGCCATCCCACAACATTAAACTATGGGACGGGACACTGCAACACCACGTCGTCCTACAACCATGCTCACCGAAAGAGAGTGCATGTGGAAGGAAAATACTCGAGTGGGTAGTATTCAATAAGATTTGACTGGTTATGTGAGTACCTACCCTGCGACTAGCCTTTGCTAGTCGCAGGGTCTCCTACCGTGACTAGGGGCTAGTCGCATGAGTCTTACATTGGTCGCGCAGTGAGGCTGTGGTCTTGAAAATATCTAAAGACGGCTGACATTTGGCGGTGCAGAGTCCCCCTGTTAGGGCACCCCCTAACCCATTACATCGGCAATCACTACCACTTGAACTCATCTACAAACAAATATAAAAGATAGGTTACACACATGGCTCGAGTAGTAGCAAGGTTGAAGCCAATATTACATATAGATGGTTCAAATAACAATAATACATAAAGATTGTTCAAATAACAGCATTACATATATATTGTTTGTTCAAATGGCACAAATAAAAATATTTGGTTCAAATGGCACCAATAAAGGTTGATGGTTCGAATAACTACAATAAAAATAGATAGTTCAAATAACTAATTCTTATTTTCCTCACACCACCTCTTCAACCAGTTGAACCTCCCGTCTTTGGTGCTTAACATGAGGAACATATCACGATTTTCAACTTTAGCAAAAGCTTGCTAACCATGAAATATTCTTCACTTCCTTCTATTGCTCCACACTCCACAACCAAATCCATCACTTCCTTAATAGATTCTAACCTCATTGGACCTTGCAGCACCTCGTTAGATAGCACACTAGAAGACTACATATTTTCTAAAATGCTTTTCATTATCTTAACCATATGGTTCTTCCTACGCTTCTTGGCACTATCAGTATTGGGAAGCACATTTCGTTGCAATTCATTGGCACCCTTCCTATTGATGATGTTTTCCCCTAAGAATTCATCATCATCCAACTGTTCCTTGTCAACCTCTTTACTAGCATCTTCTCCCACTCCTTCACCCGAAACACAAGAAGAAAAACCATCAACATGACTATTCTCAAACATACTTTCAAGTTCTGTGACATTTTCAGATAGCCCATAGCTTTTTTCATTCTGCATATCCCTAAAAACCATAGAGTATTATGCATTTCAAACTTGGCTAAAATAAAAAAAATAAAACAAATGATGTGGAAAAGTGGTTACCCTAGTGTGCTCTTTCCACCAACTGTTGTTTTCTACCACTGTTCTTTTAGCATTATCCCATCCAAGTCTTGTTACTTTATTAATGGTTAACCAAAAGTTGTACAAACCCCTCAATACATTCCATCATTTTTTAAATTGTAACTTTGTGTGTCTCTTTTCCGTCCGAGCAAAGAACTTGCCATGCAGATTCTTAAGTCCTTTGCTATTCAGATTTTCAAAGGCCTATTCTTAGCATTTATTTCCTACACACAAATTTTACAAAACACCCTATTATGAAAGGTGTCCTAATTTATGTTATCTGGAACAAATTTCCCAACATGTGTTTCCTCCATCTATTTTTTCACAAATAATTGTGCAATTAGCAAAAAAATAAAAAATAAATAATTATGCAACTAGTTTCACACGAAAAAAAACATATAAGACAGAGACATGCCACACTATTGGAAACAAAGAAACAACAGATAGCCAGGACATGTGAAATCGAGTTGTTTCAAACACACAACATGCATTCTTCCACACTAGGATCTTTCATCAATTAATGTGTAACTGTAGAGGATTGATGAGTTGGCTTGAGAGACTGCAAATCATATGCAAGTGAAGTAGCTATCACTGCCGGTTGATAAGCTCAATCATCACATAAAAAATTGAGCCATCAAGACCTGACAATGACAGTAGCTATCACTGCCAGTTGGAGTTATGAACAGGCAATGATAGCCTACTGCCGGTACGGCTTCAATGCTCTGCCTATTTGGCTTCTCCCAAAAGCCTTATAAATCCCAGCCTCCGATCGCTCAACTCTCTCTCTCTCTCTCTCTCTCTCTCTCTCTCTCTCTCTCTCTCTCTCTCTCTCTCTCTCTCTCTCTCTCTCTCTCTCTTCCGCCCTCTCCCCTCCACCACCGCCATCGTTGCGATGGAAACTCCACCATGATCGTCAGCTCTAGCCACTCCATGGTCCCCCTTACCACCACCATATCCGCCCACACCATCCACCCCTGCGCCTTCATCCAACGATGAAGCTCCGGTGCCATCGGAGAGCTTGGATGAGGCGTAGTCCTCGGACTCTAGATTAGCGGAGTCCCCCTCTACTGACGAAGTATGGGACTTCTTCATTGATGAATCGAAGCTAAAGAGGCGCTGGTGCGAGGACGACAACGAGGAGGCCACTGAAGCCACCGATGCCAATGACTACTTCTTCGTTGTGGTCGATTCCAACTGGTCGTGGTAGGCATAGGTGCGTAACGGATGCAGTTCTTTTGTGACCACGGCGACCCGAAAGTTTTAAGGTTCCTTTTGCACGCATGGCCGTGTCATTTGCTTTGGTGTACAATGATGACTAATAGCTAGGGTTTAGTTATTAGTGTGATAAAAAATAATGATTCTGGTTTAGTAATATAAAGCTTAATTAATTATGGCATATCGGTTTCAATTTCGATTTTTTGCCTAGATTGTGTATCACTGTTGGTTCGTAGTTGGAACCGGTAGTGATAAGGGATATTCTGCAGATTAGAGCCAATATCAGTGTCAGTTCTTGAGCTGGTAGTGACAATCGGCAGTAATACAATTTTTGAACCGACGGTGTTAAGAGGTTCTGTCATAATGCTTGTTCATTTGGTTTGGGTTAAGAAAAGAACTAGGTTTGTGGGTAGTGATAAGTTGAGCGCATATCCCACCAGAGAGCTTAGTTTATATAGTGAGGGGATTATATTATAACTTGAAAAACTACCAAATGTGCATATATTTAAAATGATAGCTTCCTATTCATCTTCCAAACCCAAATCCATTCACCAAACCAAAAAAAGGCAAATATGAGAATGAACAAATATGTCTATTACCCAATCCAAAACCACACTCACATCATTCCCCGATCCCAACATAACATACAGACGTGACCCGGACCCCTACCGAGACGTTGGGATCGCATCGTTTTGGTGCCCACAAATTTAAGGCCGTCTCCAGCGGAGGAGGCATCGAGCGGCTACATCCCTATATGCGTCCTTTTGCCGATCCGTCCACCCGCAACACCGCTCCAATGGGAGCCGTATCGAGCGGCACAGTGTGTGCGGCAGGTGAGCGGACGGAGGAAGGCAACGGCAAATTTGCGGGAGGAGAGTGGAGACCGCATCACTATTCACAGAGAATGTATGTGGGTCCGAAAGAAGGAGCAGAGTAATAGAGGTAGAAAATAGAGTAGTTGCTGGAGATAAAAAAAATAAAAGATACTGTAATAGTTTTAGAGGATGTTATAATAGTATTATAGGAAATGAATTTTTAGAGTATCTGTTGAAGATGTTCTAAATAATTATAAAGAGTACGTTCTTTTGCAGGGTTTTTCAATATGTACTCTAATCCATGGCACAAATGGCTGTGAGAGGAGGAACTCGAATTTTATTGGTTTGTGATGTGAATTCTTATTAGGCTATATAACGGACGTATTCGGTTTCCGTTTTGAACCGTCTGTATTATATTCGAGTCGTATGTGTTCAACTATATAAATATATATCTTATAAATTGAAAAAGAGTTGAAATACTCGTTATAATCCTTTGTATTAATATAATGAAGATTATCAATTGACGCTCGTGTTTTTTTACAATAAGAGTTTTCTAATATAAAATAGTGTCTAGTGTTTAATTTTATCATGCTTTATTAGTAACCAATGGTATTAGAACCGGATTGATACACCACGACACTAGAAAAAATAGATCGTTCGGTTTCACCAAATCGATTTCGCCGTCGTCTCGGTCCGATCTACGTCGCCTTAGTCTCACCGAATCCGTCGCCGTCGTCTGCCTGGATCTGCGTTCCGTCCGATTCATTCTTCCTTTGCAGCGATTTCAACCGGAGCACCTCGGCAAAACAATCTGCTCACGCGCGCGTGGTGCTGCCTCGCCTCGGCCCGCGTGGATCGCGAGTCCGAGTCGGCCGTACCTGGAAGAGGCTCGGCTGTCATCCATCTACAAATGTTACAGATCCAAGTCTCGAGGTGATATCCAGCCTGCTCTCTCGCGTGAAGACCGAAGCTCGGTGATTCTGCACACCGTAGGTTACTAAGAAGAGTTTACTAGCTTCTTTGCTAATCGTACATCGGAAGTGTACACAGGCTGTAGTTTTTCTTTTTTGCTAGGGTTACACAGCAGTGTACCTAGACCACTGCACATTATTTTTCTTCTGGTATTTCTTGGTCATAAATTATTTAAATTGTGATATTCTGTCACTAGACCGAGATATAAGGTTTTCTTGATGACAAATAAAGATGTGAGCTGTTTTTAGTTGGAAAGCATGTTTGCATGCTACTGTTGCTTTTATCAACTACTGAAGTTGTTTCTGAAACATGCAAAGAAGCTGTTTGACTAAGAGGTTTGTACACTTAGCTTTGTAGAGATAGTTCTTACGTTAATATTTTTTACGATAGTTAGAGTGTTATTTGCCTTACAAAGAATCATATGTTTCATGAAAGAACAAAGCATATTGATGTGACGTATCATTATATTTAACATCTCATTGCTCAAGGTGATATTAAAATATACAAAATAAACACTCACGATAATCCTGTTGATATGATGACAAAGTCAATTCCTGCTACTAAATTTGAACTATGCTCAAGTTTAGTTGGTGTTACAGTTTGAGCCTAGAGACTTTTAGCGTCGTTGATATTTATTATTGAAGAGAGTTTATTGACGACTCTTCATTTGCTACAAGATAGAATTCATCTCAAGATGGAGTTTGTTCGATTGTAATCCGAATTCTTGTTGGACCATATAAGGGACGCCTTCGGTCCACGTTTCGGAACAGTCTGTATTAAACTTGAATCGTATGTGTCCCTCTATATAAATATGTCTTGTAAGCTGCAAGTGGAATTAAGATGTTCATTATAATCTTTTATATTGTACACATCTTTGATATAGTGAAGATTACCAATTAACGCTCGTGGTTTTTCCTGCAAAGATTTTTCAAAAAATTATGTCTCATATTTAATCCTATCATATTTTATTTCTAACAAATTTTGTAGCGGGAAAATTCCAGAGGAACCATGTAAAAATTGTACTCACTTGTGTAGAACTCTCTCTATATTACCGTGGAACTCGTGCACTTCAGAAATCAGAACCTAACCAGGACACTCTAAAGTTGCACAAAATTAAACCACTCTAAATATAGATTTGGGCCCAAACTACCTCGTGCCATCATTGAGGCCCAAGTGGGCCGAAGCCCGGAAGGAACAAAATGCTTGGTGAATAAAGAGGAGAAAGCTCTACCAGGACATATCCTGGTACCTGAAAAGGATTTCATCAGTATGTCGACAACTCGACATGAATCCCGATGCTAAACTAGCTCAGAATTAAATTTCTGACTCCATGCTTTCCTACATGTCATGCACAATCGAAAGTGTATGGTTTTGGCTCTTATGCCACCACTGTACACAGTACGACGGTAATATAGGGTCTAAGCATGTTGTTCTGAGCCGTCTAGCGCTCACACTCTGAGCTGAAACTCTGAACTCAACCATGGCTAGGATCAGCAAATTACCTGAGCAATTGAGCATGGCTAACTAAAGTACTGCTAAATTCAGCAAAGGAGAACAGGTGAAATCGCATCGTCAAAACTCAAAAAGGACGAGTTGCCCGGGGGATCGAGGACAAAGATAGGCTAATAGGCTACTCACAGTAAGAGGTCACGGGTGAGAAGAGGAGACCATTTCAAGTTCCTGCCTGCTCGATCGAGCTTCATCCGTGACGGCATCGCGGCGGCGGAAACTCTAGTCGACATGCAGCTGGTGCGGAGAAGATAGGCTCGTGTGGTCGATGGGGGCAAAGCGAGCGCACAGACTGAAGCGGAACCGGATCACGATCTACTACTAAAAGCCAAGAGCGGAAGCTGGAATATGCTGCTGCGGGTGCTCAGCGATGGATGAAATTGACAGTCATAGTGTTTACCATCATGCAATTATAGTAATATACATTTAGTATTTATGATATCCACCACCATCAAAGTCGTTGTAGTATAGTGGTGAGTATTCCCGCCTGTCACGCGGGTGACCCGGGTTCGATCCCCGGCAACGGCGATTTTTCCTTCTCCGTTTTGCATTTTAGGAAGCTTCAGGTCTCCAGTTTCCAAAGCATGATCTGAACCAATGCAGTTTCGCGCTGTGCTCTACTGACGCCGATAGCAATTCGCCGTTGCACAGAGAACATGTGTTATTAGGACCATACCTCACTTTGGAGGTAAGGGATAAGCTTAATCGTTGGAAATGAAAAGGCAAATCTACCATCTCGTTGATATGGCATTTTGAAGCCACGCTAACAGGTGATGGCTGACAAGCTTGAGCAGCGAGGAGGCAGCATCCCCAGCAAGCCTCCAAACTGGGAAGTCACTCGTGTACCTGTTTCAGAGGAGTTAATTTTAGATACAGTAGTTACGGAAAACCTATCAATAAAAGTTGTGCAACTTTTGTATTTGTTCGGGTGTACGGTAGTGCACTTTTTGGTTATTGATGGTCGTGGCGTTTCTATAATTAAGGTCTCTGCCAGTTTTTACTATTTTCGAACTTGATTTATTTTATAAACTAGATTAATTATCTTCTTCTATAATAAAAATTTCGGGAAAAAAAGTTATGCAACTCCATCAGTCGATCGGACGACATGATATCCTCCAAAATCGACTCCCGCTCTCGCTGTCACCACTCAGCAGTCGTGCGCAAAAAGGTCAAACGAATGAGTTCCAACATAAGTTTCCCTCCCACCCCACGCGGCCACTCCACAAGTGACAAGTCGTTCTCCTACCATCACCCATCGCAGCTTGAGCCGGGCCGAGCCGAGCAGCGCAGCAGGAGGAGAGCATCCCCGACCCCGTCCCCCGCCATTACTCCTCGCCGTCCCTCTTCCCCGGCAATAAATGCAGCCGCTCGAGCCGCGCACCCACCCCCGCCAGATCTAAGCTCCGCGACAACGCGAGAAAGGGGAAAAAAATAGCACCACGCCACCACGCACATTTACTCCCCTCCGCCCCACCACTCGGGTGCGCCTCGGTTCGATCGAGTTCGATCCACCAGACCACCACCACCGTGCGCGAGCACCGCCAATGCCATTCCGCGGCTCCCTCGCCACTAGGGACTCGCTACTTCCGCCGCCGCCGCCGCGGGCAGAACCGCGATGTCGTCGCCCTCCCTCCTCTCCTCGCTCTCCAACCTCGGCCTCGGTTATTCCATCGCTATCGCGCTCGGCTTCCTCGTCCTGCTCGCCTCCCTCCTCCTCGCGTCCTACTTCTGCTGCCGCCGCGGTGGCGGGGACCATTGGGCCGGGTGGTACCCCTCGGGGGCCATCACTTCGGCCTCCAGCTCGGGCCACCTCTCCATCACCGTCCCGCGGGTGCTCTTCGTCGCGGAGGGGTCAGAGTCCCCCGACGCAGCCTACTCCTCGTCAGCCGCCGTGGCATCGTCCCCCGTGGGGCTCGACCCAGCCGCCATCGCGTCCTACCCCAAGGTCCCGTTCTCCAGCAGGGCCGCGGGCACCGAGGCTGACGCCATGTGCTCCATCTGCCTCAGCGAGTATAGGGATGGCGAGATGCTGCGCGTGATGCCCGAGTGCAGGCACAGGTTCCACGTCGCGTGCCTCGACGCCTGGCTGCGCCGGAGCGCGTCGTGCCCGGTCTGCAGGTCCTCGCCCATCCCGACGCCCACCGCTACGCCGCTCGCGACGCCGCTTTCGGAGCTCGTCCCGCTCTCGCAGTACGCCGCCGACCGGAGGCGCAGAAGGTGATGGATGTGAGTTGCCACATTGGTGCAACACTGTGCTCTTCACTATTACCCTCCTTTGTAGCAAATCTTTTTACGTTTAAGGGTGTAAAGTTAGTGGCTTGCTTGATTGGTCATGAGGGCTTTGGGGGATGTTTCAGTTTCACTCTGAGGGTGTGTTTAGGACATCTAAGGAATTGTTTGGTTTGGCAATCAAAATCGCCTTGAGTAAATTTTGTAATGTAGAGGTAGATGATGGAGTAAAGGATAGTGTAAATACATCGTTGCTGGTTTCAATATGCACAGTACCTTCTTATGATACGGCAAATACTTTATGTGCTACGGAAACAGTTGCGAGCTTGATCGAACAGTATAAAATTGGTGCATGATGATTACTTGTATCAATGAATGAAATGAATTACTGTAATATCATGTTGAATCTTTATCTGTGAAATTGTGAAGTAGTATCCCACATCTGCAAGTACATTATTGTTACTGTAGCAAAAGCTAAGCGAAAGCATTCTTCATTAAGACCCTTTATCGGTATAAGAATGAGACCTTTAACTCTGGATGATTGGTGAATTGGACCATCAAGGCCCATGAGTTAAACGAATATTGATTTGTCTGCTACCTTCGTTGGCATGTGAACATGCTAATGTCTGTTCTAGATAGAATGATACTCTGAGCCTCTGAATAGCTTGTCTCAGTTCAATATCTAAGCATCACATTTAGAAGAAAAAAAAACTCTATGTTCTTGCTAAAAAAAATCATCTTTTACCTCCTCTTCGTAATGACTTGTGTAATATTGGGCTTCGGAAGAGTGAATTCATTGTTCATATAGTGACGCAGAAAATTGGATCCTACCTGCTCATTTTGTAGTAGATGTTTACCTACTACTAGTATTGTGTTTGATTTTTCTTCCCATGCAATAATGACAGAAAATAATCCTTTTGGTACGCATTCAATTGCGCTACGCTGTTTCCCTGTCACTTAATTGTCCCTCTGTTGTTTAGTCAATATATCTTGGTGCCATTTGAAGTTGCTTCTGGCCTCGGAAGTACTCTAATTGGGTCCACTTCAATGCTCAGGGATTTCAAAAAGGCTGATGTGTTTTTGTGGGGGCCAACAAGCTAGAACAGCAAGAGTATGTCACTACTGTAGAAACCTTTAATACCCAGCTTCAAAATCTCGACTACTAAATAACATGCAGTGATAGTCCTGTATGCTATTACTTAAAAAACTCTTAACATTTTCAGCTTCAAAATCTCCTTTATTACCTGTTTTGTAGCTGAAGGTTTCACCGGTAGTAATTATCGGTCTCCAATTCAACATGTTTGTGGTAAAACAAAAACATTTTTTTTACGACCAGAGGCATCCGATCAACTATTGCTCGCATGCCCTTGACTAGAAGCTCGAGTATCGATCACTGCTCATTCGCTATTTTTTCACATGAGTTTCACGACTCGAACTCACGACCTCCATCAAAAGCTTCGTGTGTGTGACCTCTCTGACCATCTCACTTCTCATTCGTTTTTTATACAATAGTAAAATCAATCATTTTGACATCTTCTCATCGAATGTTTGAATGGCTATTTGCACATCTAAATGATCCTAAATGAAAATATATTAACTACAAAGTTGTACATCTCATCGAGTTTTATAATGTTAATAGCAAAAATTTGTCTTCATCCGACTCCGTATAAAAAATTTTGTGTCCAATCCGTACTGGACCTTTTCATACGGAGTCCGATTTCGACGTTTGACCTCTACTTTTGAAGCTAATGACAAGACGTATCCTAAAAAAAATATAGGTCATTAGATCTGGACCTTTCTTGACCCAAAAAAGGCTCAAAAGATTCTTGATATGACCTATGAAGTTTTTAGACGAAAACTAACATTCTCCAATTTGTTTGATAATTTTTGAGACATAGTGCTACATCTGAAAATCAATACTGTTCAGACGTTTCATCAATCCGAGTTAACAAACTCGCGATAAAAATATTTCAATTTGCAGTTTTCAACTTTCTGATCTTGTGTGTAGCTTTTCAAATGATTTCTACTAGTTTTACACTAGATCTAAGCCAAAAGTTTATGGTCAAGTATGTGGCTCTCTGTATCAGTTTTAGATATTTATTTGTACATATATATAGTGTTAAATAAAAAAAAGGATCAACTACAAAGTTATAGATCTCATTGAGAGCTATAATTTTCATATAAAGTTTGTCTTTATCCGACTTCGTATGAAAAAAAATTATTTTTTTAAAGATTAGCTGTCATCGATCACGGCTGAAACTTTGTTAAGATTTTTGGGTATTTAAATGATCTTAAATTAAAAGATTTTCAAGTACAAAGTTGTAAGTCTTGTCGATGACTATAATTTTCATGTAAAGTTTTTTCTATCTGACTTCGTATAAAAAAAGTTATGAATTTTTTAAGATACGCTGACATCCATTACCACTATCGGCTCGTCACACGAGCGGATATATACATATTATCACTGTCGGTTCATGGCTAAAACCGGTAGTGATAGTTTAGGTATTACTGCCAGTCGGCGCCCTCACCCGACAGTGAAACATCACTGCTGACTTAAGCCTTCAACCGGCAGTGATGCATTTTATCACTACGAGTTCATAAGTCACATTAGTTGATTCTTTTCGCGTAACTTTTGATATGATAATGATACCTTATCACTGTCGGCCTATTAGATACCGATATTGATAGATCAATATAAATGGCTGGTTTTATAGGAGTATGTAAATGTTTGAGTCGTGACTTACACTTTTGTAACATTAATCCATTTCTCTAGATTACCTACCTGCAAAAGTTTTAGCGGGGAGATCTTTTGATCCTTTTGTCTTTTGTCCTGGTAGGTTGCGTTTAAGTTAAAGGGCAAGTATGGATGGGATATACCTATTCCCCTTTTTTTTTAATATATTCATCTAAATTGTAAGCTTGGTTGGTGGATATGATGAATCAGTTTTTTTTTTTTGGTTGGTGGATAGGATGAGCCTGTTTTGTTTGAATGAGGCTAAGATAGTATAAGAGCAATTAACTAAATTATATCTCTGAATTTTAAATAATAATAGTTAACTATACACTATTCAACATGTACTAATATTTATCAATGCTAATCTTATTGTAGTAATTATTAATTAACAATAAAATATACTAATGATCGCTAATCGTACTCTAATCGACACACTAATAGTGCACTAATAAACACACTAATACTTAACAACCATAATTTTATAGTAATAAATACTAATTAGCAGTACAACATGCTAATTATCATTAATTATTTTTACTAATAATCATGATTAGTTAAGGTGGATGGCATCATCTGGCTAAAATGAATGGATTGTGTAATCCAACATATTTAAAAAATACTCATAAAAATCAGATGATCATATTCACCTGTCCTCCAACCAAACGTCTCAAAAATATACATGGTCATCTCCCATTCAATCTCATTCCACCCACCAAACACACCCTTAATGAATTAATGTCTTTACTTCTCTTCCAGAATTATTGTCTTCACTCTTGTTTCCGCTTGTAAGGGTGTATTTAGTTGGAGGATAAGGTTGGATGAGCTGATCCAATTTTTGTTTAGTAGTACGGATAGAACGATTTAATTTCTTGTTTGGTTGAATGGATATAATTTTGATATGGTTAGTTAAAATTTTATAGGACCCGCTTATCATATATTTAGTTTTTCATTAAAATATATTCATGCAAGATCTTATTTTATTGATTTAATTATAATGAATACAGTGGTATAATCAGACTATAAATCAGATAAACGGTTTAAGAGATAATATTATTTAAAATGTATTAAAAAAAGTCCATTTACTTAATTAATCAGAATATGTCATATCATCAGGGATAAAACTCATTCAGAATATAAATAGATCATAAGCTCATTCAACATTTAAAAAAACATTCACTCAAAATGATCGTTCTATCTAGCTTGCCGTCTAACTAAACACTTCAAAAAACTGAATAGTTATCTATCATGTAGGATATCCTTCTAACCAAATGCACCTTACATGTTTGAAGCTTGACAGCTGGAAATTGAAACTCTGTTGCAGAAGGTACCTTCCAACCAAAAGCTTGATACTTGTGAAGTTCTGAATTCAACCGTTTTTATCATTTCGAAATGAATTCCATTTTTTTACCTTACCTTGCTGATTCTTGTGGGTTTATGGCTAATGCAGTTGTTAAGTGATCGACAACTTTTGGTATACTTTTGCGTCCAGACTAGCGGCTTTGATATATTCGTGTGTTTGCATAACTGTTCTAACTAGAGAGTCCTATATTGTGAATCCATGTACCCTCAGTTGTAATCTACATGCTTCAACTTGCATTCATCTGTTGACCAGTATGATTGTCTATCTTCATCTGTTTTTTTTTCATTGATTTGTGTTTGTTACCTTTCTGGTCTACAACTGTGAGAGCAAAAGGTTACGCTCTGCAAAGTTTCTTAGAAGAGTTGTAATCTCTATGCTTGGATCGCAGAAATTCCCTTAGGAATCAGGGGAAAAAAATTCCGTGTTGCAAACATGTTTTAAAGTTCAGATTTAGTACATGCTCGTGCTTGTACTGGAACACCAAATTGATCTCTTAATCTTAAAAACATGATGTACATGCTCGTGCTTGCAAGAGCAAGCCAGGAAGTAATGGTAAGTCAGCCTGAAGCATTTCTACATGGCTATTGTTTGCTACTGCATCTGTTACTGACTTGCTACTAATACTGTCGGAACCTTTCCTCGACTGCAGTCATTGGAACGAAGAACAGTGCTGAACTCGCGGTGGCTGGCACGAGCTGGCATCGATCTGTGCAAACAATGTGTACATCGAAGACAAGGAGGCTGGGCGGGCATCATCACGCCGGAGAAGCGGGGAGCAGGGAGGATGAGATTACTGGCGACCGGGCGTACAGGCGTACTGCATACATCTATGGCTACCTCTGAAATACGCGTCTTCCATCATGTACAATGAGAGCTGGAGCACTGAAGCAGCAGAGACGGTGCTGGCGTGCACATGCAAGCTGGACGGCGGGGCATTGTATCGGGGCTGGAACGGTCGGCAGGATGAGCAGGCGAGGCTGTCTGCTAGTCAGGGAGTACACTGTAATGACTGTATAATACTGGTACGTGAAACAGAGCTGCAGTTCGCACGATTTGGACTGATTTAACGAGGACGAACCAGCTGGGATAAAGAAAAAGAACCGAAGCATGCCAATATCTTATTCTAAGGGATATTGTCGGCTTACTCGCTGTAGAATATACCTTCCTTGTTTTCTTTTCTTTTTATGGTTAGGCACTCTTACGCGTAGGTGTTGGAATTCTGATGGCTCGAAGAATGGGTTGTTATGCACATATACGGATATACCTGTTGTGGTGTACGCTTCAAGTGCAAATATGCGTGGTTTTGGGGTTTCTGTTTTAACTTTTATTTTCATTTCGATTTCAAATTTTTAAAGATACTTTTTTCTCAGAGGGCTTTGGATTATTTTATTGGAAATAGTTTCTTGAGCTACGCCTTCTTTTTTAGGGAATCTTGAGCTCACATGTGAGGCCTTTAGCCCAATTTGAAGATTCCACAAGGCCAACTCTTCAAGATCACCCAATGATTCAAACACAAAAGAAGCTCACATGTGAGGCCCAATTTTATTGTGGCCCATAAAAGGGCCCATGAGCACCATTACCCCCAGGTGTATGAGTGCAGAAATGCTATAACTCCGGAACGGCCCGTTCAGTCCATAGCTTATTGTTGGGCTGATCTAAAAATATTATCTATTTGAGTTTATTTTTGTATTCTATCTCGTATCTCTAATGTTTTAGATGTTCAAGTTTAATGTTTCAGACGTTATGGAATTTTGTTAGAATAATTATTTCTGTATGTTGTATCTCGAAAACTCTTGCTTATAGATCTGGACCCGAAAAAATTATCCATTTGAGTCAATTTCTATATTTTCGTATCTTTAATGTTTCAGACGTTAAAATTTAATGTTTCAGACGTTGTGAAAATTTGTTGCCATAGTTATTTTCGTATGTTGCATTATGGAATCTCTTGCGTGCAGATATGGACCCAAAAAATTATCCATTTGAGTTAATCCTATATTTTCGCATCTCCAATATTTTAGATATTCAAATTTAATGTTTCAAACGTTATGAAAATTTGTTGCTATAGTTATTTTCATATATTGCACTGTCACATCCGGTTTTTAAGAGAATGTATGTCAGGATCAAGATTCAATACATGCAGTGACTTCATAAGTGATAACATAATTGTGTCAATAAATAACGATAATATTCATTAAAAAATGACCCATAGGTAAAGAAAATACTAAGATAACTTTCAGCGGCAGCAGGTCTTCCATCCATCCACAGGCGTTGTCCGGGGGAGCGCCAGCTTATGACATGGTCTTCAGGTCGACATCTTCCTTCGCCTAGAACTCGGCTCCATCGGTCGAGATGTCTGCGAATTCCTCACCTTCTGAGCAACATCAAGAAGTTGGGAGAAGGCAAGCGTTAGTACATAGAGTACTTAGCAAGTGTGGGAAAACATGACATGTAGGCTTTAAGACAAGGAAAAACTTGACTCGGACTAACTGCAACTATGCCAATCTAATCTTGGACTCAAAAGACATAGCAATATATTTACTATGTGATGACTCCAACATTAAAGGAGACAACTCATCGGATTCCATCCGACTACCAGTCTCACCAGATATCCCATATCCGGCTATCGACTCATTGGGATTTCACCACCCGACTACCCAAAACCAACCATCCAAGATCCCCAATAATTATGAAGAAGTCAAAGCTCGCTCTTAACCGTGAGCACGACTGATCGATCAGTTTTACACTCTGTAAAGTTTGCACACTTTACCTACGAGTCATGATTTCCGTTTTGTTTTACACTTCCGGGGTGTAAAACCGGTCCTTAGGACCCCCCACAGTAACAACCACAAACCTGTTGTGCAGCAGCACCTTAAACTAACCATTTAGTTGAGATCCCTATACCATGTTACTACAAGATTACCATACCCAAATTTTTGTTGCATAAACATTAGTATAGATTAACCTTTACCCTAAACATAACAGCACTAGCATATCTACCCTTCATTTTCCATGATTCATCAACGACGACAAGGATAGTCAAGTAAAATCTAGTAAAACCCTAACCATGGGATTCCAAATTAGACAAACATGCATCTAGAAAAATAAAAGCTACACTTTCCTACAATGGGATCAAAGTGATCAAGGACACTTGCCTTCGAATGCAGGTTGATCAAATTCCTCGAACGTCTGGTCCTGCAAGTTTACACACTGCTAGTCTCCTAAAGCAATCGCACACACCGAAAATAAACAAACACAACATCTAAGAACAATACACAAAACAGTAGAAATGCACTATAAAAAGGTTACTAATTGATAGTACACGCTGCTACAATCGTGTAAGCGCAAGAATCGCCTAAAACAGAGCTCGTATGAAAAAGTCATGAAGGTTTTAAAGCTACAGGAGCTTTTCTTAAAAGGTGCAAGGGCTAAATTGTAAAAACAGAAAGTTCTAGGGGCTTATTTGTAAAATTTAGGGACCTATTTGTAATTATACAAAGGTTTAGGTGCTAAAAAGTAAAATATAGTAGTACCAAGGGTATATTTGCGAAAACAGAAAAGTTTGAGAGCTTAAATGTAAAATTACCTAATTTCAAAGAATAAGGGAATTATTTTTATGCAGAAAAACCTATTTATTGCGTCACGCTGACCTCATCCTACTGACTGGGCTCAGGTGGTTGACGTGCCCGTGCCACGTAGGACAAAAGTGTTTACGTGGCACGCTGACATGGCCTGGGTGGCTGACTGGGATTAAGTGCACATGTGGCGCGATCTAACTGGTCACCGAAAGGTTATCCAAGCTTTTAATCTTAACCGCACACAAGAGATCCAACGACTCAGCGTGATTGGGGAGGTTTGATGGCCGATGGTGACAGAGAGACGGCGGCGTTGCCGCGGACATGGCTGGAGCATCGCCGGCGAAGCGCGGAAACGAGCTATGGTCTACCAAACGCGATGGGAAATGACACAATTGAACGAGATGATGATGGGGATTCTCACCGAGGGTTTTTCGACGGTCGGAGAGGTCTTAGCGGTGTTCAGCGACTGAGAGATGCAGCGGTGGAGGTCGGAGCTCGACGGGATCTCGGCTACGGCGGCGGAGGAGCGAAATCAACTGTTAGTGAAGCTCCCTCGGGGTTCTACGGTGCCGAAGAGGTGATCAATTGGCCACGAGATGCAGTGGGTAAGGCTATCAACGGCGAGGTGGCGGCGGAACTTACCAGCGTTCAGTGGGAAGGGTCATTCGGCGGCGGAACAGCGTCGATAAGCGGCGAAAAGGGATCCTCGTGCTTCGGCGAAGCTGATGGCGGTCTCAGGTGCGCCGGGGAGGGCTCAGATGCGGCGGAACGGCGCTCAGCGTAGCTCGGTGGCGGCAATGGCGGCTCAGCGACGGTGAGGGGAATGCGGGATGGGGGGCGCGGGGGCTGCAGACGCATCTATATAGGTGAGAGGATGCGCGTGCCGTTGCGGAGATGTGGGCGCGAGGGGTGGAACGCGCGACGGCGAAATCGAGCGACGCGGCACGGCGGTTGCGGACGCGAGCGCGAGTGCGGGCGCGATGCGGAAGAAAGCGCTGACAGGCGGGGCCCGGTTGTGAGAGAGAGAGAGGGGGCGGGCTGGGCTGCGCTGGGCTGGGAGGTGGGCCGCGACAAAAAAACAGGCATCACATGCACCCATGGGGTTTCACCCGAAAATGTTACGTGCAATATGGAGTGATGTTACGGTGGGAATTTTCTCCTGAAATCGGATGCATATAACGAACTATTTTGATGTATATTTTTTAATATTACAGACACTTCTCTTCGATATTACAGAATTAGTGTTTGATGTTACGATGAAAGAACATAGCGTCCGATGGAAAATTTTCCAACGGACATCCAGGTGCTAGTAAGACCGTTCTGAATGTCATGCCAATGATGCTATTATTTTTGTCTCTAGATTTGTCCTTTCTCAATGCAGGAATAATCAATAAGTTGTTTTGGAGAAAAGGTTATCAATAAACCTATAAACAGAACATGTGACATCAGGAAAAAAGAACTATGAAAAGCACGGTTGTTAGCCTACCAATCAATATCAAAGACACGGATTAGTTGGTTTGTTCCCGTCCTGTCAGAGGAGATTGAAACTACTCTAAAGTTGATTGATTGTGGGCTGAACTAGTAGTTGGCCTTTCATAAGAATCTTGAGAGAAGTAGTATATATATAACAGTCGCTCACCTCGAATAAAAACGTAGGTACACAACAATCTATAACTCATACAGAAAGGGAGGGGAGAAAGACAAAAGGTACAAAATTAGAGTGACAAAATATATGAATCCGCGGAGGTAACAACCTGCTAGCTGATCAGCTGACGTTTGCAACGCAGTCCGTGGTTTTACTCTGCACGGTGGTGAAGGCCCCCACCTCCAGCGTGATGGAGCAGTTCATCTTGATGTCGAGGTCCCTCTTGTAGATGCCAAGAAGGTTCACCCTCCCGGTGATCTCCGTGTAGCTCGTCAGGTTGTAGTCCTGTCCGAAGATGAGGTCGGTTATGTTGACGTTGGGCGAGATGCGGTCGGCGAGCACGTCGAGCGTGACGTTCATGCGCAAGGTGCGGTCGGCGCCGACTTCGCCGTCGGGCGCGTACGCCACGCCGACCGTCTCCCCGGCGTAGTAGAAGTCCGTCTCGCTCCGCGCGAACCTGAACGAGGCCACGTTGGGGTTCTTGATGGAGATGTCCGCGTTGAGCGTGGCGTTCACGGACACCGGGTGCTGCTGGGTGCCGAGATCGCCGTCGACGCCCTCCAGCGTGACGCGGTTCATGGTGAGGATGGGGTCCTTGACCCTGAACACGGTGAGCGCGAGCACGAGGATGACGATGCCCAGGATGACCACGGAGGTGGTGCAGCAGCCGCAGCAGCAGAGCAGGCACCTGCGCTTGCGGAGGTACTGCATGGAGCGCCAGCGCCTGGTGGTCGCGGCCGCCTCCTCGTCCGCGGCGTCGTTGGTCGTCGCCGGGTGGACGGTCGGGGACGGGAGGGCGAGCGGCCTCATCGGCTCGTGCTTCTCCTCCACCTTGGCGGCGTTGTACGGCCCTGTGGTTGCCATGGGGGTGGAATGGAAGACCAAAACAAGCAGCGCAAAGCAGGGCTGGTTTATTTGCGAGTGCCGAGTTGGATATGAGAACTTTTGACGCTGGGTCGCACGGCTTTATACGGTGGATTCTAGCAATTTTTGACGTGTTCTCGCGACGGAGCGGGGCAAACACGTTCGCTTGACTTTGCCAGTTTGCCATCGCTTGAAGCCTTGAACTGTGGACTGCTCCAATAAATGAAGCATTGCAGGTTTCCGCTGACACAAATTGACTCCCGGCCTTTTCATAGTCACCATGCGCATGTTTGGCTTTTTTATCTACTAGTTTTGCCGGGCAAGGATTAGCAAGACAAATCTTGTTAGGGGAGTAGAGTTAATTTGTCTCTGCCTTGAAAGAAGATCAATTCCATAGGAGACAGGTATCAAAGAAATTCTAATCCATTTTGGTTAAATTCAAATAAGTAAAGGAATCAAATATACTTGTTTGTACTCTAATCTTGTTAGACAAAGCTAGACAACGATGGGCAAGAAAATCAAACATACCCCGTAACACCAATTCACCATAGCCACCTGTCACGTGAGCTTCGTTGCTAGATCCTTGATCGTCCGGAGGTCTGCTCCGGATCGATCGCTTGGAGCCCGGAGAGGGGCGCACCGACGCACAGTTCAATTACTGTTCGCTCCAGAAAACGGTTGCACCGGGACGAGTTGGTCGCGGAAGGCATGACGACCCTTTTCGTCAACAAAATTGTAGTCCCGACTCCCGAGTCGCGACCCGTGAGAAGCGTTTAATCAGCTCGAGGGAGTGATCAAATTTGACCTCAAGCACTTGACTTGGTATAGTGTGATCAGCTACTACGATTGTGGAATCATAGGCTAATCTTTCTCCATAAAATAATATATCCCTGCTTCACAAACTTACAGGCGACAGCACAACTTCTGTACGTAGTACAACTTTACCAGCATCTCTTTAGAAAAAAAGGAGGAATGCACCAAGACGAAAGGATATGAAAGATACGGGTCAAAGCTGCCGGCCGGAACGACTCCACAAAACAGCACGGCCGTGCCAAGAAAGCGAGAGCACGATGGAACCCGGCCGCCGCGTTGTGCTGTACGCCGGCTTGGGCGTGGGCCACCTGACCCCCATGGTGGAGCTCGCCAAGCTCTTCCTCTGCCGCGGCCTCGCCGTCATCATCGCCGTCCCGACCAGGCCCGGTCCCGCCTCCGTTGCCAGCCTCGCCGCCGCCAACCCCTCCGTCTCCTTCCACCTCCTCCCGCCCCCGCCCTATCCCGACCCGGATCCGAGCCAGTTCGTGCGCATGCTCGACACGTTCCGGCTGTGCGCGCCCTCCCTCCTCGCGCTCCTCCGATCGCTCCCCTCCGTTGCCGCGCTCGTCGTCGACATGTTCTGCGCCCACGCCGTCGATGTCGCCGCCGCGCTCAACGTCCCCGCGTACATCTACTGGACCTCGTCCGCCCGCGCCTTCGCTTCCTTCCTCCACCTCCCTTACTACTACTCCAAGACGGCCAGCTCCCTCGGCGACATGGGCAAGGCGCTCCTTCACTTCCCTGGCGTCCCGCCGATCGCGGCATCGGACATGCCGTCCACGGAGCAGGACAGGGAGGGCAGGGCGTACAAGGCGCGGACCGCGCTGTACGCACGCGTCGCTCAGGCGACCGGCGTGCTGCTCAACACCTTCGAGTGGCTGGAGGCGAGGGCCGTGAAGGCGCTTCGGGAGGGCGCCTGCGTCCCGGACCGCCCGACGCCGCCGGTGTACTGCGTCGGGCCGTTGGTGGCGGCAGGCACATCCGAGGCGGGCGAATCGGAGCGGCACGCGTGCCTCGCATGGCTAGACGCGCAGCCGGACCGCAGCGTTGTGTTCCTCTGCTTCGGCAGTGTGGGCGCCTTCTCGGTGACGCAGCTGAAAGAGATAGCCCGCGGGTTGGAGACCTCCGGCCACCGGTTTCTGTGGGTCGTACGTAGCCCACTTCAGGACCCGAGCAAATTCATCGAGCCGCGACCGGAGCCGGACCTTGAGGAGCTGCTTCCCGATGGGTTCTTGAAGAGGACGCGGGAGCGTGGGCTGGTAGTGTCCTCGTGGGCACCGCAGGCTGAGGTGCTGCATCACGGCGCGACCGGCGCTTTCGTGACTCACTGCGGCTGGAACTCGGCGCTGGAGGGCGTCACGGTGGGGGTGCCATTGCTGTGCTGGCCGCAGTACGCGGAGCAGAGGCTGAACAAGGTGCTCATCGTGGAGGAGATGAAGGTTGGGGTGGTGATGCAGGGCTACGACGAGGAGCTGGTGAGCGCGGAGGAGGTGGAGGCGAAGGTGAGGCTGGTGATGGAGTCCGAGGAAGGCAAGAGGCTCCGGGAGAGGCTGGCGGTGGCGAGGGAGAAGGCCGCGGATGCCCTCATGGACGGCGGGCCGTCGCGGCTGGCGTTTGACCAGTTTCTGAAGGATTTGGGGAGGTCCAAGTGATCATTCGGCATTTGGGCACAAGATTCACGCGAATGACATGTTTGGGCGGATTTATGTTCAAGATGTTGTGAGAACGGGTAAGAGATCCAGAAGAACAGGTCGTTTGATCAAAGCATCATTGAAGCGGAATTATCTTGGAAATAAATTTGAGTTGGAATCCATTTGCTCTTGACGATCATGCCTGGGGACCTAACGATCATGTCAGGCACCCGCGTGAGATGCACATTGATCGTCCCAGCTCCTATCTCTGAAGGGAGGAAGGGATCCACGAAGTCCCCCGACTCGACAACACCGTCCACATCCGCAGCTTGCGTGCTCGTCTCCTGCGTTGCTCGATGGGTCTCTCACTCTCCACCATGTAGGTAGTCCACCAGTAGTAGTAGACTGAGAAGACTACGAACATTCTTCGCTGCATCCAACTATGCAAGCCCTCCGCATCTTGATCGTTAACATCCCTGGCGACGAGTTCACCCGAATTGTTGCAACACTTCTGGAAAGGCCTGGAATACTGGATGTATCGTGCTATGCTAATTGGGCTTGGAGCGAAGTAGCCCAGTAATGAACGAAATAGGCCGAGTTGTAAAGTTTCACGGTCCGTTCTTCAGACTCTGAACTTTTTCCTTATTTTCTCGTCTCTAACCGTATTTTCTTTATTTTGTTTCTTTCTTGATTTTCTTTTCTGTTCTTATTTCTCTTATTTTTAACAACTTCACTTCGAGTGAATCGTGAAGAGAAAAAAAAAGATAATACCGTCTTGAAAGGAATGACCTTAGAAATCACTTCGTGACGGGAACCATAAAGAAAAACCGTTAAAATATTAAAAAAAAATTTATCGTAAAGAAATTCTATCGTTAAAGAGAAACCGTTGAAAACGATCTTAAAAGAGACTTTGACTCCTGAGCGAGAATCGTCGCTCCTGAAGAGACGATCAAACGAGTTAACGTTCTTGTCGGGCTTGACTGGTCGATGCCAGGCAAGCGCTTCTGCTGAAGATCAAGGGTGAACATGTCAACGATTTTCTTCCTCAGCGGTACGAATCGCTCATTAAAATTCGCTGAGAACACCTCAGAGGATAACATGAGGTCCGATCGTTTATTTGAAAAATAGTGAAGCTAGAAAGGTGCCACGATTAGACCCGTACTCCCGTGCACGACGATTCGGTAGGACTTGTGGACCAAAACAAAGCCGCCGTGTAACGGTATAAGTACAACTCGGTTGTCAGTGGAAGCACACCACGGCGGTGAGAGAAGTCGGAGGCAAACGCAAGCTTTGCCAACATCTTCTAGCTCAAGCTGCCGTGTGGCCTTTCATTCGCCAGTGCAGTAATCCCTCAATGACGACCCCAGATGGTTGCCATGATGAGCAGCCGAAGAAGCTGGTGGTCATCTACTCCCCGCCAGCGATGATCGGCCACCTGGTCTCCACGGTGGAGCTCGGAAAGCTGCTCGCAGAGCACGGTCTCAAGGTCACCATCGCCCTCGGCGGGCAGGCTGACGATCACAAGGCCGCCGGCAGCACCACAGCTAATCCTCTTCTCGAAGGCGTCGGGGCCGCCCACTCCGATCTCTCTGTGCACCGCCTACCTCAGATCACGCGCCCGAGCCACGTGCCAGCCCATGACCACGTGGCGCAGGCCTTCGAGCTCGCTCGCGCCTCTACCACTGACCTCCGTGACTTCCTCCGCTCCACCTCCCCTGCAGCCCTCCTCCTCGACTTCTTCTGCGGCAGCGCCGTGGACGTCGGCGCCGAGCTCGGCATCCCGACGTACTTCTTCTTCACCTCTGGCGTCGCCGGCCTCGCCTTCTTGTTATATCAGCCGGTCATCCATGGACAGACCACTCTGAACCTCCGAGACCTCGGTGGCGACCTTCTGCACGCGCCGGGCCTCCCTCCGGTACCGGCAGATCACCTAGCCGAGGCTGTCCTCGACCGCAACAGCCTTTCCAGCAGGCACTTCCGCGCCTTGTCCGAACAGTTGAACAACTCCCAAGGCGTCATCGTGAACAGCTTCCGCTCCCTGGAGCCACGCGCCACGGGCGCCATCGTGGCCGGCCTGTGCACGCCCCCCGGGCGTCGAGCTCCACCGCTGCACTGCATCGGTCCACTGATAAAGTCGGAGGTCGGCGCAAAAAGGCACGAGTGCCTCGTGTGGCTCGACGCCCAGCCGAAGGCCAGCGTGGTGTTCCTCTGTTTCGGCAGCTTGGGCCGGTTCAGCGCAGAGCAGACGAAGCATGTGGCGCGCGGGCTGGAGATGAGCGGGCAACGGTTCCTGTGGGTCGTGCGCCGCCCGCCTGGCGATGACGACGAGCAGCAGCCGGACCCCGACCTTGACTGGACCGGTTCGGCGCTCCTCCCGGAAGGCTTCCTGGCCCGCACCAAGGACAGGGGGCTGGTCGTCAGGTCGTGGGCGCCGCAGCGCGAGGTGCTGGCCCACAGCGCTGTGGGCGGGTTCGTGACGCACTGCGGGTGGAACTCGGTGCTGGAGGCCGTCGTGGGCGGGGTGCCGATGCTTGCGTGGCCGATGTACGCCGAGCAACGGATGAACAAGGTGTTCTTGGTGGAGGAGATGCGGCTGGCCGTGGCTGTGGAAGGGTACGACAAGGAGATGGTCAAGGACGAGGAGGTGGCGGAGAAGGTGAGATGGCTGATGGAGTCAGACGGTGGCGCGGAGCTCCGGCAGAGAACGTGGGCTGCCATGCGGCAGGCGAAGGAGGCGCTGTGCGACGGCGGCGAGTCTAAGATTGCACTGTTGGAGCTTGTAAGACATTGGAAAATGCTGGCGTGGACGGGTGAATGGCGTAAAGGACGAACACAAACTAGATGAACAAGCAAGTTAATTCGTGTGACTGTACAGACTAGAAATTTAGTTTACAGTTGAATAATAAATATTTGTGTTAATAATAGTTATATGTTAAGATACATCAACTATTTATATTTAAATATTAGAATGTAAAATATAAATGTAATTTTTGTTTAAAATATTGGAATCATGTTTATTATTTGTGAATAGATCTAATTTATAATTTTCGTTTTATGTGTTATGAAAATTGATTTTTATTTGTTTCTTGATTTTTTGAAATTATTATTATTTTTAATGTCGTCACCGTATCTCATATTATTATTATTAAATATATTATAAATTCTTTGATATTATTTTTGTGTGATAATTCATAATATGTTTGCATTCTATTGTTTTAATTTTGTAAGGTTTGATTATAATTGATTTGGAAAAGTGTGTTGATTGCTAACATAATTAAGTTGGAGTTTGCTAACGTAACCTTGTTGGACAAATGATATCTGCAATAAAAAAGTGAAGGAAATGTAAGGCAATAAGTAGTCTTAGGGCTGGACTCTATGATTTATTTTTTTAATCTTCTACGTTATTTTGTCTGGTTCTTGATCTATGGTTATAATTAGTCAATCAATTAATTCGACGATCGAATGTTTTACTTTTTTATGAGAATTTTAAGGATTTTCTTAGGATTAACGGGGAGGCACCAAAAGAGCCTCCAATTAGTAAATATAAGATTGTACTAGCTATAATAATGTAGTGGCGATGTACAAGACGGTTTCGATGCACGTAGATTTAAAAAAAAATCTATATAACTCCAACTATTGAACGGTGTATATTTAAAATTTTAAACTATAAAATCAGATACGGTAGATCTTAAATTTTACAAATCATTTACTTAACTCCATAACCTAGTGTCTGAGGCGGTTTTTGCCTCGCTGATGTCCACGCTATGTAACACCCGTTCAAATTTTGCCGCGGCCCAGCCCAATTTTCCGAGTTCGGCCCAGATCGCGCAGTGCAGCCGGCCCAACATCCGCGCTCTCTCGCCGACACCCGGGTCCCACCTGTCGGCGCTCTCTTCTCCACCGTGCCACGCCGCGCTCGCGCCCGCGCTGCCTCCGCAACCGCCGCGTGCCGCAATCCGATTTCGCCGGCACGCCCGCCCGACGCGCCCTCGCCTATTTAGCCCTGCAGCGCACCGCCACCCCGTCTGCCTCAATTCATCGAGAAACCCGAGCTCCATAGCCGTCGCCGCCGAGCTCACCGAGCAAATCCACCGCGCCCGAGCCTCCCCCTCCGCGTCTGAGCCCGCCGCCGAGTTCGTAGAAGCCCGTGGAGCCCATTTCACCGTTCGCCGACGCCTTTCCGCCGCCGGAACCAAGACTTCACCGATCGGCGGTAAGCTCTGCCGCCCCTTCGTCGTTGCCAGCCTCCTCCGTTCATCCCCGCGGTCAATTGATGCTCCCCCTATCTCCACGTGCCTTCCAGGAAGCGTTTCCGACCTTCAATCGAGCCATTCCGTCATAGCAGCTGGGTTCCCGCCGAGTTCCGACCGCCGCCGACCGCCATTACCGTCGCCGACCGCCATTACCTCCCCGGCCGTCGACAAGCCCTCGGAGAGACTCCCCGTGCACTCCCCGTTCTTTTGCGCCGTTCCCCGTAGAGATTGGTAGCCCGTAGCGCGATCTAGAGTGTCTCCGGCGAAACTCCGGCGAAGCCCGAGGCGGCGCCGCCGTTCTCTGTCGCCGCCGGCTCTGTTTGTCCCCCGATCAGCCTCGGCCATCCGATCCGAGATGAGCGCCCCAGATTAGAAGGCCCTGTACCCCTTCGCTAGCCAGTTAGAAGCCGCCACGTGTTTCCTTTAATCCAGTCAGCAGCCGAGCCACGTCAGCGCGCCACGTGGGCGTTCCTGTCCTATGTGGCAGAGCCATGTCAGCCCTGGAGCCCAGTTAGCTGCCCCGTCAGCCAGTGACGTCAGCTTTACGCATAAAATAGGGTTTTCAGTATAAAAATAAATCAATTTATTCTCTGAAATTAGGTAAACTTGCAGATAGACCCTTAGGCTTCACTGTTTTCACAAAAAAGCCCTTAGATAGTTCTGTTTAATTGCAATTAGGCCCCTGAACTTTAGGATAATTGCAATTAGGCCCCTGAACTTTAGGATAATTGCAATTAGGCCCCTGAACTTTAGGATAATTGCATTTAGACCCCTGAACTTTAGGATAATTATTGTTAGGTCCTTGAACTTTACTCATAAGCCCCTAGAACTTTCTGTTTTCACAATTTAGTCCTTGCAATCTTTCAGAAAAGCCCCTCTAGAGTAGAACTAGCGTAACTTTTTCATACGAACTCTGATTTAGGTGATTTTCGCCCTCCCGAGATCGTAGCAGCGTGTACTTTCCTTTAATAGCCTTTTTAGAGTTAATTGCTCCTGTTTGGTGTGTGTATTTAGCTGTTTGTTTGTTGCTTTCCAGTGTGTGCTTCGGCTTTAGGAGACGAGCAGAGTGTCAGTGTTCAGGACCAAGCCTTTGAAGATTCCGAGCAGCCTACTTTCGAAGGCAAGTGTTCTTGATCACCTTGATTCCACTATAGGTCATTATAGTTTTATTTTTCCTTAGTTGCATGCTTGTCCAATTATGAAATCCCATGAATAGGGTTTTACTAGAATTTGTGTGACCATTCCTTGTAGCCTCTTTTGGGTCTTGGGACATGTAAAGGGTAGTCATGCTAGTGCAGTCAGGGATTAGAATAATTATGAATTGTGACTAATGCCTATGAAACAAGTATTTAGGGAATGATAATCTTGTAGTAACTTGAATTAGGGATCCCAACTAGATGGCTAGTATGTGGTGGAGCTACACAGCAGGGGTTGTGTACGTTCTTGTGTGGGATCCTAAGGACCGGTTCTTGGAGCCTGTAACCCGGCATAACAGCACAACCATGAGGCCTATATGGGTACGGCCTGGCTAAGTAATTAGTGCCCTTCACATTCTGCACGCATCAATGGTTGGTTCAGTGGCACAAGAGGGGGCCTCTGCAGTGGATGGAATCTCTGTTAGTGGTGAAACCTCAGTGGGTGCTTATAGATGTGGAGGTACTTTGTAACGGTCTTGTAGTGAGACCCCGGCTATACACCCCGGAAGTGTAAGGCAAAACGGGAATCACGACTCATGGGTAAAGTGTGCAAACTCTGCAGAGTAAATAAACTGATCGATCAGCCGTGCTCACGGTCAAGAGCGGCTTGGACTTCTTCATGATTAGATGAAAATCTTAAGGGTTGGTTTGGGTAGTCGGGTGGTGGTACTCCCGATGAGTCGGTAGCCGGATATGGGATATCTGGTGAGTCTAGTAGTCGGATGGAATCCGATGAGCTATGTTCTTTAATTACTGGAATATAATTTAGTAAATAGGTTGCTAGGTTATTTGAGTCTGGTTTAGCTGAGCATAGTCGCAGTAATCCCCAAGTCAACTTTTCCTTGTCAAAAGCCTATGTCGGAGGATTAACTCTAGTCGCAGGGATCCCGAGAGACCCCTTTTTAGAGATTCGGCCGGGGGGATAATCCTGAATATGTTCGTCGGAGAAATAAATGGGAGTGAATGCAACGGCCGGTGGTGGTGTGGTGACCTAGTGCAAGAAGAAGTAAATGCACCAGAATTTAGATAGGTTCGGGCCGCACGGGGGCGTAATACCCTACTCCTGTGTGGATACTATAACTTTCCTGAGGAAGTCCCTCAAGGATGTTGCTGGTTACAAGAATCTTGATCTATCTAAGAGACTGAGGCTCCTTGTTCTTCGGCCCATCTCGTGTTGCTCACTTCTCAGCCGTGTTCCCCTTGTGCTGTGTTCTTCGTCCGTCTTTTTCTCTATCTAGCTCTATTCTGCTATCAGCTCTCTTTCTCGCCCTCTTTTTCTTTTGTGCCACCGGCTGCCTTAAGTATCCGCCGGCCGCAACGTGCCCCGAACGGGAGGGGGGGCATGAGTTTCGAGACACCATAAATGGAAAGGGCATCATCATTTCCTCTGGGTGAAATGACCGGGGGTGAAAAATGCGTCGCACGCCCGGTCATCCATCACAATAAATGCCTTGGCAACGGGCGCCGTGGAGAGGGCCCACCGGGTAGCCGTAGAGCGACCTGGCATGCCCACCCTGTCTTGTTCCCCTGCCACAGCAGCGCGGCAGACGGAACACCTTGGTCTTTACGACGTTATCCCGAGACAGGCCGGATGGCACGGGACGGGACCGGTGCAATTAATAACCCCACGCCTCTCTGCCAGAACGTGGCAGGAACTGACGCTGAGCGCGGCGGGAGCAGTTGGAGGTGTCAGGCCACGCACGCTCATTAAATGCGGCCTCGGTCCTTTGACTGGTTGACACCTCGTCGGTGGGCCCCTCGGGGGCCTTTCTGAGTCGTCGGGGTACCGAGTGCTCGGGGGTACTGTTCACCTCCCCGAGCACTCTCTCCCGAGAATGCCTTTCCTTGTCCTCGGAGGACCGAGTGCTCAGGGGTACTGTTCACCTCCCCGAGTACTCTCTCCCGAGCACTCTTGTACGGATCCTCGGGGAACCGAGTGCCCGGGGGCTGCCGCACGCAGCCCCGAGCACTCTCTCCCGAGCACTCTTGTACGGATCCTCGGGGAACCGAGTGCTCGGGGGCCGCCGCACGCAGCACCGAGCACTCTCTCCCGGAACTTAGCTCTCCTGGTCATCGGGGAACTAGGGTGCTCGAGGGTGGCCGTACACCTCCCCGAGCACTTTCTTCCCGGCACTTGGATTCCGTGGATCATCGGGGAACTGGGGTGCTCGGGGGCCACTGACTGTGGCCCCGAGCGTCTTCTCCCAGGACTTGATCTTTTCTCATCTTGCAGGAGAGACCCCGCGGATGGAGTGGCGGATGGCTGGCTTGGCATCGGGATTCGGGGACCCCCGGTTCCTGATACACCGACAGCCTGCATGTCATATTTTTCCCCCACTTGCTGAGTACTCTATGTACTCATGCTTGCCCTCTCCCAACTTTCGGATGCTGCTCAGAAGGTAAAGTTTTCGAGGATTTCCCGGACGATGATGCTGAATTCTAGAAGGAAGGAGGCGTCGATTGAAGACCATATCCTAGGCTGGTATTTCCCCCGGACAACGCCTGTGGATGGATGGGAGCTCCGCTGCCGTTTGAAGATTTCTTAGTATTTTCTTTCAGACCTTCGAGTCCTTTTGTAAGGAATGTTTATGTTATTTAAGACACAGTTTATGTTATCACTAATGATGTCGCTACATGTATGAAAAACTTGATCATGGCATACATGTGGAATACATCTGGTTTATTTTCTTTAAAACCGGGTGTGACACGCTAGCACTGGTACTATTTATGGCGGCGCAACTAAACTCGACGCGTGTGGATTGCCGCATTGGTTGCGGGCCATTGCCAAATTTGAGCGCGCGGAAGCTCATAGGATGGCCGGCGATGCTCACCATAGTCTCAGTTTGGGCGGAGGGGATGCATGTGTGGATCTAGATGTGGGCGTCGATGGGGAACCGGTGGGGGAGTCCCTTGTGCGACAGGACTCAACAGAGCCAGCAAAACGTCAATGATGTGCAGATCAGTAGGGTGACGTGACTTCGAGATTGGGCGGCCACAAGCTTGGCTCTGCACCAGGAGCGACGGCTTCACTGGGCGGCTAGCAGAGCAGCAGATACTGCGGGCCATGGCTAGGATGGTGGGTGCAACAGGTCTGGGTGGCCAGCAGCGAATGTCGACGGGCCCCAGCACAGGGCTCTGGTCCTCTTCTCCATGGTGAGTGATGGTAACAGGGCAGCCAGCAGGAGCGACGCGGGCACATTTGAAACGAACATCAGAGATCCAGGTTTTTGTGCATCAATGAAAGCCCATCCTTCATTAATAGGCAATGGAGCTGCTGATGGAATTTGCTGAACACTAGACATATGTGGTCGTTGTTGGTCAAAGCCAGTAAACAGATATATTGGTGGAGGGGGTGCAGAAGTTGTCGGTTCCTACAAAACTGACAACCTGAAGAGATCTTGGTGCAAATGATGAGATGCGGTGAGCGCTTCTGCTGGAACAAATGATGGTGCCATAGCCTTCTGAACAACAACTTTATGAGCAGGTTCTTTGCAACATCAGAATGACTGCCTAAATCAACTGTTTTATAACAAACTGATGACTATTCATTAAAGCTAGCAAATAGATCTATTGGTGCAGCAAAAGTGACAAGCTGTTGCACAATAGATTGATCAAATAGGTCAAGAGTTGTGAAAGTCATTGGTTGTGCTGGAACATGCAATGTCACCACGGCTTCAATGTGAATACACCATGTTGCACAGGTTCCCTGGCGGGAGCAGTTTGGCTACGTAAATCAGCAGGTTTTTGAGGTAAAGTTGTGATCTGATGAATTCATAGTGCTCTTGATGGGTAGCGAGGCATATGATTGTGTTGAATGAGACACAGGAGAAGCCACAATCTGATGGTTTGCAACAGAATGCACTGGCTTTTCTGTAGGTGCATCAGGCAGGTAACCTGATTCAATTGATTTGTTAGACAGTGAGCTACCATCAAATGATCCAAAACTTCTAGAAGAACCTATTCATTGCACATGGAAAGAGGGGCGGAGAGGAGCGGTGGGGCCGTGGTCAGCGACGACTTGCAGAGGCCCGTACGCGACGGTCAGTGGAAGCTCTGTGCGCTCATCGCCGGAGCTGTGCGCGGTGATTTTACAAAGAGACGAGAGGGGTCAGGGCGGCGAGGGTGGCATAACAACCTACCGTGGTGGCAGTGCGGTCGGCTCGGCAGTGTTCGCGGTCAGTGAGCTCGGCATGCGCGCGCGTGACAGGAGGAGGAAGACGACGGCGACAATAGGTTGGGCTGGGTCGATGCGTGCGGATGCGGAAGAGAGTGGGCCGGGAGGGGAGCTGGGCCACGGGAGAAGGAAAAGAGAGAGAGAGAGAGAGAGAGAGAGAGAGAGAGAGAGAGAGAGAGAGAGAGAGAGAGAGATGAGCTGGTCGGAGAAAAAGAAAAGGAAAAATGGGTTGTGCTAAGAGAAAGAGGCGGATTGAGCCTAAGAAGAGAATAAAAGGTTTTGACTTCTGGAAATGTTGTGAACTGATTTTGAATTTGAGTTTTCTGAAAACTAGGATGTTACACTTAGTCTCCACCTTGTCAGCCTTCACTAATTCCTCATCATAGCTCTCCACCACCACGAGTTCCAAGGCACCATAAATGGAAAGGGCGTCATCATAGCCTCTGTGCGAAGTGACGGGGGTTGAAAATGCGCCCCGCGCCCGGTCATCAGGCGTCATGATGGCGCTTGCAACGGGCATCGTGGAGAGGGCCCACCGGGCACCGGCAGAGCGGCCCGGCGTGCTCGCCCTGTCTTGTTCTCCTACCACAGCAGCGCGGCAGACAGAATGCCTCGGGCCTTACGACGTTATCCCGAGGCGCGTCGGATGGCACAGGATGGGACCCGTGCATTTAATGTCCCCACGCCCTTCTGCCAGAATATGGCAGGAACTGACACCGAGCGTGGCGGGAGCAGTTGGAGGTGACAGGCCACGCGCGCTCTTAAATGCGGCCTCGGGCCTTTCACTGGCTGACACCTCATCTCTGGACCCCTGTGGGGGCCACTGTCAAGGGGCTTCCTAGGTCGTCGGGGAACCGAGTGCTCAGGGTCACTGTTTACCTCCCCGAGCACTCTCTCCTGAGAATGCCCTTTCTTGGTCCTCGGGGAACCGAGTGCTCGGGGCCACTATTTACGGCCCAAGCACTCTCTCCCGGTCTTAACTGTATGGACCCTCGGGGAACCGAGTGCTCGGGGGGCCGCTGCTCGCAGCCCCGAGCACTCTCTCCCGGAACTTCCTTCGTTGAATCCTCGGGGCACTCGGGTGCCCGGGGGGCTACTGCTCGCAGCCCCGGGCACATCTCTCCCGGTACTCGGTTCTCCTGCTCGGGGGTCACTGTTCACCTCCCTGAGCACTTTCTTCCCGGTTATTTAGTCTTCGTGGTTCATCGGGGAACCCGGGTACTCGGGGACCACTAACTGTGGCCCCGAGCGCCCTCTCCCGGGACTTAGTCTTCTTTACCTCGCGGAGCTGACCCCGCGGGATGGCGCCACGTGGCGGATTGCTGGCCTGGCCTCGGGATTCGGGGACCCTCGGTTCCTGATTCACCGACACCCACGTGCCATCTCTTTCCGTTGCACCACCATGAAGGCACCCATGCTTCCAAAGCATAGGAACACCATGCTTCGCTTGGGCTGCCCGTCTAGCCACTTGAGGTTTAAAAGTACATCAATCTCTCCTAGATCTTTCATATCAAAAATTTAAAATAAGAATTTATTGACCTCATTAACCACATCAAGATTAATCCTAAAGATCATTATGTCATCAACATACATGCACAATATAACTCTCTCACCCTCATCATGTCGATAATATACACATCTACTAGATTTATTAACTGCAAAGCTCGTAGATGTTAAAATTCTGTTGAACTTCTCATGCCATTATTTAGGAGCTTGTTTGAGACCATACAAAGATTTTAATAGCTTACATACCTTATCCTCATGACCTTCTACTGCAAACCAATCAGACCGGTCCATATAAATTTCCTCATCCAACTCTCCATTCAGAAAAGTTATCCTAATGTCCATCTGATGAACGAGAAGACCATGTGAGACAACGAAGTACAATAGAACTCCTATGATGATCAGTCTAATGACATGTGAATAAGTATCAAGGAAATATTCACCTTACTTTTTGGTATAACCTTTGGCCACAACCCAAGTATTATATTTTTCAATAGTATCATCAGCCCTAAGCTTCTTTTTGGACGCCCATTTTCAACTAACATGTTTACAACCATAAAGTTGATCTGTGACTTCCCATGTCCTCGCCAACACCTTAGGGTCCTAACTTAATAATTCAAAAGAATAAAATGATTGCTAGGGATCAATTGAGATACTCTTAGATTATTGGATCACTCATGTACCTAGCTAGTGCTACAAGATCTGATATCTCATTTGCTGTGAATAAATTGAGCTGATTTATTTCTAGCTCGGGTGATGATCATTGGCGTGTGCTTGAGCGAGTTATGTGCTATTTGCTATGTACTATGAATTATGAATTTCACTATATTGGGTGCCCCTTAGTACTAGATGGTTATAGTAATTCAAATTGAATATCTAATATTGATGAGATTAAGACCACAAGTGGATATGTATTCACTCTTGACAGTGATGTTGTCTCATGGAGGTCTTGCATACAGACTATATTGACGAGGTTAATTGTGGAAGCAGAACTCGCAGTGTTAGATACAACCATTGTTGAGGCCAAATTGCTATGTGAACTCTTGCTGGATTTGTTAGTGCTTGAAAAATCAATATCAGCTATCTTTATGAATTGTGATAATCAAAGAGTTATTGATAAAGTGAACAGTTCTAAGGACAACATGAAATCCTCAAAACATGTAAAGAGATGATTGAAGTGTCACGTCCCAAATTCTATAATCGTGTGATTAAGCTTAATCATGCATCATTAGCGTCATAATTATTTTTGAGGTAAATTATTTTGGCACACTAGAGCACTTTGTTTGAAATTAATTGGATGAGAGGAAGAATTTCGAGAGAGAAAAAGGATTGAATTCGCAGCAAAAATAGACCCTTTTCACTTACATGTGGGCCCTACATATGGCCCCACCCTCCAACCACTCCAAAGGGGCAGCCCACCTGCTCTCTCTCTCCTCCTCACTCCCCCTCACGTCCCCACCCGAGCTCCCTCTCCCTCTCACTCCCTCTCTCCATTTCTTCCAAAATCCGAGCTCAAGAGAGGGATTGAATGTATGCATGTGGTACCATTGCATTTTAGAGCTCATAAGCTACTCATCCATCCAATTTATTTTCGTTTTCTCGAAAGATTCAAGCCGGATTTGATGTCTTTTGGTGTTCTTAGTTGAAGCACAAGAAACACTGGAGTTCTTCGATTTCCCTCTATTTCCTCAACTTCTCGACAGTCACCCAACTCCACGAGCATCTTGAGTAAGTCTCTTAGACTCTCCATGGCAAGAATTCGTGATTTGGTTGATCGATTTTGAGTTTTAGCAAAGTTCATGAGTTTTTGAGGTTTTAGACCAAAATGAGGATTTAGATGAGATTTGAGTTAGGAATCGAGTTGCTAGGTTGATGAGTGAATTCTAGACTCCATAAACCATCTCAAACATGTTCCTCTTTAGTTGGAAAAGATCGCTATTCGATTTGGCAAAAAAATTTCCAAAACCAGAGAAGTTCTGGACAATACGGAGTATCCATATAAAATTGCGGAGGTTCCGCATCAAAGTGCGGAGGGTCCGCACTTTCTGGGAAAATGGCAATTTGAATTGTATTCAAGATTTTCTTAGAGTTAAGCTATAAGGTTAGTCTAGAACCCTTGGTATGGTATATGCGCAGAAGTATGTAGCATAGATTCAAGTTTGGAGTTAAATCGATCGACGAATCGTCGAAAACACATTTTTAACCTAGGTCCGGAGTATCCGGACAAAAGTCCGGAGGGTCCGCATATGTCCGGAGTATCCAGAGAATTTCCCGTTCTCATTCCTTTTATTTTCTCTCATCTCCAACAGCTTCCGTTCGAGGGGAATCGTGAAGAGAAAGTAGAGAGAATTCCGTCCTGAAGGAAATGACCTTGGGAATCCCTTCGTGACAGGAACCGTGAAGGGAAACCGTTGGAGCGCTGAAGAGAAAAAAATTCCTTCACGACGGGAATCTGGTCCGTGAAGGAAAACGCTCGGCAATGGTCTTACATGCCTATTAGCTTGTCGGCTGTTAGCTTGTATGCAGATTAAGCGAAATGGAAAAATCATACATGCAACAATCATGCGAAAATGCCAAACCTATCGAGTTACAAGCAAATCTGGATCAAGATTGTTTTGCATGGATACATATCACAACAAAGTAGAGGATTTGCGTAAATTAAAGGTGCTCAAACAAGGTATGGAAAATTGAAAACTGCTGCTCGCAGCAGCACAAATAGCTGATCCGTGCCATTTGTACCAAAGTAAAATTGGAGAGAACGTATGAAGCAGATGCCGATAAAACTAAGGTTGCCATCTCCATTTTCTGCACACATCGAACATATTCCTATATTCAAGACTTAAACAAAGGACAGCACCTCTCTTTTGGCCCTGCAGTGACAATACCTGCAATGGAAAATAAATATGCAGCAGATAAGTAACAATGTAATGAAAAGTTCAACCAAAATTTTTAAGTAGTAGAGAGACTAAAACAAAGCTCGAAATCAATTGATATAAGTTCTTATTTTTCCTCTTGACAAAAATTTGGAGCCATCATTTTGAAACAATGTAAAACAGAGAATTTGTTTTGCCCCGATGGATTTCATAATAACTTGATGTCTTGATCGAACAGTTTACATGTTCTAAAGTGAAAAGTTGGTTCAGCATTATTGAATCACAACTTCTTTACAAATATCAAATAATGTCCCTTTACAACCCCAAGTTTACAATATATCACTTTCCAAGAACCTAGATAAGGGCATAATGCAGAGCATTATTCCTCAAAAATGTGCAAAAACAAATTGATAAGGTATACACCCTTGATTTTGAAAACAGAGAAATCCTAGATATGGAAAATTTCAGCAAAACAAGTCAAAAAAACAAGGTACGATTGATTTAGATTTCTGCTTAGATTAACAAGCCTACACCTAGACATTCTCAATTTTCAATAGCATTTCTTATGACAGTTGTGCAAAGAAGAAAGGCTGTGCTTTTCTTCTAACTCTAAAATCAGTGCCTGGAGTAATAATGAGTGTTCCCGAATTCAGTACAAGGTTTCCACGAAACAAGAGGAAGGCTAACATGCCAATACCAGTAGCGTGTAAGTTGGCAGAGCTTGCTATCTGTCTGAAGTTTCAGGAACTAATAGCGTATTATGTGCCTACAGACTAACACAAGATGCAGATGAAAGTAGAGACGTCAGATAGTGCCTCCGGTCAGCCAAGACCTCCATCTTATAAACTGAGGGGGGAGTTATTCCCTCCTGGGAACATGCGTGCACTCCCCGTCCTTTCACCCATGAGGCCATGGTCATTGGGGGGGAGGGGGTGCAAAACCGCCTCACAACCGTCCAACAACGAGGCACCATGTGTCCCACTACTACTTGATAAGACATGATCACATCGTTAAATGCAGTCCCACTACTACTTGATAAGGCATGATCACATCGCTAAATGCAGGGCGCATTGAATGCCCCATCACAAGTGTTACCAGGTGTTTAGTTCAAATCAATTGGTCTGGACTTTCCAAAACAACTCGAGCAAGACGAAGGAGCATAGGCCGTCAGCCGTGGAGCCAGGGACTACTGGAGGACCTGCACCGAAAACCATGGGGCCGATCGCTCCGCTGGCCTCCCTCGCAAGGGGCTACTGTTGGGAGTCATCACTAAGGACCTCCGACACCCCTAGCCCTGCCAACCTACATCGTTCGGATTGCGGATCTCCGAAGGCCATTCAGATCTCTAGGCTCCGGAGCTTTTTGGAGCCCTTATCCTTCAAAGTCTGGGTGGGCTCTCCGGAGCCCCTGTCCTCCGAAGGGCAAGGCAGCCTCCCTAGAGCCCGGAGTGTGAGCCATCAGATCTTAGCAAAAGATCAACCATAAGGGATCTGTCAGATGTCCTCAGCCTGCAATGAAGTGACTGTCATTTAATACCCATGTAAGTGGGGGTCATTCTGACATCCCAGCGCAAGTGGTGGTCGGCTTGACACTCTTAGACAGTGCAGCGCCGTAATAGGTGGCCGGTCCAGTACATCGCCCTTAGGACCACTTGCACCATTGTATTTATTATAGTAAATAATATCTTCTAAGTATGGTTAAAAGTATTCTACCTAGACTCAGATTATGTGATTCAACTGGTCCTAGCTCTATATAGTATAGCGATGATTGATATCGTTGTCTCCGTAAGGATAAACTTATATTTTTGCACCATGACGACACTATAAATATAGACCTTGACCATCAGACCAGAAGGAGAGATATCTTTCTTATTAATATTAACAACACATTTGGTATTCTTTTCTCTTAACTGTTTCTCTAAACTTAAATCTCATCTTAAAAAAGACTTTCGTCGTATTTATTTATGGAAGACTTTTCTTTCCCCACTAATTGTTAGTATTATTATAGCTGATGTTCCGTACAAAGGGTGGCTGATAAACGATCAGTGGAGTAGATCGTTGGAGAAAGAAAAGCAACAAATACACCAAAAGCAACGAGTTTTACAAGTTCGTCACTCGCCGAGGTGCTCTCCAAGATTCTCCACGTCCGACAAGAACTGAAGAAACGCCGCATGAGACGAGCCCCTGATCTCTAGTGCTCCATCGGCTTCTTTCTTGCGTGCCGCTACTTGCACCTTAAGCTCGCTCCCCTCCACTATCACCAACCTCACTTTCGCCTCCACTTCAGATGCCTTGATAAAACCTGTCTTGTACCCCTCCATCTCCACCCCAATGCCCATATGCTCAGTCATGAAAACCTTGTTCATCATCTGCTCTGCATACAGCGGCCAACACAACATTGGGACCCCAGCCATGACGCCCTCCAGCGTCGAGTTCCACCCAGAGTGGGTCACGAATGCACCTGTCGCTGGGTGGTGGAGTACTTCTACCTGTGGTGCCCAAGACTTGACGACGAGGCCTCGGTCATTGGTGCGCTCCAAGAATCCTTCCGGTAAGAGTGCATCGAGGTCTGGCTCACTATGCTGCTCCAAGAACATCTTTGGGTCGTCGATGTTGGCCGGTGTGCGCACAACCCACAGGAACCGTTGCCCGGACTTCTCCAGGCCAACAGCTATCTCCTTGAGCTGTTCCTCAGAGAGTGAACCCATGCTCCCGAAGCAGAGGAACACGACGCTGAGCTCCGGCTGAGCATCGAGCCATGCGAGGCACTCATGCCTCTCTGCTTTTTAACTACCCCGCGCGCCTTTTCTGACCAACGGTCCAACGCAGTAGATTGGAGGGAGCACCTTGCCAGGAACGCAGAGGGGATCCTTGAGCGCCTGCACTGCCCGGCTCTCCAACGACTCGAACGTGTTCACTAGAACTCCCCTGGTGTCCGTGATGCGCTTCCAGCTGTTTGTTATGGCCTTGCACAGCTCGTCCTCCGGGTGCTCGAGCAGTTCCTTGACGAGATGAGATGCTGGCATGGGCGGAACGCCAAGGAACTCGAGAGGTTTGTCCCCCAGCTCCTTCAAGCCCGTTTGCCTACTGGCCAACAGCCCCGGGATCTGGGTAAAAACGGCCAGAGCCGATGCGCCCGAGGCGAAGAACGTGTAGACCGGGACGCCCAGTTTTTCGGCGACGTCGATGGCGTCGACGCAGAACATGTCGATGACAAGAGAGTGCAAGCGCTGCCGTGGGATGGAACAGAGGAAGCTCTCGAGCTTCTCGTTGTACTGGCGCAGCATCTGGAGCATGAGGAGGAACGGGTGCTTGCTGGAACCGGCGAAGTCAAGGGGTGGGATCGGCGGGAGTACGTGGAAGGAGATGGACGGATTGGCCGCGGCGATGCGCTCGACGAGGCTGCCGCCGAAGGCGGTTGACCTGAAGGGCGGCGGGACGAGCACCATGGTGACGTCGTAGCCGTGGTTGAGGAAGACCTTGGCGAGCTCCACCATGGGCACGACGTGGCCGACACCGACGCTGGGGTACAGAACGACGGTCTGCTCCATGGCTTTCTTGTTGTTCAGGTGGGAGGCGGCTTGCCAACTAGGAAGAAAAATCGAGGAAGAAATACAGATGCCGTGGCTTTCACTGGAGGGATCTTAGGAGATGCTGTGGAAATGGAAATGGCTGCGGTAGCTGCGAAACTTATAGTTGCGTACTGCCTTGCCGGAGAGGCAGCCGGGCTTGTTTATTTTCTTGGTGGTCAAAGGAAGTGAAAATTTACTACTCCTTCCGTTTAAAAATAGTAAACCTATTTCTTTTAGAATCGATATTATATATGGATTTTAATTAAATTTTTCTCACAAAATACATTAGTGATAGCTACAAAACCTATATATTATAAAATCATTTTAAATTATGAACTTAATTGTATAATTTTTATATACTAGATATTCTTATAATTTGATTATATATTAGTTAAAGTACATTAAAATTTGATTTTTTTTTAAATACGTCTACTATTTTTTAGATTATTAGGATAAGTCCTTTATTTTGTGGCTGGCGGTTGAGCGGTAGGATCCTACGTATCTGCTTGGATATGGATACCTTCCAGAAGAAGCAGACACATTTTCCATTTAAAGTGGAAATTGGTCACTTGGCTGTGCTTGCAATACAAGCAGAAAAACCCGGAGGAGTGCAAACTCAGTTTGACAACAGAAGACAAAGCTCATCAGATCAAGGCAGCGGTAGAGCTTGAGAAAAAACAAAGAGCTAGAGGGCCAAAGCAACAGGAATTGTGCTCTAAGTTTATGTTTAGATATAGTTCTCTTATCACATTAGTGAACATAGAAGAAAATTATATAGAATCAAATTCTTTGAAAGATCTTCTCCCTCAACATAACACATATCATTCTTGTTTCACATCCGTGCCAAACGTTGGGTCAGAGAAAACATAACATAGATCAATGTCTTGTGAAGATTTTTCTGTTAAGGGTCTTATATAATTTTCTTTTAAAAAAGTAGGTGAAAAAACTTAGGAAGGATATTTTAGTTTATCTTTGATGATTTTTATAAGATGATTTGTTTCCATAGCTCTAATGAGATAATGTAGATTGTTTTTCACAAATCCTGCAAAACGCACCACCATACAGACAAGAGAAGATAAACCTAGCAGAAATTTGAATTACCGGACAACAATGATAACAGGAAGGGTTAAGTCTTTGCCATACATGAATAATCAAACATTACATCCCGCCTACCAAGTCAGGGACTTTTTTTCCGGAGGAAAAATAGGTTGGTTTGGTGAACGAGAATGCCAGTGCACAGCATCTCTCACGACATGGATCCCTTTAACATACTTAAGTTACATACTTAAGTTATATATATATATATATATATATATATATATATATATATATATATATATATATATATTTCAACGCACACAAAATTAATGTCCCTATCAGTACTCTTTCAGCCCTCTAAACTTTTATTTATTTATAAATAGATCCCTAAAATTTATAAATAAGTCAGTGTAACTTTCTATTTTTACAAATTAGCTCTTATTCTTTTTCAGAAAAGCCTCATAATTTAAAACCCTCATAACTTTTTCATACGAGCTTCGTTTTAGCGATTCTTGCGCTCACACGATTGTAGCAGCGAGTACTATCCGTTAGTAGGCTTTTTATAGCAGTTTGTTTCTGTTTAGTGTATTGTTCTTAGATTTTTGTACTTATTTGTTTATAGTGTGCGCGATTACAATAGAAGACGAGCAGTTCGTGAATCTGTAGAATCAAACTTTTGAAGAGTTTGAGCAGTTCGCCGCTGAAGGCAAGTGTCCTTGATCATATTGATCATATTATAGGAAAGTGTATTTTTTACTTTCTAATTGCATGCTTTGTCAATATAAATCCTATATTTAGGATTTATTAGTACTTTCTATAATTATTCTTGTCGTTTGTATTGTAGTTGAGTGTCAAGGATAGAAATGCTTAGTTATGCTGTCAATTAGGGTGGGATAAATGTCAATTTGATTAATGGTTTATGCAAATGAACCGGTTTGGGGTACTCTTTTGTAGCAACATGGAACATAGGGATGTAGGCAGGTTGGTTTGGTTGGTATGGCTGTTGTGTTCGCATTGGGTGATGTGCGAGTACCTGTTTGAGATCATAAGGTCCGGTTCATGGGTATGTAACTCAGCATAACAGCGCAACCACGATGCCTATATATATACGGTCTGGCCAATTAATTAGCCACTCTTTCAGTTCTGTGAGCACTATTGGATGGTTGAGTGGCACAATAGGGGGTTTCTGCAGTGATGGAATCGCTGTTAGCGGTGAAACCTCAGTGGGTGCTTGCAGTTCAGCAGGAGCTTTGTAATGGTCTTGTAGTGATCTCTTAGCGCACATCTTGGAAGTGTGTAAGGTACCGACAGGTGCTGGCAGAAGAGTTGATCACGATTCATGGGTAAAATGTGCAGACTCTGCAGAGTATAAAACTGATCGATGAGTCATGCTTATGGTCAAGAGCGAGCTTGAACTTTTTTATGATTACTAAAGATCTTGGATGGTTGGTTTTGGGTAGTCGGGTGATGGTACCCCGATGAGTTGGTAGCTGGATATGAAATATCTGGTGAGTCTGGTAGTCGGATAAAATTCAATGAGCTGTTCCTTTAATGATGGTATCGTCACACCTAGTAACTAGGATTGCTAAGTTCTTTTTAAGTCTTAGATTAGGATAACATAGATGTAGTAAATTTGAGTTAAGTCTTTCTTGCCTTAAGCTTTCATATTTTTCTACACTTACTGAGTACTCTATGTACTCACACTTGCATTCTCTCAACATCTTTATGCTCCTCAGAAGGTATGGACTTCGAGAACATCTCGTCCGATAGAGCTGAGTTTTAGGCGAAGAAAGATTTCGACTTAAAGATCATGTTCTAGGCTAGTGCTCCCTCGGACAACACCTATGGATGGAGGACTCGCTACCGCTAGAAGTTATCTTAGTGTTTTCTTTAAAACCTATGGATCATTTTTAATAAATATTATTGTTATATAATAACACTGTTATATTATCATTTATGAAATCATCGTAGGTATGAAACTTAATTCTGGTATATATATAAAATATATCTAATTTGTTCTTTTAAAACCGAGTGTGACATAGCACACGCCTCCCGTGCAGCTCCACCTTCGTCGAGTGACGCCGCAGCGAGGATATCGTCACTACCCCCGTTCAAACATTTTGATGGCCTCCTCGACGTCCGCGACCACGATTTCCTCTCCGTGCGCCGTCAGGACGAGCACAAGAGCAACAAGGACGCCGCGCCCTCCTCCCGCCACGAGCCCTCAGCAGTCCTCAAGAGCTCCTCATCCGTCCATATACGCCGATCTGCGCCCGCGTCCTGCGCCATCACCGCTGGGAGCGACCACGGCCTGTGTTTCTCTGGTATGTTGTACAGTGTTATCGATTTTTTTGGTTCGTCACTCATCTGTGTCTCTCTCATATGGTATACAGTGTAATTGAATTTCGGAAGTACACCACTCAATCAATTGGAAGTGCATCACTCAAATCAACTTGTTTCCTACATTGATGTTGAGGCATGCATACAGATAACCCTATGTTGTCGTCCATTGTTTTGCAGTAAGGTCATCCTCGCTTGTCCTTTGTTTAGATGGCTCAGGGACCTTTTTTCTTGGCAGAAGTTTCAGACTGCAGGACACTCAAATGGCATTCTGGAAGTTTGAATTATAAGAGGTATGTGCATCAAAATAATCCTATATTAGATGAGTGTTATAGTAAGCCAGAGGTGGTACTCTCCCTCGACTTCGCAGATTTATGTCTGAACAAATGGATGCATATTCTGACAATCATAACCGATGACACGATTCATTTTGCACTGAATTCAATTTTTTCCTTTTATGGATCATTTCTGTCTTGGTATATCCAATAATATGCCTAGCTAAAATGATGGTAGGAGTTACTTGCGGTTCAATGGAAATATATGGTTTACCTTGTCCTTTATTTATCTTTATGATTTATCAAAAATTTGACAATATTTGTGATATGCCAACATCTCGTATTTATAGTTTTTCTTTGGTCCCATATAACCCTTGGTCGCCGACTCGCTGCTACCATTTGCCTGGTTAGTTCACTGTTATTAATAAGGATCTGAATTTTCCTTTCTGTCTTGAAACATATTTGCAACCTTGAATATCATTCTTAGCTCCTCTCATAAAATATATAGGGACACAGATAGCACAAATATTGCCCGATGTTCATCTCGTAGTACCATGCAATGACTTACAATACAAACATGGTCTAAATGGAAAGCTAATAGTAGCAGCAGCGTGATCCTCTTGATTCTTTAGTCCAAACTGAGTTGATTGGTTCTTAACAATCACATTAAGTGTCCTCTCCAAGATTATTTTTTTAGTTGGGATATCAAATTCCACTACGGCATGGCCGCACGGAGATTGGCGGCCACCCCCGCAGAAACACAAGCGGGACCTGCTCCATCCAGCACATGACAAACCCACATGTAGGCCCTGGATCTACATCTCCTAGACATATCAGCTATCCATCTTGCCGACATCTTGGCTTATTATCAGGATTTCGAGTGGTGTCATCTCAGAACTTCATGTGACTGCTACTGCTAAACAAAACGGTCTGCGCAGTCGTCTCTCACTAAACTGTAACATATACGTTCATATGTGTAATCTTTTCCGCGGCATATGGTCAGGCACCATGCCACTCATCATTAATTGTTTCTTTTATTCCAGCAGATGTTCCTTAAGAACGGTACAGAAAATGGCTAATTAGACAACATGAGTACACGAGGACTGACAAGAAGTTGGACAACAAAACAAACATAAACGCCAAGAACAGTTGCAAATTCGTCACTCCCCGAGCTACTCTCTATTCTCTAAGATTCTTAACATCCGACAAGAATTGAAGAAATCCCTCTCGCGATGAGCCACCGTCCTCCAGCGCACCATCGGATTCTTTTTTCAGCTCCACAGCTCGTTTCCTAAGCTCCCTCCCCTCCTCGGACTCCAACGCCAACCTCACCTTCGCTCCTATCTCCTCGGCCTTGATGAAACCTGTCTTGTACCCCTCCATCTCCACCCCGACGCCCATGTCCTCGGTCAGGAACACCTTGTTCATCTTCTGCTCTGCACCCAATGGCCAACACAGCATCGGCACACCCGCCGTGATTGCCTCTAGCGCCGAGTTCCACCCACAGTGGGTCACGAACGCGCCTGTCGCTGGGTGGTTGAGTACATCCACCTGCGGTGCCCATGACTTGATGACGAGACCCTGGTCCTTGGTCCGCTCCAAGAATCCCTCCGGCAGGAGCACGTCGAAGTCTGGCTCGGAGCGTTGCTCCAAGTATCTCTTCGGGTCGTCGCTGCCGGCCGGCGTGCGAACAACCCACAGGAACCGTTGCCCAGACTTTTCCAGGCCAATGGCGATCTCCTTGAGCTGCTCCTCGGGTAGCGTGCCCTTGCTTCCCCAGCAAAGGAACACGACGCTGCGCTCCGGCTGCGCGTCAAGCCACGCGAGGCACTCGTGCCTCTCCGCTTTCTCTTCGTCCGTCGCGCCCTTGCCAGTCAACGGGCCGATGCAATAGACCGGAGGCAGCACCTGGCCGGGGGCGCAAAGGGGATCCCTGAACGCCTGCACGGCCCGACTCTCCAACGAATAGAACGTGTTGACCAGAACGCCATGGGTGTCCATGTTGCGCTTCCATATGTTCATCATGGTCTTGCACATCTCGTCCTCCGGATCCTCGAGCAGTTCCCTGATGAGATGGGACGCCGGCATCGGCGGAACCCCAAGAAACTCGAGGGGCATGTCCCCAAGCTCCTTCAAGCCAGTTTGCCTACCAGCAAGCAGGGTCGGCAACTGCGTCAGGACGGCCAGAGTTCCGGCGCCCGAGGCGAAGAACGTGTAGACGGGGACGCCCAGCTTGGTGGCGACGTCGATGGCCTGGGTACAGAACATATCGATGACAAGGGAGTGCAAGCGCTCCCGGGGGATGGAGCAGAGAAAGCTCTCGAGTTTCTCGTTGTACTGGCGCATCAACTCAAGCACGAGCAGGAAAGGGTGCTTGGTGAAGCTGGCGAAGTCAGGTGGTGGGATCGGCGGGAGTACATGGAAGGTGATGGACGGGTTGGAGGCCGCGACGCGCTCGATGAAGCTGGCGTTGGAGTCGGACGACTTGATGGGCGGCTCGAGGAGCACCATGGTGACGTCGTAGCCATGCTCGAGGAAGAACTTGGCGAGCTGCGTCATGGGGCCGACGTGGCCGACGCCGCCGCCGGGGTACAGAACGACGGTCTGCTTCATGGCTGTGGCTAGTCAACTAGGAGATAATTAAGCAAGGTAGGAAAAGTAAAGCAGTTGTGGCTTGGGAGCTGCTGTGGAAATGGTTGTGGAGCGCGACTTTATATCTGGCTCACTGCGCGGCAGTGCCTTCGCGGACAAGCATCTTGACTTGTTAAGCGCAACAACTGCGTGTTCAACGGTAAGGTGCTCAGGGAGATCTGACCGTGAGCTCGGCCATGCGTCGGTTCAACGTCCTGGGCGCGGGAGTCAGGATGTGATTTGGAGATCTACCTGTGGATATAAGTCTTCTGTACCAGGCAGTGGAGCCGGAGGATCGAACCCTCGAGGAAGCTTCTTAGCTGCTGGGACTTTAGATACCTTCAGGAAGAAGCGAAAACTTGTGCACGCAAGTTTGAATGCTTAGACTGAACCCAACAGCTTCCTTTCGCGGCCCAGATTTCCGTCGTGAAGGGATTCCCGTTTCCTTCAGTGCTTCCAACGGTTTCCCTTCACGGTTCCCTTCACGATGGGATTCCTAGTGTCATTCCCTTCAGGATGGGATTCTCTCTCCGTTCCCTTCACGATTCCCTTCGAAGGGAAGCTGTTGGAGATGAGAGGAAATAAAGGGAATGGGAACGGGGAAGGGAATTGGGAAGAGAACGAAATGAAGGGAATATAGTTAGGGGTAGTCTTATCAGGGGTTGTTGGTCGTGCTTGCACTGCAAGTAGGGGACTAATGCGAACTTTTTTAATATTATCTTTTACAGATATTACGAAAATAATATCAAAAATGAGGAAATTCCAAAATTAATACTTGTTCGTCCAACGGTTTGACGAAAGCTTATTTTTGCCAAACTGTATAGCGAAAATTGGTGATGTGGCACCGGCGGAAGGTTTTGGGTGCTCGGCAACAGTTTCGAGGCAATTTTCGCTAAATGGAAGGCTGAAAAATCTGGGCCCCATATCCCCTCACCCCTACGCTCGCACGGCTACACCCGCCCGTCACATTTTAGTCGTGAGCAGAGAGGGAGCACGTCAACAGAAGAGAGGAGAAGAGAGAAGAGAAAAGAGGAAGAGAGGAGGAAGAAGGAGGAGGTAGGAGGAGGAGAAAGGAGAAGGAGGAGAGAGGAGGAAGGGGAAGGGGAGGAGAAAAAAGAATATTAAGGTAAATTTTTTTCTTTATATTTGTATATTAGATGGATGTTTATCGCTCTATATGTATTTAGATTAAATTAGGAATTAGAAAAATAATTTTTCCTTTGTAAATGTTGATTTTAGTATAAATCTTTGTATTAGATTATTTTTAGTATTATGTTAGGAAAATAAAATATATATACATGCAAATATTAGATCTCGGTACTCTAGTTATTTTGGACTTAGTACTAGTGGTTTGCAACAGAAAATAATAAAATAAAAAGAGGATCCAAAAAGCAATGCAGCACCGAAGTATTTATGTTAAAATTTTAATATTAAATGGTATTAATTAATAAGTTCTTGAGAATTAAATATATTTAATTTGTTGGTGCTAGTAATATGTTTATTTAATAACGATATCTCTGATGTAGATTTAGGACATTAATATTGATTAGATTTTAGGCAACGAAGACTATAGTACTTTTCATTGTACGACCAGAAACGGTGGATCGACATGGCCACTGCGTTAGTCAATTTTAAGTTAGTCGTATTGTATGAATGTAATTTAATTTTATTTCTAATTGATATATTTTTTAGGTAATAATTATGTCAAACTCTATAAATCTTATAGTATTCTATGGAAATTATCAAAGCCATAACGGTCCATTAGGTGTTGATTTGAGCAAATTTTCATTTAATATCCTTGAGCATCCAAACCCTGAGGGTACAAGGATGAAGGAGATAAAAATGTGGTTCACCTAATACTTTCAGCTTGACTCTCAGATTTATTTCCACATTTTTAGTATTATTTCTGTAATATCCGCACAAAAATGTAATATTAAAAAAATTTCGGACTAATGCTTACATTTTTTATATTGCTGAATCTTTGTGACCTCCTGTTCTTGTTTTTTTATGGAAACCTCAGTCTTTTTTTTTAACAGTCTCTATTCGTTCAGTTAGGCATTAAAGAAATCATGATGAGAAGCTACTTGGAACAATAACGATCAGGCAAGTGATGCATACTCACTAGGATGCAAGTTTTACATTTTGCAGGTCATTAGTTCGAACAAAAACTTAAAAAACACTAAAGATTCACTACTATACAATTAAGTTAAGAAAAAAATAGACTGAGTGATGATGATCAGAAATATTTATTGAGTACTCACTTACATCTCTCATACTCAGTATCTGCGCTTCTTGTACTACTGCTAGCACATTCTCACCACCCATACATCCCATACAGTCAGGTCAGATCCGTGCTGCTTCTTGTACTACTGCTAGCACATTCTCACCACCCATACATCCCATACAGTCAGGTCAGATCCGTGCTCTTGCCGCTCATTCTTCCCGTTCCTTAAAATTGCCATCAGGGCCCTTGTGTATGGAGGACGGATTCCGTAGGTACGAGGACAAGACCTTCGTAATTGTTATCCCTGGTAACCACTGAGGGACCCTGGCACGACACAGGTGAGTTGACATGTCACTGCTCGTAACGCCCTAGCAGGCAGCGGGTAACAACGGATCGCCTCATGCGTGCCTCCTCACTAGCGTGGTCACGGGGGCGTGCATTGTTCTCTCGGCCGCTCTCCCCACAAGGCTCGCGCGCACCATAACGCTCACCATGCTTACTGCAGCTAGGGTCACGTGGTTTAGGGCTCTGCGCAGCCTATTAAGGGCGCCACGATTGCGGCTGCTCTGTTGTGCATCCACTCATCCTAGTAACATCTTAATGCGATGCGTGCCGCATAGTGTAAGAACACCGGACACTGTCGGTAAATCAGGAACCAGGGGTCCTCGACTCCTGAGGCCAGATCAACAATTTGCCACGTGGCGCTCTCCCGCGGGGATCATCTCCGCGAGGTACGAGAAGACTAAGTTCCGGGAGGGGGTGCTCGGAGTCATGAACAGTGATCCCTGAGTGCCCGAGTTCCTCGATGATCCGCGAAGACCACGTGTCGGGAAGAGAGTGCTCGGGGCCATGAACAGTGGCCCTCGAGCACCCAAGTCCCCCGACGACCAGAAAAACCGAGTACCGGAAAGGGCGTGCTCGGGGCTGCGAACAGCGGCCCCCGAGCACCAGAGTACCCCGAGGACCTAGGGGAGTTAGTTCCGGGAGAGAGTGCTTGGGGCCGTGAACAGCGGCCCCCGAGCACTCGGTTCCCCGAGGATCTGAACAGTCAATTCTGGGAGAAAATACTCGGGGCCGTGAACAGTGGCCCCCGATCACTCGGTTCCCTGAGGACCACGAGAGGGCATATCCGGGAGAGAGTGCTCGGGGCTGTAAATAGTAACCCCCGAGCACTCGATTCCCCGACGGCCTAAGAAGCCCTTCGCCGGTGGCCCCCACAGAGGTCCAGCGGTGAGGTGTCAACCAGTGAAAGGCCCGATACCGCATCTAAGAGGGTGCGTGACCTGTCACTTCCAACTGCTCCTGCCACGCTCGGTGTCAGTTCCTGCCACCTTCTGGCAGGAGGGTGTGGGGACATTTAATGCGCACATGATGGTCACTCTTCCATTTATGGCGCCTTGGAACTCGTGCCCTCTCTTTCTGGGTACGCTACCGCCAGCGACTATTTAAGATGAGCCGGTGGACACGGAAGGGGGCCGAATTGAGACACATCCGAAGTCCGGACGAAGATCGAAGACAGAAAAACACCCCAGTACAAACACAGAAGCTGAGATCACCGAAGAACAAGGAGCCCGAAGCTCTAGGATAGACAAACATTCTTGTAACCAGCAACATCCCTGAGAGACATTCTCAGTGCATTTATAGTATCCAAACAGGAGTAGGGTATTACGCTCAGTGCGGCCCGAACCTGTCTAAAAATCTCCAGTGCATTTACTGCATTCTGCATTCGATCTTTACATTCCACCTGCCATCGCATTTACGCCTATTTATTTCACCCGCAAAACAGATTCAGAATCATCCCCCCGACCAAATCTCAAAGGGGGTCCCTCCGGATCCCTACTTTAGGAGTTCACCCTCCTACAGACACATAGCTGTATACTTCATCTTCATCATTAGACTATCCGGTGAGTTATCCTGAGTCATCCGAGTCTTTCCTTCTTCTCTGTATAAATTATTCTGGTGTATACATCCGGTGCACATCACTTCCTCACCGCAGATTAGGAAGAAGCTTCCACCCCCATGTTTATTGTCATCTCATAGGTGATGATATTACCGAGCACTTAACTTAGAGTCATCTTTTTGATGTCATTGTTGTCGTAGATGATAGATACTATCAAATTGTACTTCGGAAGAAGAGCTTAAAGTATTTTTCTCACCACTTGATCATTTTCAATTGGCGTCAAATCTAACTTATTGATCTCATTAACAAGAATGTTCAAACGAGAATACATATCATTACCAATTCTATAGGGTAGTTGCTTGATGTCATTGAGCTTAGTAATAATCACATGATATTTCTCATTGCGCATATTCTTTGTGCCTTTATATATTTTAATGAGACTAGTCCAAATATCATGTGCATTGCTGAGAGAATAAACACGATAAAATAAATCAACACATATATATGATAAAAGGATACTCTTGGCTAATGCATCTGATTGCCTCTCCTTGTTAATGATGCAAGGTCTCAACCCTTTATCGATGACTCTCCAAAATCTAACCCTCATGATTGCAAATAATAAGTCATTAAAATTTTCTACCGGGGGAAGTTTATGTCATCGAAAAGTAGGGCACTATGGGAATCCATCCTAACCCCGAACGTCACAACTCATTAGGCGGTGAAGCCTAACCGATCACAATGAGACTAAGGCTCAAATACCACTTGAATTGTTGAAACCTTGCGAAAGGTATGAAGCTCTAACACAAATTATAGAGCTAGATGTGAGCTCTAGCTCTGATACCAATTGAAGGGATCGGTGACGTCCTAAGAAGGGGTGAATTAGGACACTTAGAATTATTTCGGCTCCAAAAACACCACAATATAAATCTATATCAATTTCTATCTAAATGTGCTTTAGATTTATCTAGTGTGTCTACTCTACCAACCAAAGCACTTGTAACCTATCTAAGAAGAAAATTGCAAGAATGTAAATACGAAAATGTAAATAAGGTAGAGAGCAAACTTGACAGAAGGATTTTTTTTCTCGTGGTATCGATGATATGAATATTACCCCTAGTCCACGTAGGAGCTCCACAAAGGATATGCTCCCAGTCGGCACCCGGTCATGGCTTTTGAGCCACCAAGTTAAAAAGACAAGGTCTCCACTCGGATGAGCCACGAAGGCAAGTTCTCACAATTAGCTTCTCTTCCGATTCCTTGCCGTTGTGATCACTTCGGAGCTTAAGCCACCAAGGCAAAGGTCTCCGTGTCCCCTCACAATCTCCTTACTGTTGGTCCGCACCAAGTCGAAGGGTCAACATGATTGCCGATGAGTCACCAAGACTCCAAAGTATCGGCATACCACTTGGTACAAGGTTGAATCACTCCTTGATCCACTCTCTAGGCAGCAATCACCTAGCAATACTCTCTAGGCCTATAAGCACTAATCACTCGCTAATGTTATGCATTGCCTCTGGAATAATTAGTGCGATGCAGTCATCACTGCATCACCGGATAATCCGGTGAGTTAAACTTCACTATTTCCTAGGCAATTCGACCTCTGTTGAAATTAGTTCAGTGCACTTTCAACACTAATACTGGACCATCCATTATAACAGTTCTAACAATTTTGGCCACGTGTCACCCAAGAATTCATCCAGTGATTTCATCAACTTATACATCAGAGCATCCGGTGAACTTATCCTCTTTCTGTCTTGATAAGCAATCAAAGCTCCGACGAGTCAACACCCAAAGCAACGGACCATCTAGTGAGGCAAATCTTCCTAGGACTTCTCCACTTCAGTCTAACTTTGTTCTGGCTGCGGTGGCTTCTTCACGTATTGCATCCATAAGACCTACTAATATATATTCTTGACAACATGTTAGTCTTATTAACCATGTTGTCATTAATCACTAAAATCGCAATTATGGTATAATGGGGTCATTTTCGCTATAATACTACTCTAGCCGCGCCACGCCGGATCATGCACGAGCATGTCGTTGATGGGATGGGATGCAAGGGTGTTTTTATAGATTATCCACACACGCCACAGTGGATACACGCTGTAGTCTAAACACCAACGGTGTGATTGGTTGCCCGGAGCAACCTAACCGCATGCATATAATTTAAGAGAGAAGTATGTTTGGTTGCTCGCAAGTATTGTTCTAGTTTGATCCGACGAATGCAAGTGTACGCTCGTAACATGGCTCGGGAGGAAAGCTCGATTCTAACTTTCCTTCACAGTTTGGCTCGGCGGGATGCAGACCCATACATTCACTCATGCATATGGGCCTACTTGTCAGTGTCACAAAATCATTTTCACACCTGCATTCGCTCATGTAGACGGACCCACTTATCAGTGTCATAAAATTATTTTCACGCTAGCAACCAATCACAATCTTAACTCTTTCATCCGCTCATACGACATCAAATTTAATCAAACAAACAAAATCTTAATTCAACCTATTCAAATAAATACAAATAATTAAACATTTTTCTTTATAATAAATATAACTTGGTTCAATCCGTTTTCCATATATATCCCATACAGACGTGAACAACCATATCACACCTCAACAGGATGGAGCAGTCGGTGATCGTGATGGATGTCGCAATTCAATACGCGCACACGTAACGCATAGGCCATGGCCAAACCATACTGAAGTGGGACCATCTTGGGCTTCATCGGGATCCAAATCCTCTCACTACAAGTCACAGGTGAACAGTAGTTTGACGCCAAACAAGATAGTAAAAACATTATAGTGATATATATACTGTAGCAATACTACTATTTATACTCCTGTGAAGTCAAAGGATCCGTTCCATTCATCGGAGGAGAATGCCCCCGCGTCCTTCAATCATAGCAAGGAAAAGCAGAGCACGCGGGTATTGTGGGGAAAAAAAAAGAGAGCACTAGAGACAAGCATCCATACAATACACATCCAACGTACGTGGATCACTCTAATCCTAATCAAAATCAAGCATCAGCTATGCCTGTTTTCAGCAACACTAGAGGCAAACATCCATACAATACACATTCAACGTACGTAGATCACTCAAATACTAGAAAAAAAATCAAACATTAACTACGCTTGTGGAAGCCTCCACATCCTTAAGGAATTTGGCATACACCGTGCAAGATGCGAGAGAAGTCTACTTCATGAATGAGCAATGTTCTCGAGATCCTTCAAGAATTCAACGAACGCAGCATAAGAGGAGCCCCCTTCCTTGAGCGCATCGACTGCTGTATCTTTCAGCGCCGCCACCCTCTCCCTTAGCGCCAGCTCGCCCTCGGACTCCATCACCCGCCTGACCTTCGTCTCCACCTCCTCTGCCGTCACCACCTCCTCGTTGTAGCCCCTCATCTCCAACCCAAGCTTCATCTCTTCCACAATGAACACCTTGTTCAGCCTCTGCTCCGCGTACAGCGGCCAGCACAGCAGCGGCAGCCCCGCCGTGATGCCCTCTAGCGTCGAGTTCCATCCGCAGTGTGTCAGGAACGCGCCGGTCGCCCGGTGGCGTAGCACATCCACTTGTGGCGCCCAGGACTTGAGCACGAGCCCTCGGTCCTTGGTCCTCTCCAGGAACCCGTCTGGAAGGAGTGCGTCGAGGTCTGGCTCCGGAAGCGGCTCGCCGAACTTGTGGTCAGCGCTGCGCGGGCTACGCACGACCCACAGAAACCTCTCCCCTGACTTCTCCAAGCCAATGGCGATCTCCTCCAGCTGCTTCTTGGGGAATGTGCCCATGCTCCCGAAGGAGAGGAACACGACGCTGTTGTCTGGCTGCATGTCCAGCCACCGCAGGCACTCGTGCTCGTTTTCTCCGCCTCCCGAGACCAACGGCCCGATGCAGTAGACCGGCGGCGTGGCACGGTTGGGGATGCACAGACCGTCCCTCAGAGCGCACACCGCGCGCGTCTCCAGCGACTCGAAGGTGTTGATGAGAATCCCGTTGGCCTCTGGCATCCGCTCGAACACGCGGAGGATAGCCTTGGCTCCCTCGCTATCATTGGAACATTCTGAGGGCAAATCTGAAGCTTTGAACGGAGGAGCACCCGGCAAAGAAAGAATAGAGTCGCCGAGCTCCGCGAAACTCGAGGTCATGTTGGCTCGAATGCTAGGCAGCTTGAGGAAGACGGCGAGGTCGAGGGCGCCCGACGCGTAGAAGGTGTAGACGGGCAACTTGAGCTCGGCCGCGACGTCGAACGCATCGGCGCAGAACATGTCGAGGACGAGCGCGTGGACGGAGGGCAGCGAGCGGAGGAAGTCGCGGAGTGGCGCGTTCATGGCCTTGAGGAACTCGAACATCTGCGCGATGGGGTGCGTTAACGCGTTGTCGGGGTTGGATTTAGCCGGAGCAGGCGGCGGCGGCGGCAGCAAGTGGAAGGTAATGGATGGGTTGGAGGCCGCGGCGCGGGCGACCGCGGCAGAGAATTCGGGCGCCTTGGTGGGCGGCTCGACGAGCGCCACGGTCACGTCGACGCCGTGCTGCAGGAACACGTTGGCCAGCTGGACCATCGGCGTTAGGTGTCCGACGCCGAGGCCCGGGTACAGAACCACGGTCTTCTTCATCGCTCGACGACCCAAAGTCCTCTGCCGGTATGGCACTACCGCAGCGTGCACTTGTGAATGCTCTCTGGATTGGAATGCTTTGGTGTCTGCTTGGTTCTGGAGTCTGCAAACAATGCACCAGGGGCATGTAAATCGGGTGGCGATCTTGCATTTGGAGTCATGGAGGTAGAGGCCTCTCCCCGGCGAGTGGCCAAATGTCCTGGCAATCTGGGTGAGATGAGAGGATAACAAGTTGTATCGAGCGGCTTGCGTTGCTCGCCGGCACCGCGACGTGTCTCAAACATCAGTCACATGGCCCAGCATGTCACGCTCTCTGATTGGAATTGCTTTTCCGGGTAGAGACGAGAAGGGATTGGCAGTGCATTGCTGGTGGTGCTGGTGCTGGTGCTGGTGGGGGAGAGGATGGAATGGGTACGGCTGTGGCTGTACTGTGCTGCTACTGTGCGAACACCAACGTCACCCGTCACGGTCCAAGTCGTGGACGTTTGCACTTGCGGGTGGACTGAAGCTTCGGAACGGCTTAGCGACCGCAGGTCTAGTTCGCCTCATTCCATCAACTGCCTAAAGCAAAACTCGCTTTGAATGGGTCATGCAGTTGGCCGTGCTTGCAGGAAGTAGTAGTACCTCAAAGTCCTCAACCGTGCATGTATTTTGTCACGGCAGTTTTTATTAAAAATCAATCTCTTAGTTTTTTTTTTTACAAAGTTAGTATCATTTTGTTAAATAATGTATAAAATTACACGAGATAAAAATTATGTTAGTTTTCTTCATTTGAGCCTTTATTCGTTCAGTTAGAGCATCTCCAACCGGCTTGCCTTCCTGCTTGCCATCGCTACTTATAGCGATCGATCAAAAAACTAGACTCCAAACCGGCTCTCTACTTCCCTCGCTCGCTATTTGGGGCTCGCCATATCCTCCATTCGCTCGCTGCTTTTGGCGAACGGCAACGCACTCGCCATCTCTCGAAACGGACTATGACATGTGGACCGCCTCGCTCCAGAGAGCGTTCAGGCTCACAACGCCACTGTAGATTTTGACTGCAGCACAAATCAAAACAATGGCCTTTTGTTGCTCTAAAAATTCTAAAAAAAATTGTACGTGTTTCATAATCCATGTGCAACCTATTTTAACTGGATTCACCCAAAAATCTTGTGTAGAATTTAAACTAAAATGCTAAAAAAAAAACTATTTTTATAACTTCTAACAATTGTTAGAGTCTCAAATAAATTTTCAAAAATCTGGAAAAAATCACTAATATTCTTCTTATGTTATGAACTAATTTTTAAAATTATTTCTAGCCCTAGATTATATGGTGAAAAAGTGAGTTCCTTTGTAATACCCTATTTATATGTATTTTTATCATTTCATGTGGTATTATTCTTTTAATTCAATTTGAATCCAAACAAAATTCAAATATATACAAAATTTAGCCGTTGCAAATATAGTTGTTGCAAATATTTTTTATTTATAGGATACCAATAAAATATAGGTGAGTGAAATTTAGAGACCGAGATTTAGGAAGTCGATTAAAACGCGTAGAGAAATAAAAAAGGAAATTTTTAAAGAGACTCTCTGTATGAAGATATAGAGAGTGAAATTTAGAGAGTTAATCTGAGATACTCCTATAGACATACTTTGGTGTTTAGCTCTGTTCGCTAAACGCCAAAGTATGGAGTACTACTTTTCATTCTCCAGTCGCAGTGACTAAACAAAAGTAGAACGCGCGAATTTGCTGGTTAATCGGGGAAAAAGGATAAGAATATGCTGTCAAGAGCACGAGTAGGTTCCGTAAAAAACGGAGCACGTGTAGAGACAATCAATACAGCTATAACGCCGGTTTGTCAGAGCCCTGTTGAGACATTTTGTTTTTATTTTTGATTTAATATATATATATATATTATTTTATTTTATCTTATAAATTTTAAATCATGTATTAATGTTAGAGCTAAAACTCTGTAAAACAGGATCATACTATCCGCATCCCATGAGGATCACTTCAGTACTACAAATCAAGCATGAACCATGGCTTTGGAAGTCTTTTAAGTCTTGAGGAATTCGACATATGCCATGTGCCGTGTGCGACGAGCCCCCTTCATGAACGAGTGACGGTCTCCATATCTTCCAGAAATTTGACAAAAGCAGCATGGGATGAGCCCCCTTCCTTGAGCACCTCGGCAGCTCTGACTTTCGTCGCAACTACCCGTTCTCTGAGCGCTTGCCCGCCCTCGGACTCCATCACCAATCTAACCTTTGCCTCCACCTCGTCCGCCTTCACCACCTCCTCGCTGTAGCCCCTCATCTCCACCCCCAGCCTCATCTCCTCCACGATGAACACCTTGTTCATCCTCTGCTCCGCGTACAGCGGCCAGCACAGCAACGGCAGCCCCGCCGTGATACCTTCCAGTGTTGAGTTCCACCCGCAGTGCGTGACGAACGCACCGGTCGCCCTGTGGCGCAACACATCTACCTGCGGCGCCCAAGACTTGACCACGAGCCCTCTGTCATTGGTTCTCTCCAAGAACCCGTCCGGAAGGAGCTCGTCGAGGTCTGGCTCCGGAAGTGGCTGGCCGAACTTGTGGTCCGCGCTGCGTGGGGTCCGCACGACCCACAGAAACCTTTGCCCTGACTTCTCCAAGCCAATGGCGATCTCCTCCAGCTGCTTCTTGGGGAATGTGCCCATGCTCCCGAAGGAGAGGAACACAACGCTGTTGTCTGGCTGCATGTCCAGCCACCGCAGGCACTCGTGCTCGTTTTCTCCGCCTCCCGAGACCAACGGCCCGATGCAGTAGACCGGCGGCGTGGCACGGTTGGGGACGCACAGACCGTCCCTCAGAGCGCACACCGCGCGCGTCTCCAGCGAGTCGAAGGTGTTGATGAGTATGCCGTTAGACTCTGGCATCCGCTCGAACATGCGGAAGACGGCCTTGGCTGCCTCGCTATCTTTGACAACTTCTTCGGGCAAATCCGAAGCTTTGAAAGGAGGAGCGCCCGGCAACGAGAGGAGAGAGTCGCCCAGCTCCGCGAAACTCGTGTTCATGCTGGCCCGCACGCTAGGTATGTTGAGGAAGACGGCGAGGTCGCCGGCGCCTGAGGCGTAGAAGAAGTAGACGGGCAACTCGAGCTCGGCCGCCACGTCGAGAGCATCGGTGCAGAACATGTCGATGACGAGCGCGTGGACGGAGGGCAGCGAGCGGAGGAAGTCGCGGAGTGGCGCGTTCATGGCGCCGAGGAAGTCGAACAACTGGATCATGTGGTGCTTGGGAGCGTCGTCGGAGCTGGACCCGGCGGACGCGGATGGCGGTGGCGGCGGCGGCAGGACGTGGAAAGTGATTGACTCCGCGGCGCGCTTGACCGCAGCAGAGAAGTCGGGGGACTTGACGGGCGGCTCGACGAGCGCGAAGGTGACGTCGACGCCGTGCTGGAGGAACACCTTGGCCAGGGCTACCATCGGCGTGAGGTGGCCTACACCGAAGCCCGGGTACAGAACCACGGTCTTCTTCATCGCTCGACGATTCCAAGTCCCTTGCAGCTGTAGCACTACCGGAACGTACAAAGTGTCCTTGACTGCTCTGGATTATTGCAAGTGTCGATTTGCCGATTTGGTGCTGGAAACAACGCAACCGGTGTGCGTATATGTATCTATGTATGTATGTGTGTGCAATCCAAGTTGCATTTGGAGTCATGTACGTAGGGCTCCGGGAATGGCCAGAAGATTTCGGCAATCTGGACGAGACGCGAGGATAAAAGTTGTCTTGAGCTTAACGCCACGTATGAGAGAGCAAGGTTGAAAGGTTGACGAGGCTTGCGTTGCTCGACGTCACCGCGCTTTAGACATCTACCGTTTGGTCCAGGCATGTCGCGCTCTGGATCTAGTGGAATTCTGAGGATGCGCTCGCCTTGCTGGTTGTGCTGGATAGAGAGGATGCGAGATTGGGAGGGGTACGGCATGTGGCTGTGCTGCCACTATGAGAACACCGACGTCACCCGTGACGCTTCGGTGGATGTCTGCACTTACGATTCCTCTCCTGAATCAAAGTGTCGTGTAAAATTATTTTCCTTTTTTTCACACATTCACAATATAAGTTAATATGTGCAACCATCAGTGGTATAATATTTTTTTTCTTTTTTTAGTTTGTCTCAGGACTCTATGATATAAATGAGACAGAGCGCTAAAATTAATGTTGGCGAAAATCATACGGAACTTTGGAGGGAAGCGACACTTTGGATTAAGTTTGTTATAATGATAGGTGTGGGTAATTTAGAAGTAGATATTTGGATTCTTTTGGTTAGTTTTTTATAATGGCATATATGTGTAATTTAGTAGTAGGTATTGGGAGTACTTTAGGTTAATTATTTCAAAATGATAAGGATATGTAATTTAGAAGCATGTATTGCAGATACTTTGGGTAGATTTTTTATAATAGTAAATGTGGGTAATTTAGAAACATGTTAGATCAAATGGCTACAATAAATTGATGGTTGGATATTTTATTTATTTTTACGAGAATTTCTATTATTTCTCTCCTAACCTAGCGCGTCTCGTAGGATTAACGTGAGGCTCTAAGATGAGGCACGAATATATGTGAGCCTGACTCCGTCCTGTACCGACGTAATGGATAAGATAAACAGAGATATTTTAGCTCTCTAGATTTACGATGCGGCGTTTGCTGTACATGCCAACAGAGAGAAGCGGCCCCGTTGAAGATGACTTGATGGGATGGGTTTGGACGCGAACTGCAGAGCAGATGGGTCGAAAGTGATGGGCCACAGCCCACTAACACCGAATTGCCATAATCCGTTTGTCACAGCCCACTAACACCGTACGGCAATCTAGCCCTTCGTTTCTAGGATTATCGCTACGACCGGACCATCTAAAAAAAGGGAGTGGCTGCCTGGTAACTAGCTAATTTTTTTTTTCAGATTTCAGTCAGTTTTCTGGCCAATAGCAAGGAGACACGTAATCCAGCTGGTTTTTTAGATGCTATCAACAATCGACTGGTTTTTTTTCCTATTGCAGTCAGTCTGAAATAGACAGAGAACAGAAAGGCAGAACGCAATACAAGGAGGAAAGAAAGTCTTCCCTGCCTCCATTCTTCAGATTATAGTTCTTCTAATTACTATCCTTCGCTGTACTCAGAGAATTATTAAGTTTCCCTTACCTCAATCAGATTTCAAGACATATCCGACAATGGAAAGGCCTAATACTAAAATGATAGATTGGCTACTCGATGGTATCAATTAGAATTTGAGTATTATATCAAAGATCCTAAAATTAACTG